>NC_091133.1:124073221-124408221 GCF_040183065.1 Periplaneta americana
CCCCAACCTAAAATACCATACTGAATTATTGATTGAAACAGAGCTAAGTACACAGTACGCAGAACATAAACAGGTAAATAAGAGCGTAGAATGGAAAATTTGTGGATTGCTTTACGCAATCTGTTACACAGGAAGGAGATATGCTTGTCCCATTTTAAGTGTTGGACAATAATAATGCTTAAATATTTAACTTGTGAGGATATACTCAAAGCATTACATGAGCAAGTAGGTAGGTTACAATCATGTATTTTTATACTTCTGTTATTATTCATTTTAGTTGCTCAAGGCCATGTGATGTTAATGAAAATGGTACTAATATATCTGGTGGAATATCTTCAATTTGTTGGGGAATTACATATTTTAATTCGTCGGCAGTAGTAGGATTAGTTAAAAAAATGTGTCTTAAAACACCGCGCTGGCCAGGTGTTAGGCATAAAGCGTGAAGATTATGTTTTCGATGTCACGATTTCGTAAATTTGGTACAACAAAATTCTGCAGCGTATTAAAATAACGATGTCCAGTAACCGAAATCAATATTTAATTCTCTTCAAAAGAGTAAGGTCCTATAATGAAATGGGATGTGAATCCACACCATACGCTCACTATCAGATCATGTAGTCCTTGCTGAATAACAGTATGAGGATGAGTTTCAGAGCAAATCCTATAGTTATGAGTAGACTTCGTGGAATTGCCACGAGAATCGCAAAGTTTACTACTCACACAGTATAGACTGTATGAGGAGGGGGCGTGCAACGGATGCAGTATGCCTCTGATGTAAACACTTCCAATAAAACCTGTATACTGCATTCAAGAAATATAATGAATGATCATTGAAGTAGGAAATATCTAAACATGTAAATACACAATTATTTTGTAGTGAGATATATTAACTCTTAAAATTTAATGTAAGATACTCACATCATCCTTGAATATGTGCATTGCAGTGAAGAGTTACGTACATTTTGAGCGACTGCAAAGTAACCTCCTCCGATGGTCACTTAAACAGTTTTTATTTTGGGAAAATGTACGTTCAACATCACACGATGTAATACGTACATATTTGAAGAACGGAAAGTCACTACTTTTTAGTACACCAACTTCAGATGTCTTGTCGTGACCTGATGGTACATCATTTATAATACGAAGTTGTGAATAGGCAGAATTTTTAGCAATAATGTTTCTGAACTTACATTTCACTTTTTCTGAAGTTAGTGAATTGTTATTTTGGATAACGGTTTGTGATACTTTATCCATTATATTAAGGGCTTCTGAGAGTTGTAGTTTAGACGATTCTAATGTGCTATTCAATGCATCAATTATCTCCATTATTTTGCCGTAATGTTCTGCATAATAATTAACAGCATCCAACCACGTTCCCTAACGGGTCAAGACTGGCTGCAGGGGTAAGGGTATTCCAGGTGCAATTATTTAGAACAGCAACACATTCATTGTAGTATGTTCGATTGAATTCTTGTCTGCACTGAACAAATGTTAAGCTTTGACTATTCCAACCACAGTAATGCAAAAACAAGTGCTTACATAGGTATACATTAGCTGTAGCTGCTCTATCTATTTGGACCGGTCACAACTCTTAACATGAACTGCTTATATTACGAGACCGGGCGGTCGCTCACCTCCTCTATATTACCGTACATCGGCAACCTGATTGCATGCTGCGTGTGGCAATTCAACGAAGTCTAGTTATGAGTATTAATACTGCCATTCAATTTAAGATGTGCTTCATCAATCATAAAACATTATCCAACCACTGCGGATTTGTTTGAATTTCTGCCAAGACTCGAAGAGCGAAATCATATCTATCTAATTCCTTTATCAGCTTCTTTAATGTCAAATAAAAGTTGCATTTTGTAAGAATACTTTTTTAGAATTATTTGCAATTTGATTGGCACTATACTTATATTCCATAGTTACTATTTTAAGCAATTTCTTCATTTTGACGTAACACTTCAGCAAAATTAACATCATTAGCCAGTGTGGGTCTTCCAGACTTTTTCTCATTCGTGACACAACCAGCTCTCTCAAATTTGTCCATTAACTTTCTGTAAGTTTGTAAACTGCACGAACCAATTTCCTAAATAATGTTCTGTTCCGAATTTTCGTGTGCCGTTTGTTAAACTCCTTTTACATTCATAATAACGCTGAAAAAGACTAATTCGATCTTGTAAAGTCAAAACCGTTTTAAAACACAATCAATGATAGTGATTTAAAAATCCAATAAAAGTATATATTTTAATGTACCGAAGTACATATGATATTTCCATGCAGATATTCTGCGTCATCATACGATGAAAGAGTAATGGAACGGAGAAAAATTCTCTCCGGCACCGGGATTTGAACCCGGGTTTTCAGCTCTACGTGCTGATGCTTTATCCACTAAGCCACACCGGATACCCATCCCGGTGTAGGACAGAATCGTCTCAGTTTAAGTTCCAACTCTTGTGTTCCCTGAGACGATTCTGTCCGACACCGGGATGGGTATCCGGTGTGGCTTAGTGGATAAAGCATCAGCACGTAGAGCTGAAAACCCGGGTTCAAATCCCGGTGCAGGAGAGAATTTTTCTCCGTTCCATTACTCTTTCATCGTACAATAAGAAGTAGATTTACTTTTGACATATTATAAACAAAATCTGTTACCATGTTAACCAAACAAGTGAGTGTGATAAATGAACAAATCCAATTATTCGATAGGCATACATGCAAATGTGTTATCATTTTGAGTAGGCCTGTACGTTAATTTTAAAAAATGTCATATCTAATATATTTCAACATGTAATTTACTTTTTAATAACTCTTTATATAAATTTCCCCAACCGCTAGACTTCGGACATAAGATATCAGGTTAAATCGATGTATATTTTCCCACACTACATTATCCTGAAGTATTTCACATTACTCCTGAGACACCTGTAATGTGGGGTAATATTTAGAGACGATTTGAATGAGTGAGTGAGTTGTGGTGATACTTCATAATAGAATTCTAACTATGCAGTATTCGTTTTATCGCAGCACTGTTGCTTTCAGGTGATGGGATCATTGTGTAACACTGTTTTCATTTCACTCATAAACTTTAAGATCTTACTTAAATCACCAATCTCTTTGTTGATTCTATCCAACTCCTCCATCGAATGTTCTGGGCGACGCCTAAATATATTCGGAAGATTATGACGGTGGTTATTAATGAAATTTATGGACTGGGAGGTTGTGTGGGTTGAAGATAAAACAATTGTCTATTTTAAGATAGTGTCCTTCAGATCCATATTTTCGTCTGCCTGTCACTCTACGATATGGGAGGCACAAGTCATAACAAATTCTGGACTGTAGCTCAGGAACTTAAAGTGGAACATCGGGAAAAGAACGGTTTTCAGTAAGTGTGACGTAAGACTGTCAATTCATTACGTGTAGGTTGTTTGAAAGTACCTCATTGTTGAATATGTGAAAAGCTCGGGGGCGTCACACTTCAGAAGATAAAATAAAATAGACAATAAACGTAATCATAAATTATACGCGTTTTGTTGTTCTTTATTTAACAAATTAGGTTCTTGTGTCTCGTTTTTCCACTAACCAGTTGTTGTTATTTAGTCAACTGTCCGAAGACAGGTCTGAACCTTAGGCTACAAGTGATACCAACATGGCACCATTTATGAGGCAACTAAGTCAGGAGATAATGGGGTAGGGTGGCCAGTTCCTTTCCCCCTTCATTGCATACATCGCCGATTAGCTATATATTACACTAATCAGACTTCAGATGCATACAAACAATTGTTCTTCCTCTGACACATACCGTGAAGTGAGATGTACTGCCTGATAATAGATGTAGGCCTTATTGTTAGTATTAATTATTAGTATTATTATTAATTATATTTTTAATTAATAAGTTTATTATTGTCATTATTGAGTAATTAGTTACCACTGCCACCGGGTATATACCCATTGCAGTGTGAATAAATACATACATACATATACATACATATCAGCCAGAACGTCAATCAGAGGTATAACCAGTTCTGGGACTATTTAATTTGTGGTAAACACAACGTAAAACATAACGTTCGGGACCTGACTCAATGGAAAACTGTTAAATCATCTACTTCTGATATTTGAACCCTGATGATATAGTATTTACGGACGATATAACGCAAGATGTCTTTCTTATGTCATTTAACAACGCTGTATCAACTGAGCAGTTAAGTAGACTTGGAGGAATTGGAGGTAGCGAGACGAGTTCGAGGATCCGCCGTGGGGTTACCTCACATTCGTCTTATTATTTGGAGGAAAAAAAAAAACAAGCGGGATTCGAATCCATATTCAAGCGTAGCTTCTGAGTAACAGCCCAGCTGGCTAACTCGTTAGCTTCTAAACGTAAATAGACTCTGCAGTTCTTCAAACAAATCTGATAAAATCCTTCGTTTTGCTACTGAGACGATTACAAAGGTATACTTAGATGCAGATTTTGTTTTGAATTATTGTTTTCAACTTATACGAAGGACTGGTAAACTTTCATATTCTTCACAGTAGATAAGGACGGATTTAACAGAAAACTAGGTTGCGATGAAAGAGTAATGGAACGGAGAAAAATTCTCTCCGGCTCCGGGATTTGAACCCGGGTTTTCAGCTCTACGTGCTGATGCTTTATCCACTAAGCCACACCGGATACAACTCCGACGCCGGTCAGAATCGTCTCAGATTAAGCTCCAACTCTTGGGTTCCCTCTAGTGGCCGCCCTCTGCACTACGTCATAGATGTCTATGAACGCAGGACCGAAGTCCACACATGTGCTGAGGTGCACTCGATATGAGTGACTAGTTGGCCGGGATCCGACGGAATAAGCGCCGTCTTAAATCACGAAGTGATTTACGCATATCATATATATATTATTTTATTTTAATGTACCGAAGTACATATGATATTTCCATGCAGATATTCTGCGTCATCATACGATGAAAGAGTAATGGAATTTTTCTCCGTTCCATTACTCTTTCATCGTATGATGACCAGGATATCTGCATGGAAATATCATATGTACTTCGGTACATTAAAATAAAAAAAATAATAATATATATAGAAAACTAGGTGATTAGTACCTCTGAAATACCTAGAATTTTAGGTTTAGGAACGAAGGAAATGGAATAAGGAAAAGTTTTAAAGGAATCGAAACTAAGTGATCGTACTTCCTTTAATTTAGGATGCTCCCTGTTATTATTATTATTATTATTATTATTATTATTAATATTATTATTATTATTATTATTATTATTAATATTAATATTAATTATTACTATTATTATTAATTTATTATTAATTGTATTTTTATTAATTGTGTTTATTATTGTCATTATAGAGTGTAATTAGTTACCACTGCCACCGGTTATATACTGTATACTCATTTGCAGTGTGAATTTAATTTAGAAATCTTCTCACTATTCGTGAGCTGCCACAAGGGACAAAGAGTACTTAACCATATATATGTTTACAAGTTCAGTGAACCATTAATTTTGTTTTGACAATGAAACTCCTACAAGTACATAGCTGCAAATATATTTTGTGATTTGTGGAAATATACCTAGTTTTAGAGAGGCAAGTGTTACAAAAAAGTAAAGAATGCTAATGAACTTAGTTTCATTTGGAATATAATAATAATAATAATAATAATAATAATAATAATAATAATAATAATAATAATGATTTATTTTAGCTGGCAGAGTTAAGGCCGTAAGGCCTTCTCTTCCACACAACCAGCAAAAAGTGTATATACATATGCATGAACTTACAAAGAATTCAACAATTTGATTTAGATGAGAGTTACATGTATACAAGAGTTACTTACTAATTAAACAACAAAATACTATGAACTATTAATTAAACACTGAAATAAACTGGGTAGCAGAATTAAACTAAAATACATAGAATGTTAATATATTTCAAATTATATTAGATAATAGAAAGAGATTATTATGAGACAATTTTGAAAATGCAGCACAATCAGGATGATGTCTAAAGAAAAAAAGCAACAGTGTAGTCAGTAATATTTTAAATCAGTATGATTGGAGTGAAATGCTAATAAGGTTATCTTTTAAGCTGTTCTTAAAGGTGTTTGTTGTCTTGCAGCCCCTAATACTTTGTGACAAGGAATTCCATTGACGCGAGGTGGATATTGTAAAAGATGAGGAATAACAAGATGTTCTATGAAGAGGTATATTTAGCGTGCCACAGATAAGTGATCTGGTATTTACGTCGTGGTTAGAGTATAGATAAGAGAAACGAGACGAAAGGTAATATAGGTGATGCTTCAGGAGAGCAATTCATCCTTTCAATGCAGCTAAATTTACAATCGGAATAATAGATGTAGGTATTCTTAAACACATCTTTCATGAAGAGAGTAGCGGTACCTCTTGCTCCAACCAGAAGTCCGATTACTTCAAGCTCTTCTAGCTGGTACTTTTGGAGGTAATATGGAATGGTAGGATTGTAGATATTCTTTTTTTTCCTTATCCAGTTCTGCTGGCTGTTCCTCATTCGTTTCGAAAAGCACAGTGGGATCAATTATGTATCCAGATCTTGTAGATTCCTTGAAAGCTATTATATCTATGCGCCGTGGTACTGCCAGTGACGGAGAGACCATGTACTTCTTCACATACACATGCAGACTAGAATAAATTCTGTCGCTAGGTTATAAATGAAATGCGAACAATGATATAGAACAAGGGATAAGTAAAAAGTTATCACATATTTATGAACATATAATTTTCTTTCGTGTGGTATGCCTTTAAACCAGCTACACCAGTAAGAAATGAATAAGAAATAAATATATTTATATGTATGGGCCTATATCAAAGAAACCACTTCTAAAATTAAGTAATTCTACCAACTCAGATACTGTATTTCGTGCCTATGTGAAATGTGTAAACTTTAAAATTAATATTCCTAAATAAGGACTGGTTAAAGAGTGGTCTTGAGACATTTTCGCACACTCACTCTATTTCGGCCTGAAGGTGTAAATAATCTGGGATTGACTTCCTCGTCGTCAAAATATTAATGTTCTACGCAGTATGAGCCCAATTTGTGGATTGGATGGCGTTCAAAAAGCAAGATAGTCATGCCCGGGGACCGGAGTCCCGGATATGCCAAATAAATTGAGTTTTCATAGAGTGTGTCCGCAAACAGTTAACTTGCTGACCTAAAAGTTAGTGCCGTAGGACACATCTTTTATCATTCTGAAGCATCTCGCGTGACATTCCTGAACTACATCGTTGGATACTTTATTTGAAGCTTTTCTTTCTTGAAATATGAGCAATAACGTTGAAGTTTAATGATAACTATTTTAAATACATGCTAATTAAAGTGTTATCTATCCTGAAACTAGTTTCGGCTTCGTAATTATAAATGGCAGAAGCAAAGCAGGTAAAACTGATATATCTGTCGATAAACTTAAGAGCCAGTCGGTCGTTTGTGGTACTGAGATATAATCTTAAGTTCTGATATGTTGCCGTCAGTATTTCAGCCTTAATAAAGTTAACGATAAAGAGTTAAGAATTTATAGGAAATCTGTTTCTCAACGTGCGATATGTTACAAACGCGGTTTCTAGTGCAAGGATAGCCGAGGTATTGCAATTCTCCTGTTATCATTGAATTCCAGTAGCTATGTAGTTCGTGTTAAGTCATGCTACATAACGTTAAATAATTATTATTGGATATCTCAAGAACAGCGCGTGCGTTTCGCGGTAATACCGTGAGAATCTGTACATCCAGCTCTCAACCCTTTCATCTGCCTCATCGTTGAGCAACTAACCCGGAACCGATTAATACGAAATGTCATTGTGATCGTGTAGAGAGGTTTTGTACGACAATTAGGTTTTAATAGCGTTCAACTTTTTCTAATTAACATAATGACTCATAAATTCTTTAAGACAAAATTATTGGTCTGCGTCATTTTTGAGGTTGACATTTTCATAGCTATTCGTTTATATTTAGTGCATGCTGAATTAAGAAATATAACTTATTTTGCTCAGTCAGGTCAGATTTTCTTGCTATCGCATTTGAAAAGATGGTATTTCAGAAATAAACTCTATCTTATACTGGGTGTTCATTTCAAAGTGTGCCATGACGTCACTGTTATGAGTCAGCGATTTGAAGCGAGTTTCAGCTTTTATGTCAGAGAAGTTGCCTATTAATCAAGGCGTTCAATCTGAACTTGAGAACGTGTACGGTATAACTTGAACGTCGTAGCAATAGATGGCGGTATGTACTGTCTATGTGCTACCATAACCTCTTTCGAACTGTGTTTTGCGCGGCCAAGTCGTACGGCAACATTCCACAATACAAATCAAATGCTCCGTGTCCATGTTGACCGTCGAAGTTAATGTCAACAAATACGTAAGAAATCGTCTTAACCCTCTCCCCATATCCTGACAGTGAGAAAAAAACCCACCTCAGTACATGTTTCCAAACAGTTCACATTCCTGCCACTACCGGCGTTACCGTACATATCATTAAGTACTCTTCAGAATGAACGCCGTACTTGCTATGCAACTTCTCTGACACATTATACAATGCGGAAGTGTAGGAAGATTGAATTCTCTAGGCTCATCGACTAGCCATATGATGGCAAACAGCAAGCCATGACACACTTTGAACTGAACACCCAGTAGTTATCAGACTCTACTAATTATGCAATTCTGGCTTTCTGATGTAGCTCCCTGTGAAGCTGACTTGAATAATTTCAAAGGAAAAATTGTTCCGGAGCCGGGTATCGAACCCGGGACCTTAGGCAGCCAACACTCTACCAACTGAGCTACCCAGGAACTCTTCCAGACTTAGGCTTAATTATTCCCTTCATATTGGGTTGACAAGACGTCAGAGACCCAACATTGAGTGCACACCAAGCTGTGTGACTTAAATTTGTGGTTTTCTGTTAACAACAATGACGTGTATTATACAAATCTGGCTTTCAAATCAGACTTACTTTCGCGTGAAACAGTAACATCATTATTGTGGAAGGAAGGACCTTTTCGAGGACTTTCGTGCGTGTGTTGCATCTGGAACATCCCTCGTGAGGTAACAGCAATAATCTGCAAGGATGTTCACATCCCAACGACCCTGGTACCTCTCTTCCTTCACTCGAATGTCTCTATGAAAGCGCTCGCCTTGCTTCTCTCTGTATTCCCCACAGTTTTCAGGAAAGTAATCTAAATGCGAGCTGAGAAAGTGCATCTTCATGGAAATACACGCACCAAGAGTCTGGTAGCTCTGCAGGAGTTCCTCAAGAGCATGTTCGTACTCTGGACTCATAATATGGTTGCTCAGAAAGTTCTTAATAATAGACTTCAATGCGAGACAGGCATTCCTCTTTTTATCATCTTTATTATCATTGAATTTAGCGTCATTCATAAGCTCACTGATTTTAGGGCCATCAAAAATACCTGCTAATAGTTTGGCCTCACTGACACGTCGAAACTTCTGACTTAGCAAAGCATGAGCTCTACTTTCTTTGTTGCAGTGTCTTGACAAAATTTTTCGTTAGGCCAAATTTGAAGTGCAGTGGAGAAAGATAGAATTTTTTTAGGATCCACGAGAGCTTCTGACAGAACGTTGTGTGAACCTGGTTTCAGGCTAGTCTTGCTTCCCAGATACGTTGAACAAAGTGCAGCACACACGAAGTGCGAAAGGTTTGCCCTGATCACCAATTTTGACACCAAAGTAGGCATGATACTCGTATATTTTCCTCACAAAATGAGTGTTTTTACACTTTCGATCTGGCATGGTGACTTTACCACAAATGTATAGTAAAATCGGTCTGGTTGAGTCTTACACATAATGCTCCTAATTATGTTGGGTGAAGAATACAATGCGTGCATTTCTGATTTGTGTAATTTCCTCCATTCTCCTGTAACTTCATCCCTCTTAGTCTCAAATATTTTCCTAAACACCTTATTCTCAAACGCCCTTAACCTCTGTTCCTCTCTCAAAGTGAGAGTCCAAGTTTCACAACCATACAGAACAACCGGTAATGTAACTGTTTTATAAAATCTAACTTTCATTTTTTTTTTTTTGAAAGCAGACTAAATGACAAAAGCTTCTTAACTGAACACTAGCAGGCATTCCCATATTATTTATTCTGCGTTTAATTTTGTCTCG
Source organism: Periplaneta americana (assembly GCF_040183065.1). Lineage (NCBI taxonomy): Eukaryota > Metazoa > Arthropoda > Insecta > Blattodea > Blattidae > Periplaneta > Periplaneta americana. The sequence continues at coordinate 124,083,374 of NC_091133.1, forward strand.
AGTGTCGTTTGTTTCTTACTGTTGCTTCAAGATAGCCTATTTGAATTTTTCCACCTTTTCGCAGCCATACAGTACAACCTGTAATATAACTGTTTTATAAATTCTAACTTTCAGTTCTTTTTAAAACAAACTGAATGACAAAAACTTCTCAACCGAGTAATAGTAGGCATTTTCCATATTTGTTTTGTACGACTCTCTCGAGTGTCATTTATATTTGTTACTGTTGCCCCAACGTATTTGAATTTTTCCACCTTTTCGAAGGATAAATTTCCAACTTGTATATTTCCATTTCGTACAATATTTTGGTCACGAGACATAATCATATACTTTGTTTTTCAGGATTTACTTCCAAACCTATCTCATTATTTGCTTCAAGTAAAATTCCCGTGTTTTCCCTAATATTTTGTGGATTTTCTCTTAACATATTCACTTAGCCTAATCTGCATAAACAAGCAGATGATGTAACCCGTTCAATTTCAAACCCTCTCTGTTATCCTGGACTTTCCTAATGGCATATTCTAGAGAAAAGACAACTGAGTCCAGTATAAATTATTATAAATAGCTATTTAGATCTTCGGGAAATAAATCATTCTGAGAGGAATGAAAATAAACAAATAAATATGTGCGAATAGACATTTGCAATTGCTGACTGTACTGGCTTCTTGTCAAGTAGGGCCTACTGATAGCAGAAGGCGTTTAGTAATAAAGAAGAGTATTGAAAAATGAGTTCTATTCAGTCAATACTTAACATAAAACACAATAAAACATGTTATAATAACATTTACACAAATTTAAAATCAAACGTTTTCGCCAATTTAGATTGGCATCTTCAGGTCGTGTAGGTCGAATGGAACATGTTATAAAAAGTGAACACTTGGTATATGACGTTAAAAACCAAAGTTACAACTGTAATATCACTTAAAAACAGAGAATAGAACATAGCAAAAAGCCACCACGATGTGTGTAGAATCACTGTGTTGAAAGAGGCGTGTGTGAACCAAGGGAACAGCAAAACTCTTCTGTCATTGGAGATACAGTTTTCAAGATAGATTTGGTCGGTCGTGTGGCCGTTATGGAGAGCAGGAAAGATCCTGTAAATTGTAAGGATAGAATGAAAGAATATTTAGAAGCATTTAAGTATTATTTAAATAATATTTAACGGCCACACGACCGACCTGTTCGTAGCATCTTCAAATCTATCTTGAAAACTGTATCTGCAATGACAGAAGAGTTTTGCTGTTCCCTTGGTTCACACACGCCTCTTTCAACACAGTGATTATACACACATCGTGGTGGCTTTTTGCTATGTTCTATTCTCTGTTTTTAAGTGATATTACAGTTGTAACTTTGGTTTTTAACGTCATATACCAAGTGTTCACTTTTTATAACATGTTCCATCCGACCTACACGACCTGAAGATGCCAATCTAAATTGGCGAAAACGTTTGTTTTTAAATCTGTGTAAATGTTGTTATAACATGTTTTATTGTGTTTATGTTAAGTATTGACTGAATAGAACTCATTTTTCAATTAACATTGAACTTAACGGAACCAATATGCCTTTGAAAAAAGAAGAGTATGTTTTGTAATTCATCGCTGCTGCACAGTTTTATAAAAATGTGAATATTTTATCTGACGCTACACGCTGTCGTAAACAACTGCTAATCCTCGAGTAAATACAAAATACGGACGAGGTGCAGCTTTCTCGACATGCCGAGACGTCACCCGACTCCAATTATAATTGGAATTCGATCCGCAGATCTCCTGAACACGAAGCAGACTACAACTGTCGTGAGAACGAGGCAGAGGCTCTTATTGAAGGAAGTGAAGTAAAATTGAAACGAAACAGCAAGCGGAGACATGGACAGGTGACAACGGAGCGTGCAGTGCGTGTCTGAATAATAAGCGAGAGTCTGCATTCCCGTGCCGTGTAAATATTTAGGCGAGCCACGAGTTTATTTGTACTGCTCAGGTTCCACGCAGTCTCCCATCCACTTTAATCTCCGACATTACTCCGATGCACTAGACTCTACTTCTTCTATAAGAAAGAAAAATAGTACAGGAAAGAAAAACATCACAGTTGCTTGCTTTTTAATGCTCGGACGGATTCCGAGAAATCTTCTTGGTGAAGAATTATTCCTAAACATTGTTGCTGAGCCTAAATTGACTGCCCACGCGCGTTTAATCTCGTGTAACATTCACGGTTCATAAACGGGTATGTGATGCATGTACTCAGTGTGAGAATATGTTCATAAATCCTAAAGATCAGATAGCATAAGTAGGGACTTAAATTTGTTTTTTTTTTTTTAAGTGCAAGAAGCTAATAATATACGTCGCATATAAATATCACCCTTTTACCCGAACAGTGCCTTTAATCTTTAGGACCGTGTGTCCATTAGTAGTATTATGGTTATGACGTGATATAATTTGTTATATATAAAATACGTTGATATTCTTTAATTTTATTTAACATTAAGGACTTTGCACTTGATTAGATTTTTTTTAGATTTTATTTAATAATAACATATACATAAAAGCGTTACATTAAAATACCCCGAAAGAGCAAAGCTCGTGTTCGGGGACAGTTCCGATACATAGATATACGTACTTTGTAGACAAAATACTTAAGAAAAAAGCTCACATAAAGATGGTAATAAAATTAGTAAATAATAATACTAGTAATGAGTGAAAAAAGAGACGATGTTGAGATTGATGGATTAATATTAAATTATTATTAGTAGTATAATTAGTGCAGGTCATGTAAAAAAATTGTTCAAATATAAATTTGAAAATCATAAACATTATTAAATTATAACTACCTACCAAAAATACAAAAGATAGAAGAATTAAAGCCAATCTAACCTCATAAGAAATTGTTTGAGCAACGGCACGTAAACCCCCTAATAATACATAATTAGAATTAGATGATCAACCTGCAATTATAGCAGTATATAACCCAACAAAGAAAAAATAATAAACCCAACTCAAAAGAAATAAAACCAAGATAAAATATAAAAATACACTTAGGATAGAAATAAACTTGTTTTACAATACATGGTACATAATATAAACACAGGGAAATCTGTCATATAAATTTTTAAATTCTGGATCTGAAAATTTCATTGCTTAAAGTAGTCAATTCTGGATGAAATTTTATTATCGAATTATATAGCCGTGGACCATAATTTGTACTGTGTAGTAAAGCAGCAGATGTGAAACATTTAAGTTCAACTAATTTAAGAATTTCATTTCGTCTTGTATTTTGAGCATGTGGCTGAGCTACAAATTTCATTCTATTTTTATGATGGAATTTCATTAAAGAGTATTTATAAATTTGGTCAATTCTAAAAACATTCAATTCGGAATGGATCAAATTTATTGGATAATCCAGTCGCCTTTTCAAACAAATTTTGATTATACGTTTTTGCAACATAATTAGAGGAAAAAGAGCAGTTTTTGTAATGCCTCCCCATCCAGTTATGCCATATTGGATAACAGATTCAACTATAGCCAAATAAACCAAACGTAATACATGAATAGGCAAGTAATGGCGAAGGTTTACTTGATTAAAGCAATACATTTTTATACATCTTGATCACACAATTTTTAACATTATATCACTTCGGAATGTGTATCATATAATGTCTTTCTCGTGTTAATTCTATCGTACCTGGTTAAGAAGGGCCATACAAGGTCGAAACATGTTAACCAGGTATGATAGAATTTAACACGAGAAAGACATATAATACACATTCTGAAATACAGTTTTGTAATGTTTTTTTTATTAAAAAAGGAGCAAAATCATTTCAACTGAAACCCCGTCAGCTTCCATGCGTACCATTACACCGATTGCTTTACATGGGCCCTCCCCATCCTTTACCACAGACTCAAATGACTGCAGTGGCCGAGACGCGAAGCTGCGATTTTAGGCACGATATGCTGGCCGGATATATCTTGTGCTCCTTAAACAGCTCGGCTAACGAACCCAACACGATTATGCAGGTATACGAACCCCTGCTTAAGAGTTTTCGTGCAATAGTGGCTTAAGTCTTCCGGCTTCTAAGGGTTAAAATAATTGATATTATATCAGCCCTGGGCATAAGAGGGGAAGTCCATGTTTTTTTTTTTTTTTTTTTTTTTCATTTAAACCGCCTTATAGACAAAAGCAAAGTAAGGCTCTGTGAATTTTAGGCGACCACTCGTAAAAGCCCGTTACAATCCGTCACTGTCTTCCTGTCCGCTCTTACCGCACCAAAACATAACTGTCTCAGCCGGGGAAGATGGAGTGGGGAGTTAAGGGGTGATCTGCAGTGAATCAATCTAGTTAATAACGTCCAGGTTTGTATTATACACTTTATCCTTATTTTATATATTAAACACTTATTCTGTAAAATATTTTTCTGGTTAATTGGTGCAAGCCACCGGCGTGGCTCAGTCGGTTAAGGTTCTTGCCTACAGATCTGAAGTTGCGCTCGGGCGCGGGTTCGATCCCCGCTTGGGCTGATTACCTGGTTGGGTTTTTTCCGAGGTTTTCCCCAACCGTAAGGTGAATGCCAGGTAATCTATGGCGAATCCTCGACCTCATCTCGCCGAAATACCATCTCGCTATCACCAATCTCATCGACGCTTAATAACCTAGTAGTTGATACAGCGTCGTTAAATAACCAACTAAAAAAATTAGTGCATATTGGACCAAGTATACTTTGGCGTAATTAAGCAGCGTAATTAATTATTACACAAAGTTTTGTCCAACGAGGTAAAATTAGAAAAGATAGATAGATAGATAGATAGATAGATAGATAGATAGATAGATAGATAGATAGATAGATAGATAGATAGATAGATAGATAGATAGATAGATAGATAGATAGATAGATAGATAGATAGATGGATGGATGGATGGATGGATGGATGGATGGATGGATGGATGGATGGATGGATGGATGGATGGATGGATAAGTGCATTTATTGATGCATAATAAATTATACAAACTCATGTACACAAGATCCTTTGCACGAGCTCATACGGCCATTCGTGCTGTAACTATGCACAGTTTGAATCTTCAAAACGAAAATAATGCCTACTAATAATAAAATAGTGAAACAACAGTTATTATTATTACTACCGTTATCATTGATTACCACTATTATAACTAATCTAACTTTATACCAAATTTCACAAAAATAATACAAATAAAATAGAAGGGAGATATGAAAAACAGACACGCACAGTGTCACACACACACACACACACACACACACACACACACACACACACACAACACACACACACATACACACACACACACATATATATATATATATATATATATACAGTATAAACAATTCAGTTTCTTGTTGAAGCTGCACCAAATAATCCAAATAATAAATATAAAGGTAATACAGTATATAAATAAAAACACACACTCGCAATAAAATACAAAAGACACAGTAAAAAAAAAAAAAAGATATTGTAAGTAGTACGAAACAAGAGACCACCAATTACTGAACAGTAATGCACATACATATTTACTTAAATCAATTTGAGTAAATATGACAAATTATGATACCAACCAATCTCGGGACATTATAATGCACACATGTCAATTAAGCATGCAGTCCTTAATGGCTGTTACGAAGAATACAGACTTACTGTATCGAGTGTGTTAGTGTACTAAGATAAACTCCGACTGATTGTCACTCGGTTATGGTCAGGAATTACTTCTCTAAACATATGCTCATATATTTATAAAGCTCAAAAAGGTGAAAATGGTTCATTTATACACAATATATTAATCTACGAGTATATCTCTATAGGTAAAGGTAAAAGGTAAAGGTATCCCCGTAACATGCCATGAAGGCACTTGGGGAGCATGGAGGTAGAGCCCCATGCTTTCCATGACCTCGGCACTAGAATGAGGTGGTGTGGTCGGCACCACGTTCTGACCGCCTTTAACCCCCGGGAAAGACCCGGTACTCAATTTTATAGGAGGCTGAGTGAACCTCGGGGCCATTCTGAAAGTTTGGCAACGAGAAAAAATCCTGTCACCACCTGGGATCGAACCCCGGATCTTCCAGTCCGTAGCCAGCTGCGAGTATATCTCTATAACAAGAAAATTTTAGTGAATTTGTCAAGTGAACCCCGTTTTGGCCCAGAGGGTGGCGAGAGATTAAGGCTCCCACCTTTAAAGGCAATCGGCATTTAATAGCAGTAGGGATGTCAGTCCTACGTGCCCACCACCTTTACTCCCAAGGATATGTCCCTGGTACTCATTTCTGTTAGAGGCTGAGTAGATCCAGGGACATAGTGCGGCTGGAAGGATTAGATCAATGGAAAAATCCATGACCCCATCGGGAATCGAACCTGTGATCTTCCGGATTGCAGTGTTATACCTTAACCGCGACGCTACCGCGCGTGATCAGAATTTAAAAAAAAATAGAGGAGTCACGTATTTTATTCCAATCCTTTTTCAAGAACGCTATTATTATTATTTTAAGAAAATTGTATCTGTATTGGTTCAGTATTTTAATTTATTGATAAATTTGTATTATTCTGGTAGTAATTAGATTTTTTTAAATATAAGAGATTATATGACATATATAAATTAATTATTGAAATAAAACAACTAATTTTACTAGAGAATGGGTTCATTTATGGATACGTTATTTACTGTGTAAAATGAATCGCGTTTACCCATCTAGTGGCGTTACGGTGACTATGTACGTTCGTAAGTCTTAAAAATGGACAGCATTAAGTGAGCTATTATTACTGCTGTTGCTGGAAACACAACCAGTTTTTCAGCCGTGGAGGGAACGGTATTTGCACCTTAGAAAATGTAATTGTATTCTTTAGAGCTTATGCAATTATGTCGAGATATTTTCTTGCAGAAGCTATTCAGTTGCAAGAACAACTGTGTAAATATGTGAGCAGATATGTATCTCCCTACAAAGCCCCGCTATAGAAATCTGCACGCTGAGTAGCATATTTGTGATTCTGAATGCAGCAATTTGAATAGTCGTTTCGTAACTAACTTGTGAAGGTGCACAAAACATCCCATGTAGTTAGTTTCAAGATTGAATAACAGAGAGAGAGACAGACAGACAGTTGATCTCAGAGATGAGAGAAGGTTGAGAGAGAGGTGACATTTCATAAAATAAGCTAAATTTAAAATTATAAGCTCATTTAAATAAAAAGTAGAGAACTCGAAACTGAAATGATCGCATCTTAATATTATTGTGTAAACAGACTGAAAAGGAAAGTCATACACTTCTAATTTCTAATCTCACATTTTATGTCGAATTTAAAAGATTATTTTAGTAATTTTGGGTGTAAAGCTATATCAGTAGTTCATATCAGCAGTTCTTCGAGGACTCCTTTAATATGATGTGTATTTTACCGAAACCGTTAACACTTTTTCTTGGTACGGTGTAAGAAAATATTTTCATGTGTATAAGCTATTTGTTTTTCAATTTATAAATTATTACAAACTCAAATTTAGTTTCGAAACTTTGCAAATGTTAGCTTTGTTAATAGTAAAGAAGCTATAATTACAAAATTTTCAATGAAAATTAAGGCGTATTTATTGCTAGAATTGCAAGGTATTTTTTATAATATTTTCCATAATGAAATAGCAAATAAATTTTAGTCTGACTATTAGGTCTAGGGTCCCCAGGGATCCGCGGACCACAGTTTAAGAATTACTGGTTTATATACTTACAGATTATTTTCTCTTTAGTTATTATTCTTCACCATAATTAGGAGTTAAATAGCTCAAATTAATGAGAACAATAAAACCGAAATGAGAAACTTTTTTTTTGGTCCAATGGCAGGATCCTTAACTTGCCGTTACTCACCCGAACTCTAGAGTGCTAATAGACAAAAGAGAAACATGGTGGTATTTCTTTCCTTATGTCACAAGAACCTGTCACGATAAAATTTAATTAAAGTTGTCTGCTTCTGTGTAGACATTCCTTATAAGTAGCGATTAAAATCTCTAGAAAATGCATTTTTAAGCGTTTAGTAGAGATTGTTCAGCCAACTTCTAATTATCATCAAATTGGTAATTTTTATCATTGTTTTAACACCAGATAGATATGTAGGAAGAGGTCGGTTTAAGATATATAGGTTTATAATTTTGTCACCAGTTCGATAAGAAGTTTGTGTTTTTACTCTACTGAAATTGAAATTTTGAGTTTATAGTGAATACTTTCTTCGTTCACTCAAGTACGAGTATAAGATTTTGAGATGTATTGCAAATCTCAGTGAGATTTTTTTTTCTGTCTCTTCATTGGACAGCTTATAAACTTTTTATCTGGTAGATGATAGTTTATGCACCTTTGGAGAGGCCGAGACGTTGATGGGAGGATAAAATTAAACTAGATTTGATGGAAGTGAGATATAATGGTAGGGACTGGATTAATCTTGCTCAGGATAGGGGACCGATGGCGGACTTATGTGAGGGCGGCAATGAACCTCCGAGTTCTCTAAAAGCCATTTGTAAACAAATAAGTACGATGATAGTTTATGACGTTAAGGATTTTGCTGGAACTAATTCTTTGACGATGGTGTCTCCAATTTGATAGTGAGAAATATAATTCAAGGTACAGTTATTCCAAATCTTTTTATTGCACGTTGTATAGTTCGCTGTAGTCAACTTTATAGCTATTAATTTGATCCGGAGAAAGGAAACAATACATACATAGGCCTATACAACTGATATTTCTCGCTAAAACTATTCGAATTCAAGATACTTGCATTTATCGTTAGTATTATTATTCGGTTGAGAAGCTCTTATCATCCAGTCTCCTGTCCAAAAATCTGAAAGTTAGAATTTACAAGACAGTTATATTACCGGTTCTTCTGTATGGTTGTGAAACTTGGACTCTCACTCTGAGAGAGGAACATAGGTTCAGGGTGTTTGAGAATAAGGTGCTAAGGAAAATATTTGGGGCTAAGCGGGATGAAGTTACAGGAGAATGGAGAAAGTTACACAACACAGAACTGCACGCATTGTATTCTTCACCTGACATAATTAGGAACATAAAATCGAGACGTTTGAGATGGGCAGGGCATGTAGCACGTATGGGCGAATCCAGAAATGCATATAGAGTGTTAGTTGGGAGACCGGAGGGAAAAAGACCTTTAGGGAGGCCGAGACGTAGATGGGAGGATAATATTAAAATGGATTTGAGGGAGGTGGGGTATGATGATAGAGACTGGATTAATCTTGCACAGGATAGGGACCGCTGGCGGGCTTATGTGAGGGCGGCAATGAACCTTCGGGTTCCTTAAAAGCCATTTGTAAGTAAGTAAGTAAGTAAGTATCCATGATTTTGATTTTTAGGTGTAGATACTTAAAAATGCAAGGGAAGTCCGTCGGACAACTGAATAAATACTGTCCACTCATCATTATGTACTCACGCACCATCAGTAAATGTTGACAATATTAAAAGAATATTTATTTCCAACACACTATTCTATCATTAATTTTGATATCTTTAATTAATATATACCCTCATAGAGTTCAATTGCTTCTTTAAATTGACGTACTGACAGTAAATTCCCATCGTGTGAGGTCCCTTTTAGTATAAACATTTATACAAATGCATACAGAAGTCTACTTGAGTAACCTTTTCGTATTTATGCGCTTGTCGCTTCAGAGATGCTCAATTCAAGTAAGACGTGATCACCACTGGACGAGATTTTATCAAGCCTCTTGATCTCCATAAATGTTTAATCTCGAATTCCTCTTTCGTATCAAAATTCAGTATTTTGAAACCCGGATATGCCAGGAATGCGGACCGTAGATTAAGAAATTTACCAATTTCTTTCCGTCTTCTCTCAAATTACAATCCTTAGACTTGAATAATTCATACGCGATAAACCTGCTGCAGTATTTTTAGAGGAAACGCTTATTTGTGCGCGGTTACAAAATCACATCATCTGCTTGCCACTCCATAACGAGTCTGCCTGGGTCTATAAGTTGTGCGTTGTTATTTGACGTCGTGTAAGGTAGCAACTCTATATCTCACACTCGACAAAAAGCTAACACACTGCCGTTGTGACCGAAGCTCTCTATGGGGTCTTGGATATTGGCATTAATTCTGGTTTGTTAATGAAGATATCTCGTGCTAGAAACTCATCTTACTCAACCCCATGACACAAATAGTCCGGGCACGCCCTCGTTTCAAGAAATCTGAACTCCACACAAATACTTACGTGCCAGAACATTGTTACTGAAGTCTTCCATAAAAAAAGAGTCTAGTCTCATAGAAATTCGAGTCTGGTATAACTTAAATGTATGAGGGATATTATAGTAGACATTTCAGGGATTACTATAATCAGAGTGTGAGGAAGAATGTAAGGTTAAGAAGTGATGAAGTTAAACCATTTTAGTAAAAATATGTTTATGAAGTTCGTATCATTTTGATGATGGAGAAATCTAAGCAAAGAATTGTCGGTGTTGTCACATCTTTAAAATTTCATTAGCTAAGCTACCTACTTATAAAATGTTACCCTTTCTCGTGTAATTATGTTAGTCTGTAAAGTGCTGATTACTGTATTTCTGATCTTTTTAGATCAATACAGTATCGAGGACAGATGACATTAATATGCCACAAGAGATTTATGATGTTGATGATATTTTCATAGAAATTTTAATAACTTTGAAAGGTATATATATAAATATAGAACTAAAAATATGAATTCTCTGCGTTTGTCTGAACCAAAATGTAAAACCAATGCAGCTTTTTATCATAGCATGAGTCAAGGTCCCAGATTATTAAACAAATTTTATTCCAATAATATTTCAACCACGAATCCTCTTCAAATTAATAAAAAAAAAATAAAAAAAAATTGTATTGGATTTATAGTTTGGGTTTAAACATATTAAACACTATTTAATTTGTATTCACTCTCAATTTTAATTTAATTTTTGTCTGTATTGGAATCCCCTCCTGAGCACGAGTCTTACTCATTCAGGAGTGGGCTAGTTTATCTTTCATTGTATTTATTATTTTGTATTCATTTCAAACGTACTAGCAATAATAAATAAATAATAAATAAATAAATAAATAAATAAATAAATAAATAAATAAATAAATAAATAAATAATTGAAGATCTTGGTGGAAGAAGGGCCTATCCTACTCTTCCATAAAAATTAGGTTTTTTGCAAATTACGATAGCATACTCCACCTAGTGTGTACGTTCATAATTGTTTTGTTCTGGGATGTGCCTAATTTTGTTATTTTTGTTCTTGAAGATGAGAAGCTAAACTCACTGCTTCGATTCTTGGTAGAAGAATAGTCTTTTATCTCAAAAGTTTAAAAACGTGGAATAGGTTCTTCTTCCATCAAGCCCTTCAATTGTATTCATTACTTTCAAGGAGAGACTTTACGTAGACCTATGTGTGGTTTGTTATCAAGAACTATTCCCTAGGATAGATAGATTTTCTTCTATTTGTCTTCCTTGATGATGGAGCCTAGCTCCGAAACGTTGAGTATTTCTACATGTATAACCAGATGTAACAAAAAAATCTCCAATCGAGATACGATGATTCGTTTTTAACTGGAAAATTGTCACGAAGCCCAATATTGGACGATATTATTATTATTATTATTATTATTATTATTATTATTATTATTATTATTATTTCTTCATATATTTACTCGTATAATAATACAAGGTGGAAGATGTTCAATGACAGTCCTTTTGTTATTTTTTTTTCATTTTAGTTGGTTCTTAAAGACGCTGTAGGCTGTTTAGCGTCGATGGAATTGGTGATAACGATATTTACCACTAAGTAAAAAGAATTAACGCAAAATGGCGAAGAAAAATTTTATCTCTTTTCTCTATGGTGTTAATGTTATATAAATAAAGGTAGGGAAGAGTTGGGTAGTATCGGACATCGGGTAATATCGGACAATGAGTTTCTTTCATCTATCACCAGATGACAGTACCTGAATGACATGGTTACGTTTCTGTGATGTCGCATACATTGGAATATAAATTAAGTTCGTTGTAACTTAGATTTTAGGCTATATGGCATTCAAAATACATTATTTAAAAGGGCGGTTATAAGGGGGCCCGAATTAAATAAATCGAAATATCTCGCTTATTATTGATTTTTGTGAACAATAGTACATAACAAAAGTTTCTTTAAACATAATTTGCGATAAGTTTTATTCCTTGAAAAATTTTGATAGGACTGATATTTAATGAGATAAATGAGTTTTAAAATTAAAATAACTGCCATCTAAGGCCGTGTAATGAATTAAAAAACAAATGACTTCGTCTATAAGGGGCCTTGGTCAGCAACAATCGAAAGCTATGAAAGATAGCCTACAGAGTATGTTTCTGTGTTTGTATGAAGTAATATCGGAAGCTAAATTAACCGATTTGTATAATTAATTATTATTTCACCACTGGAAAGTGTAGTTTCTCTAGATGGACATAATGCTATAATGTTATTACAGTAACTTCTGATATGATATGATATGATATAATATAATATAATATAATATAATATAATATAATATAATATAATATAATATAATATAATATAATATGTAATATTATATAGGCTAATATTATATAATATAATTTAAGTTATTTGAAGGGTTCAGTACCATAGTGGGCCAAGCGCCATTTACTGAATACGTAGAAAACAAGGGTTAAAATTAAGTTATTACCATAATTCAATGGAAATCTATAACAAGTAAAATAAAATATACACATTAAATCTAAATGATGTCAATCTTCATTAATCTATGGCTGCATGTAATAAAAATTAAGAAACATGTTAAAGGAATTGTCATTGCACCAAATGAGTGTCTCTGGACCAAAATGATCGCATTTTAATTATTTGGATACAATTTAAATTAAGTAACATATTAAACGATTTATCCTTCTATCAAACACGACTGTTCCCTGGATCAAATGTCCTATTTTAATTATGTAATTACTTTATATTTATTTCTAACGGGTGCAGCGGAGCGCACGGGTACGGCTAGTTAACAATAAAAGTTAACTGAATGTATTTGCATTTTGTTTGAATTTTGTGTAGTTCAGGCAAGTCCACAAATTACGTGATTCTAGAAGACCTTGGAAAATCCCAAAGTCGACATTGAACGCAAGATACGATGGCTTATTCCTTTGTCTTTGCTTGTACCGATTGGTTAATAATGTATATTGAGCCCTGTCGCGTCGTTGTGTGTTTCTCCGCTAAGATGGCGCAAGAAGCGAGGCTGTGGGAGGTAGTTTAGTGGCTTGCAGCCTCCCGCAGCGCGGAGACTTGCTGGACCAGTTACAGGTGCTTCAACAGGTGTGTCGCTCCTACTGCCTGAGCTCTGCCATGGGCAGGGTTTCCTCGGCCTCGCTGTTTAGCACGAACGGGAGGAACTTACTGATTGATAGCTCGTCTGCAAATTCCAAAAGATGCAGGCTTCTCCCATGAGGGTGTGTTTGGCTCGTGACCTTGAATTCTTTGGAAAATGAGATACTGCTTGCAATGTTTAGGACATAGGTATCATATTTGTCTGTTTTTTTTTGTTCCTTTTCTCATTTTCTATTTTAATTTGTATTTACACTTGTATCTTGCATTTGTATCTGTTTCATTTCTTTTTCATGTTATATGCAATTCTATGTTTTTTTTTTTCAAACTAATATCTGTACTGTCTATTGTAATTGGGGCTTTGCCCTGTTAAATAAATAAATAAATAAATAAATAAATAAATAAATAAATAAATAAATAAATAAATAAATGAATAAATAAATCAATGAATGAATAAATCAATGAATGAATAAATAAATAAATAAATAAATAAATAAATAAATAAATAAATAAATAAATAAATAAATCAATCAATCAATGAATAAATAAATAAATCAATGAATAAATAAATAAATAAATAAATGAATGAATAAATGAATAAATAAATAAATGAATAAATAAATAAATGAATAAATAAATAAATCAATGAATAAATAAATAAATCAATGAATAAATAAATAAATCAATGAATAAATAAATAAATAAATGAATAAATCAATCAATGAATAAATAAATGAATGAATGAATGAATGAATGATTGAATAAATAAATAAATAAATAAATAAATAAATAAATGAATGAACAAATAAATAAATCAATGAATAAATAAATGAATGAATGAATAATTAAATAGATAAATAAATAAATAAATGAATGAATCAATGAATAAATAAATTAATGAATAAATAAATAAATAAATAAATGAATAAATAAATCAATGAATAAATAAATAAATAACTAAATAAATAAGCAAACAAACAAACAAATAAATAAACGAACAAATAAATAAATTGATAATTAATTGATAATTAATTAATTAATACCGTACAGGGTATCTGATTTAAGCCGTTCATTTTTGTTTAGGAGTCTAAATACCAGCCAAGTTATGTGTGAGGTATTCAGTTGTTTCGCAGGCTGAATAAGGGGTGTGTGTTAGCGTCCATGCGAATGTCTCCGCATGATAATTTTATGTTAAACATGTGCAGTCAATTTGTTAATTATTATTTTTTATCTTTCGGCTTTCCAATGTTTCCTATAGTCGCGTTTATCATTGGATAGTGTTTTATTAAGTAAGAGATAGGTTTGGAAGTAAATCCCGAAAAGACAAAGTATATGATTATGTCTCGTGATCAGAATATTGTACGAAATGGAAGTATAAAAATTGAAAATTTATCTTTTGAAGAGGTGGAGTAGTTCAAATACCTGGGAGCAACAGTAACAAATATAAATGATACTCGGGAGGAAATTAAACAGAATAAATATGGGAAATGCCTGTTATTATTCGGTTGAGAAGCTTTTATCATCCAGTCTGCTGTCGAAAAATCTGAAAGTTAGAATTTATAAAACAGTTATATTACCGGTTGTTCTGTATGATTGTGAAACTTGGACTCTCACTTTGAGAGAGGAACATAGGTTAAGGGTGTTTGAGAATAAGGTGCTTAGGAAAATATTTTGGGCTAAGAGGGATGAAGTTACAGGAGAATGGAGAAAGTTGCACAACACAAAACTGCACGCATTGTATTCTTCACCTGAAATAATTAGGAACATTAAATCCAGACGTTTGAGATGGGCAGGGCATGTAGCACGTATGGGCGAATCCAGAAATGCATATAGAGTGTTAGTTGGGAGGCCGGAGGAAAAAAGACCTTTAGGGAGGCCGAGACGTAGATGGGAGGATAATATTAAAATGGATTTGAGGGAGGTGGGATATGATGATAGAGACTGGATTAATCTTGCTCAGGATAGAGACCAATGGCGGGCTTATGTGAGGGCGGCAATGAACCTCCGGGTTCCTTAAAAGCCAGTAAGTAAGTAAGTAAGTAAGCAAGTAAGCAAGTGTTTTATTAAGTAATTTGATCTTTTTACAGCCGTAATTCGTAAATATTATCCAATTCATAAGATGTATTTATTTTATTTCTTTCGGAATACGCCCAACTAACGGACGTAATGAAAAGTATCTTTAAAGAACAGACAGCGCAGAGTCTTAACAAAATTAATTCATTTAAAGATATTTTGAATATGTCAATACCATGAGAACGTCACAACTTGGGTAGGGCAAGAAAAACGTTAGGTCCAGACTACGACAGACTATAATTACAGTCTACGACATACAAGATCGACGGAAACCCTCATGGAGTTGGACCATATTTACTATTTTGAAATATGTTATATTCAATTATTCTTCCCTCGCTATCTTTCACCTTTGCTGTCACGAGTTTCAGGGATTCGAAACGTGAATGATTACCAAGGACAGGATTCCAGTTTTTACAGGAACTTCCCATTTTAAAGTAGTTTTAACTAGGTCAATCTAGAATCACCTGTAATCGGAGTTCGAAATTAAAGAGTACGAAAAGAAGAACCGGGGATCGAACCCCTCACAGGCAGTCAAAATATTCATAGAACCTATTAATCTAGCTGAGGGCCATTAACCACCTTGAGAGATCCGTCTATTAGAAATGAGTGTGTCTTTCATCAAACGCATCATATGAAACAATATGTTAATTATTCAGTTGAAACGACAACAACGAGAACAGGAATATTGTTAAAATATGTATTTAAATGTGAGTATTCACAGCATTGTCGTTGTCGTTTCCGTTTCCGGTTTATTGTGGACCAGCCTTAACCGTTACTTCACAGAAAATTATAGTAAATTATACAGAATATTGACCACATTAGGAATGCCCAAGTTTCAATTTAGTCGTAAGTTTTGATAATTCAAAATTCTCTTTGCAGTATTTTAATATACATTTGGGAACAAATACGTATATCTACGTATTACTGTGAAAATATTTATTAAATCTACATACTTAGACTTCAACGAACAAAATTTGATAACACATTCTCAAGGGAAAAAATGGAACTCTCTGCATCAAAATCCACAGTTAAATCCCGATTTACCACGAAAATCGTCTGTAGCTGCATTTAGATTGGCAACAGGCCATGACTGTTTGGCCAAACACCTGCATAGAATTGGAATATATTAGTCCCCTAAGTGCCCATTGTGCAACTCAATCCAAGCAATGGATTCGGAAGACCTCAAAATCTGTGCTTCATATTGGCTGACCATGATAATATCTTTGAAAAATATTGGAATGCAAGAGGTCAAATGACTTTATTGTCAAACGCCTGGCATTAGAAAACAACAACAACATTTGGGAACATAATCTCTAAAAATGTTTGATACATTTACTTATATTTCTATTTTAATATGTGTTTAGCAGGATTAAATAGCTAAATGTGAAAGCCTTATACTTATTGGAGAATTAGTTTACAATGTGATGTGGCAATACAGTACTTACAAAATTATGATGGAAAATTGATGAAAATGTGAGAGGAAATAGTAGTAGGTCTGCTCCCACAATACTTACCTTTGTCCATTACAAATTTATTTTGGGATCATCGGGATTTGAATCCTTATGTCGAAAATAAATTTCGTTTAGTAAGACAATTTGTATACACCTCTCCACATCGCAGTTCAGTACAGTCGTACAGAATAGCTTCTGGCAATGGATTCAACACACAGGTTTTCCTTTTATTGCTTTTTCTGATAATGGAAACGATACATAGGTGCTAAAAGTTGAACATTTCTTCATTTGAAACTGACCGAAAAAGAAACCAAATTCTCGATTCACGCTAAACACCGTGAACGATTCGATTCATTACAAGACATTTTATAATTGTCGTATCAATTGCGGATAGTACAAGTCGTCAAGCAGGCAAATACATAAAACAGGACACAGCTAACCAAACTTCTTCATGGACTAGTGTGTATGTTATAATGTGCTGTATTAAAATAGAAGTATAATGTCTCGTATGGTGTTCTTGCCATAAGTCCTGAGCTATATCATCCATATTGATTTGATCACAGCTAAGCACTGATAGTAATTGCAGTCTCTCTGGGAATTGAAGCTGGATACGTACAGGATGTGACATTCGGCGATGTCCCGTGGGGAAAGAGAGGTCCTTGAAAAAGCGCTCGCGGGAACGCGGTGTGATGCTCCAGTGATTCCATTAACACAAGATGCGCACTCATAAAAATGTAACACGGAGCCGTTTCCTTCTCGGCTTATATGAATAATAAAAAAATAAGTTGGAGATGTTTAATTTCACAGGGGTGTATAATCAACATAGGCTAGTTCCTGAAAATTACACTACATTGCTGGTTACTACATTGAAGGACTGTAGAAGTTTCACAGATGTATCACTTGTATATTCGTAACAAATAAATACAGGGACATCATTTTATTTTTACTTCAATTTTTATTGTACCGGAGTTTTTTAATGTACTTCACTTCCAACCCCCTCTACTAGTAAACTTCCAACCGTTCTCCACACAGAACCAAGCGTATACAGTCAAAGTCGCCTTACGGTCATAGTAAACACAAACAGTACTGAGTTATTGAGTATAGTACAGTGAAACCTGTTCAAAACGGAAGTAACATGGTCCTAATTTTTTTCCGTTGTGGACAGGTTTCCGTATTATTCAGGTGTGACATTAAAATGGAATATTTTGTCATTCATATACATGAAAAACAAAATGGCATGTCCCAAACTGCAAGAAGTACAAAATATTCCATTTAACACTCATCACATTAAATCAGCTTTCTGTCGCTTATTACGTTGGTGAATCATCTTGATTAAAATCTAATTTTCTATATAAATATTATCGTAACTCATTCATTAGTCATTAAACATTACTAAAGTTTACTAATCTAATTATATTTAATATCTAACACTATACTCTAATACTGTACTGCATATCACTGCACATTATTAATTAATTGGACTAGGAGCCATCTATTAGAAGCCTTGAATTCTGGTTTATTTAATTTCTTTCCCTGTTCAATAGCTTGCTTTGCAGAACAGATCCAGAAATTGGCTTGTTCTTTGAAAAGTCATGAAGAACCCACTCCCACAACAGTTCATTTATTTCCACATAAACAATTGCTTTCTGGTTCCTTTTGTGTCACCAATATTGGCCGCACGCCACTCACTCATTATGATCTTTATTTTTTAAAGTGTCACACCTGAGTTTTCCACAACTGTACTTCAATATTATTTCACATAGACTTTGTTTCTAATTTTCCTTTATCTGGATAACTTTTACTTCATCACTTAATTTTAATGCCACATTTTATGCAAATTTTTTTTTTTTTTTTTTTTTACCTGGAAATCACTACACTTGCGCTCTGTTTAGCTACGACAGTATACGGATGTGAAGCATTGAAAATCTTTGAAGGGACTCGTCTGCCTAGTCAACAGGGTAATAAAATTTATGATCGACAGACCAACACACCCTCGTACCCCCTATAATTTTGCAAAGAAAACTTGTTTTTATCTTAGTTACCTACATATTTCGTATATTCCTTGAAATTACACGCTGTTTCAAAATATAATTACAAAATATAGTGTGTGTCTAAAATATTGTTTCCGTTTTAAACAGTAGCAGACAATTTCCGTTTCCGCGTTGGACAGTTCCCGTTTTATTCAGGAAAATTTACACATAATACATACAAATTTCGCCGGGACCAATAAATTGTTCCGAAATAGACAGGATTCCGGATTATTCAGGTTCCGATTTGAACAGGTTTCACTGTACGTTCCAGAAATATGTTCACTTTCAATATATTGAATCATATTCTCATACAGGTACTGTCGTCCGTTTGCCTACGTCGCATCCCGGTTTCCCCCAACGACTACTGCTCGTTCCTCTGTAAAGGGTAGTGACTGGGCTGTCTTAGCTCTTTTCTGAAAACATTAATTTCTATTAGCAATTGGACGTCTACGTAATATTATACAACTGTTTAAAATAAATAAAAGGGCATCGTTAATTAATTAACTTTCACGTGATTTCCATCCTTTCTAAGACCTTGCGACAAAACCACTTGGACGGACAGTAGATAGAATGAGTGATTTTATCTTTACGGGCAGAAGTGAAGAATGAATTTACAGTACGTAAGGTACTCTTTTATAGAGTAGGTACAGAATTATTTTAACATAAGTTACTAGTACGAAGGACGAAACTGGTAATTGGAATTAGGTACAATAGTCTGTAGTGCGATAATATGCAAAAAAGAACTGAAGTCTGTATCGAAATTAACAGCCACCTTTTCAAAAATGTGTTTAAATATCCATATTATGATTAGTTTTCAATTTAACTTCATTCTCTATATTGCACGATAATGTGCTGTAGACAGTATAATGTAGGCTACACTACATAATGAATACGTCCAAATGGAGTAAAAACACTTAGGCCTATTGTTAATACAGGACTGTATTTTGATTAAAGAAAAATCTAATGAAAATTATTATCAAACTCAAAATCGCGATATTTCCTACTTTACATAAATGGATGAACTACTTTTCTTCCCTCCTATAGCCTATCTAGTAAAGTGATTTGTTTGTATTTTACGCCAGTATCATCGAACTCCAGTGGAAGGGGGTAGAAAACGGTGTTTCCGGTTTTGAATCTTTAATCCAAAGCTATAGCCAGGTTAATATTAGAAATGTTAGTAAAAATAAAAATGATGTCCCTGTAGTTGCCATTATGAAAGTTACAACCTGTGCAAATATGGCTAAATAAAAAATAGTAACGTAAATTCTCTTGCGAATTTCAACAATTGGGCGTTTTCGTAGAAAGAGATGAAAGATTTAACGAGTCTGAATCACTTTGTAGACATTTGAACTCGAATTCGTGTTATTCTCTCGATGCTGATTTCTATTACAAACTTAAGTGTTAGACTTATTTCCTTCGCAGAATTCACATTGCTTCTCTCCTGATGTTGATTTACATAATAAGTAAATTCCCCCTCAGATTAACGAGACGTGACCACGATCTGATTTACGTACACAAACTAATCGAATTGTTCAGCCGTGTGGTTGAGCGGTTTTTGTAGTATTTTTCAGTTTTAAAATTGTGAATTATATCTGAAAATGACTGTTTTCTCACAATAATTTCAATAGGGTAACAAACCTGAAAGAAGGAAATTGTGTGTAGAAGAAAATGACAAAGATCTCTATCTCGATATCCTCGTCAGGGTTGCCATCTGAATTGCTTCAGGATAACAAACAGGAGTAGTGGTTAAATACGGTACGCTCGGCTTTATAAATTCCACTATACATTTATACCAGTTTTGGCAGGTTCAATCATTTTCCAATTCTGATGTAACGAAATTAGCCCCTTTCAGCCCTCCTCCCGCCTCTTAAAGCGTGTCACACATATCGTTTGTTACATCTCTATAATCTGTTTATATGTGTAAGTTTCAACACAACACAGACACACCTGTGTACACTGCTGCCAACAGATCAACAGTTAATAACCGGTTTTTGTCGTACATTCTAGTTTTAACATCCAGTTCGAAAGCTGGCTTATAAATGGAACTTGACTCTGGAGTGATAGAAATTGATGAAAGTGCTATCACGCTGCTCCACAGATCCCATTCGTTCTCTCTCAACATTTCCATTACCTCACCCTTTCATGTTCCATTCCTATTTCTCAAGAGTGTTGCTTGAGGCGCTCTGTCATCTTCACGTTAAGTGATTTCAGTGCCCCTGTACCACGTGATGTGGTGTGAGGTTTCAGTTATTCATTGGTCATACAGGTTCTGGTGATAAAGATTCTGTTCACTTGACATGATCATGATCCTTTTGTTCTATATGCTTCGGGATGTAAAACATGTTTACATTTGACTCAGCTTCTCAGTGGCAACGCTAGCTCTTTTACTTTAGGGAAGGGAATTCCAGTAGCCATCAGGTTCTTATCGCTAAAACAGAAGATGATTGACAAAAAGCCGTTTATAATCTACAAATAATCGCTTCAGATTTCAATATTAAAATCTCAACAGAGAAAACAAGATCCAGTTCCAAGTAAAATCATGATAAATAATAAACTAATTGAACGTGTCAATTTATTTCACTATTTAGGCTATAATTTATCTTATATTACTGATTGCAGTTGTAGTCTAACTAGTGTAAAATGTAGCTAGTCGGTGATGTATGCAATGAAGGGGGGAAAGGAACTGGCCACCCTACCCCATTATCTCCTGGCCTAGTTGCCTCATAAGTGGTGCTTTCTTGATATCACGTGTGAGGTTCAGACCTGTCTTAGGACAGCTAGGACATCGAAGTTCGAGATGACGCCGAGATCTAGTAGGCTCTGAGGATGGTGTGAAGAAGCACCGAAACAGGTGTAAGCCGCACATGCTTACACAATTAACACGAGTAAGATCGCCATTTAATCAATTATTTAAATAGTTTTTAATGTATTTTTAATTTATTTCATATGTATTTTTATAATGTATATGCTAATTAAATAAATTTAAATACTATTTTAGTGTGATTCTGGATAAAAAGTAGAGCGTCAAGAATACAATCCTGCAAAGAATATGTTATTTTTAGTGTGATTTTGGATAAATAATAGGACGTCAAAAATATAATCGTGCAGAAAAAATATATAATTATATTATTTTTTTGGATAAAAAGTAGGATTTTGTTGCTGATTAATGATTTTGGGCTCAGCAAAAAAAAAAAAAAAAAAAGTAGACCTTATAAAGTAGGGGAAATAGAAATTCTCAGTTACGATAGACATACAGATATGCAATTGAAAAGACACACATATTTATTTTTGTTATAAAAAATTATGGCTTATTTAACGACGCTATCAACTGCAGAGGTTATATCAACGTCGCCGGTGTGCCGGAATTTTTGTCCCGCAGGAGTTCTTTTACATGCTAGTAAATCTACTGACATGAATCTGTCGCATTTAAACACACTTAAATGCCATCGACCTCGAGCATAGAAGGCCAGCGCTATACCAACTGCGCTACCGAGGGCGACCTTTTATTATAAATTAGGCCAATTTTAGATATTATATTTACAAAATACCAACTTAATCATGCTATTCTGAGTTATGTGAATGGCATTACAGATGTGAATAATTGCATAAAGAGGATATTGATAAATCATCTGAAAAGATTTCCGCACGAAGGACAAATTACTCCACGAAAGAGAACCAAGAATATAGCCATGTGATTGCAGGTCAGTACCATGAAGTGTTGATGTCAAAATGAGCATTAAAGTCGTATAATAGAATGAAACTTATGAATTAATTGTTGTAGGTGACGAAAGGATTAATTACCACTTTATCGCTGGTCTAGCGGCCATATATCATTAACGTAACTAAATTGCTACATGAAATCCCCTCTCACTCCGCGATATCTCCATTGGTTTGTGTGGTTTATTGTACTACACACGGCAATATTGTATCTGGTTGCAGTTCAGCTCCTACTTAATATCGTGCAATTGCCTCATGCTGTGATATGGGCTACAAACTGAATGTCGCGACGATGAGTGATGATCAGGTCCGTGGGCTATTACACCCGAAATAGAACATAAAATAAAGGAAGCAGGCTGAATGCAAAAGAACAAGTTAACTGAATCTGCCAACACGTGCAGCTTAAGCAAGGACATCGATACGGGTTGTCTTAGGAAAACATGTAAATGCGTTATGTGTGACATGAAAATAACTCTGCGTCGTTAATTAAATGCCATGGAAAGACTTGAGCACTTCTAACGAACTAGATTAGCAAAAACTCTCTGTTACATTCTGTTTTGCGATGGCAGAACTCAGATAAGTGTAATGGTTAACATACCGGGTTAAGTATAACCGACGCAATTAATTACCGTATTTGCTTACAGTTCAAGATCCGTTTAATACAGCTTAAACTACTTCGCAAAACGACAGTGAATTCACCGCGATTCAATGGCGACAAAGAGATTGTCATGCTTGTCCTTATGTCCGAATACTTAATATTTTAGGAGAAAAATTCGCTCCGGCGCCGGGGATCGAGCCCGGGTCACAAGTCACTCAGCTGAGTGCGCTCCTAGTATAATGGCAGTTGACATTGGATACACGTCAACATATATGCCTAACTTGGAGTCAGGCCACAAAGAGAAACATTGAAGAAGGAGGATTCGATCCGGTGCTGTGGATTGAATTCGGCGTAGCTCAGTGGTCAGAGCGCTTGGTACGTAGAACCAAGGATCCGGGTTCGATCCTTGGCGCCGGAGCGAATTTTTCTCCTAAAATATTAAGTGTCAATATTACAGATAAATTCTGTAGGACAAAATTAATATACCTATAATATTCTTATGTCCGAAGTTTACCGATTCAACCTCGATAAAGCACGACGTATTCTCAAGGTTGATAAATATTTTTAGTAGCCTTAAGTCTTGTTTCCACCTAAAAATATTAATAGCAGCACACAAGAAAATAAAAATATTAATCCGTCGTCATCATCATCATCATCTTTATTTTTATCTTTATCTTTATCTTTAAAGAAATGGATTTCTGCAGTCTGTTTCGTCCCCGTTAGTCTTTCATCCAACGTCTTTTTCATGTTTAAAGCCTCTTTTTACCTTTTAGTAGTTCACTTCTATTAAGCTTTATCAATAGGAGCAGTATTTGCTATTGTAGGAGGATTTATTCAATGGTTTCCACTATTTATTTACAAGTTTAGCTTTAAATCCAAAATGATTAAAAATACAATTCGTAATTATATTTGCATAAATAAATATACGAGTCCTTTATGAGTCTAGAATCATAAATCACAATATCAAAAACTTGTTCACATCTCACTATTTACCATTTGGCATAATTATTTTAAATGTGCCATCTGTTATAATTCTAAATATTAATGACCGCTTTTAAGTAAAACCGTATGTTTTATATAAGTTTATTAATTATTGAAGAATAAGTACCGTTTTTATATTGTGAGTTATGACTAGGGCAGAAAAAAAAGTATCGTTTATAGGCTAGATTGCATCGTACTTAGAGTTCTGTGTTTACAAAATGCTTGCTCGACTAGTTACGGTAGTTGCTGTTTGTACAGTCCTCCCCGTATGAATAAACTCATAATAGAAATTACATTTACAGGATTACTTATGTTTGAAATTAATTAACTCGGAACAAATATTAAATTAAAAAAACCATCATTATCAATGAAGTCAAACACATTTCCCCGTGTTCTGAATTCAGACCTCCTATTATCTGTTCTTTGTTGGATTTTTGTTTCAGCATTTTGATACAACCTCACGTCACTTAAGCAGGTCTACTATTGAGGAGAGTCGGATGTTCACTCTCACAGTAGAAACACCCGGCAACGAGACGTAAACAATGTATATAGAAATTATTTACTACCCTGATACCAATACTTTTCTTCAGCCCAAGTTATGACATATACAATTTTTTCCTCAACCATAAGCAACCTTGTACTGTACTATCCATTTGTTTCATATTATTATTTCGCCTGGTTGCTTCTTTCTTTATTTTTTACTATACAGGCTGTTTCATAATTATAGGTACAAATTGCAGGCAATGAAACAAGGAAAAATATCCTAATAGAAAAAGATCCGAAAATCAACCATATCCGAGATATATCATCACTGTGGCCATCAACTGATACGCCGCGTAGATTTTCTACCTCATTTCTACTTGGAGAGTTAATGGTTATGCGTACCTACATTCTTTGCAACATGAGCTACGCGACCTTTTGGATGATGTGCCTATTTGGCTTACCAGCACCATGGCCTCCCAAGTCCCCTGACTTCAATCCTTTTGACTTTTTGTTTGGCGATATTTTAAATATTTTGGGTATTGCAGCGCTATTGATAATGTTAACGAACTCCGGGAATGCATTGTAAATAGTTGTGGAGGCATTAGAGACATGCCAGGATTATTCGAACGTGTACATTTTTCATTTAGGAAACGTGTTGATGCCTGCCTTATCATGAACGGTTTTCATATTGAGCACATGCTATAATGATCCCTTCATGTAGTGCATATCTGAAGTTATGTTACGTCAGAGCACCTGTACTGACGAGATATAGACCTACAGTCGCGCTCAAACCTCCTGACGTTTCGCGAGCGCCAGTAACATGCGAGCGCGACGTTGTCACAACTACTCTCTCCGTCTCTGTCTCTCAGCGGCAGTAGTTTTAAAACTGTGGAGCGCGACCCTTTACCTGAGATTGGTTTGATGGGGAGATGCAGAAGGCTTTAATAATAATAATAATAATAATAATAATAATAATAATAATAATAATAATAATAATAATAATAATTTATCATCATCATCAGATTGCATCAAATTAAATTAAAAGTCACAAAATATAGAAAGATTAGTTGAGTTAGACGTAAATAATCATGCTCGCTGAGTTTATATAAGTTTTTTTAATAGTTTTACTTTTACTAGGATTAATAAAGTTGTCGAATAACACAAAGGCGCAGTGGTAAAATAAATTGGATGACAGGCTTAATTTCAAATATATTATTTTAATGTACCGAAGTACATATGATATTTCCATGCATATATTCTGCGTCATCATACGATGAAAGAGTAATGGAACGGAGAAAAATTCTCTCCGGCGCCGGGATTTGAACCCGGGTTTTCAGCTCTACGTGCTGATGCTTTATCCATTAAGCCACACCGGATACAACTCCGACGCCGGTTAGAATCGTCTCAGATTAAGCTCCAACTCTTGGGTTCCCTCTAGTGGCCGCCCTCTGCACTACGTCATAGATGTCTATGACCGTAGGACCGAAGTCCACACATGTGCTGAGGTGCACTCGATATGAGTGACTAGTTGGCCGGGATCCGACGGAACCCAAGAGTTGGAGCTTAATCTGAGACGATTCTAACCGGCGTCGGAGTTGTATCCGGTGTGGCTTAGTGGATAAAGCATCAGCACGTAGAGCTGAAAACCCGGGTTCAAATCCCGGCGCCGGAGAGAATTTTTCTCCGTTCCATTACTCTTTCGTCGTATGATGACGCAGAATATCTGCATGGAAATATCATATGTACTTCGGTACATTAAAATAAAATAATATATTTGATATGCGTAAATCACTTCGTGATTTAAGACGGCGCTTATTCCGTCGGATCCCGGCCAACTAGTCACTCATATCGAGTGCACCTCAGCACATGTGTGGACTTCGGTCCTACGTTCATAGACATCTATGACGTAGTGCAGAGGGCGGCCACTAGAGGGAACCCAAGAGTTGGAACTTAATCTGAGACGATTCTAACCGGCGTCGGATTTGTATCCGGTGTGGCTTAGTGGATAAAGCATCAGCACGTAGAGCTGAAAACCCGGGTTCAAATCCCGGCGCCGGAGAGAATTTTTCTCCGTTCCATTACTCTTTCATCGTATAATTTGAAATAGCCCCACCATGTTCTATTGAAAGAGGTGGACAATGTTCTCCGTACCGCCGTTTCTTTCTCCCCCTTAAGGTTTTTCTTTCGTCTTTCCCCGATAGCTTTTTACTCATATACACGGGATAGTTTTCTTCTGGCAGAAGCGAAGTGTGAATCATGTATTTCAATAAAGAAAAATGCTGATAGATACTGTATATAAGTCAAAATTAGTATATCCGCCGAATACACGGTCCCGGTTAATACGCGATTTACACGCTGTCCCTTGAACAGGGTCTTATAGGGAGTTTATTGTTGTAGTCCATAAAATTGGAACCACTGGGGGTAAAAATGTGATTTTTGTTTCTGTGTATTCAGGAAACATTAAACATTCATCATATATACATGCAGGGTCCCTATAACATACCAATTTTCGGAGAGCACTTGTTATTTGATTTTGTGACTTTCTAAGCGGCGAGTATGCGGCGAGTCCGCATGCCCATACGTTGCAACGCAGCACTGCCGCTATTGGCTATTGCTGATGAGTGGACACACCTGCAAACGTCAGGAGGTTTGAGCGCGACTGTAGTAATTCCCCATATATTTACGAAAACGACTGGTTTCCGGGTCTATGTTTATTAGACCTTTTTTTATCTTGTTTGATTCTCATCTACACACCATGTAGTTTGTACCTATATTTATTAAACAATCTGTATATTGGGTCTATATTTTTAATTATTTCTTGTATCTTCATTTCGTTTATCAATTAAGTTACTGGGTGAGTGAAAACGACAACCTGGCTGGACTATTTTTCTTTCTTTTCAACTCGTCAACTGACGATGATGACAGCATAATTTAGCATAATTCCTTGACGTCACTTAATATTAATTTGATCTTATTTTTGACTGGAAGAGCATTGTGTGTTCTTGATTCCAAGTAAAAGTACATCATTTTATTTACTAAAATCGTTATTATGTGCATAATTCAATGATAAATTTAATAAGCACAAAATCTGAAATGTGGTTCATGAGAAGTGGCTGTACACAGAGGAATGGCGTGACTAAAATCATTTCTTTGGTATTGTGCATGCTGAAAACGTTTATTTGTGTGAAAATCTCTTACGACAATATTTTTTTCTTATGCTTCGTACAATAAGAAAGTAAAAATGACTTAACATACCTTGATCACAGAGGATTCCACCCCAGTTGGTGTCGCAGATACATTGCCACGAGGACCCGTTGCAGTATCCGTGTTTGCAGCCCGGGTAGGGCGTGCATTGATCACAGAATTCACCACGCCAGCCCGGTCGGCACCTGAAAGAGTAAACAAATTTATAAATTATTCTGTGCATAAATGAAGGAAATCCGTCAGTTTAAGCCTTATTGATTCCATTATCTATTAAGCATCCTAGGACAAAGTCATTCTCGATATAAATACAAATTTGTGGCCATTCCAGGTCTGAAAATGTCTGAGAGAACATAACATTGCTCTTGTGAGAAATTGTTTGTGATTTATCACTGCACTAAGAAGAAAGTAATGATCATATTAATGAGAAATTATGACTCTCAAGTAAAAATAAGGTGGGTGCTCCTGTTATGGCCATGTTCCTGATATGGCCACTCCGCTATTGTGAGTTAGTTAACGAAAAAATCTGCTAAATTGGAGCAGCATCCAGTGAAAGGGCATAATGGTATGCCATTTGATCGTTTTCCATCCAGTCAGGTTGAGCAATATGGCGTTAGTTGCTTGTTTTGCGGTTTTCATGTGATCTCTTCTTATTTTTCTCTGGTAAGTCTTCTTTGTTTTATGCATGTTTTTCAAAGACTTGTTCATGAAAACCATCGTACTCCATTCAGTTTTTAATGTTATGTTGATTGGTGTTGTCGTTGATGGCGTATCTTTTACGAGTTGTTCATAATCAAATGATTTTCGTGAAAGCTTACCTGTTCCTGATATGGCCATATCAAATACACCATGGCCGTATCAAGTTCATTTCACTTTTATTTTTTCACCTGAGAAATTTACATGCCTTATAACTGGGATTACGCAAAAATTTTGTATTTTAAGAAAAACAACTTCATTTTTGATGGAAAAACCTGTTTTGACTACACTTTTGAATTATAAAAAAGATTATTAAGTGCCATTTTACACCAAAATTATTTAATTTTAGCACAACTGCGCTAACAAACTGAAAACAATCACGATTTGTAGAACATGGAACAAGGGTGGCCATATCATGTGCACGTGTTCCTGATATGGCCAGTAGGTAAACTTTTGAAACTTGGGACTTTTTGGACAATTAAAGCTATTTTTATGGGGAAAGAAAATTGTTTTAAGAAAGTCCATTAGACTGAGAACGAGTAAGAAAAAAGTGGTTTACATTTTTTTTCAAAATGGCGGCTAGAAAAATTCTCAAACCTTAGCATGGCCATATCAGGGACACTTACCTTACTCGTAGATAGTATATTTTCATAAGAGATGCAACTTGTGCAGTATGAAGTTCGTACAGTCAACTTTATCAGATATCTCCGGAGGGAAACGAGTAGTTAAGTTGACAGAGTTAGAAGCTGGAAGTTAAACGGAATTGAGTCGGATTTAACTAGCACAGCGCGATGTCCGCAGGAACTTCCTAAGCACTGTTAATTACTAGCAGTGACTCAGTTCGCTGTCATTTACAGTACCGTACGTCTGCTGTAAACGGGGTGGAGATATTTATCGCACAAGTTCACAGTACGTTGCGAACTGCGCACACTTGTGAATTAATATAATGCTGTTGTGAATGAACTGAAGTGGAGGAAGTTGTGAATGAGTGACAGCTGTGAAGAGATCCGGGTTCTCAATGTTTATGTACCCGTATAAACTTGACAGTGGGAGGGAGACAAGGCATAGTAGGAAGAAGCGGAGGGCTTAATTAACATACCGCTATATTACAGTGATTTTAACTTATAAATTTACCTTCATTAAACCGAGGCAAAGGCCTGATGCTGGGTTCGAACCTCGCTTATGGTATGGGTGTTTGTTCGTCGTCAATTGTTGTCGTTCGTCTGATGCCAACTCATGTTGAGTTTCGTTTTGTGTCTGTCCTAGCATGTCAGAAAAAAAAGACTGCCACAAAGGTGACACATACTTTCCACTACGGTATATGTTTACGCATTTCGGAACAATAATTTCCTTTACTATCTTGCGAATGACATTACCATTCAGGGCGTGATTTCAATTTTTGTTTGGAGTGGGGATAAGATCTTTTTTAGGGACGACCTTCATAGGGTGCGACACACTCCCTCCTTATTTCCTCTGAAATGAACTATTTCCAGTGCCGTATACTGGGTAAACTTGACAAAAGCAATAAACAAATAAATAAATAAATAAATAAATCAATAAATAAATCAATCAATAAATCAATAAATAAATCAATGACTAAATGAATCAACGAATGAATGAATAAAAGAATGAATGAATAAATAATTGAGTGAATGAATAACTAAATGAATGAATAAATAAAAGAATTAAGGAATGCTAACTATCTAAATGAATGAATGAATAACTAAGTGAATGAATAACTAATTGAATGAATGAATGAATGAATGAATAACTAATTAAATGAATGAATGAATAAATGCATAACTAACTAAATGAATGAATAATTGAATTAATGAATATCTAACTAAATGAATGAATGACTGAATAGCTGAGTGAATGCGTAAATAACTGAATGAATGAATAACTAAATGAATGAATAACTAACTAAATGAATGAATAACTGAATGAATTAATATCTAACTAAATGAATGAATGACTGAATAGCTGAGTGAATGCGTAAATAAATGAATGAATAACTAACTGAATAAATGAATGACTAAATGAATAAATAACTGAATGAATGAATAACTAATTGAATGAATAACTAACTAAATTAATTAATAACTAACTAAATGAATGAATGAATGACTGAATAGCTGAGTGAATGCGTAAATAAATTAATGAATAACTAACTGAATAAATGAATAACTAAATGAATATATAACTCAATGAATGAATAACTAACTAAATGAATGAATGACTGAATAGCCGAGTGAATGCGTAAATGACTGAATGAATAACTAACTAAATGAATGAATAACTGAATTAATGAATATCTAACTAAATGAATGAATGAATGAATAGCTGAGTGAATGCGTAAATAAATGAATGAATAAATAACTGAATAAATGAATGACTAAATGAATAAATAACTGAATGAATTATCAACTAAATGAATGAATAACTATCTAAATGAATGAATAACTAAATGAATGAATAACTAACTAAATGAATGAATAACTGAATTAATGAATATCTAACTAAATGAATGAATGAATGACTGAATAGCTGAGTGAATGGGTAAATAAATGAATGAATAACTAACTGAATAAATGAATGACTAAATGAATAAATAACTGAATGAATTAATAACTAAATGAATGAATAACTAACTAAATGAATGAATGAATGAATGACTGAATAGCTGAGTGAATGCGTAAATAACTGAATGAATGAATAACTAAATGAATGAATAACTAAATGAATGAATAACTAACTAAATGAATGAATAACTAATTAATGAATGAATAACTAACCGAATAAATGAATGACTAAATGAATAAATAACTGAATGAATAACTAAATGAATGAATGAATAACTGAATGAATGAATAAATAACTAACTAAATGAATGAGTGAATAATTAAATGAGTGAATGAACGAACAACTAAATTAATGAATGAATAACTGAATGAATGAACGAATAACTGAATGAATGAATGAATAACTAAATACACGATTGAATAAATAAATTAATAATGAATGAATTAATAAGTAAATAAACAAGTAAACAAATAAACAATAAACATTTTCCTTCCGTTTGTGGTAAATTAGTCTTTAAATAAAACGTAGTTCATATTCTCATTAGTTACTGCAATAAATTTTAACTTTATGCAATCGGATTCAAAATTGAAGTTCAGTGTTTTAGAAATACTTTAGTTTCTCCTATAATTTCTCCAGTATTTCACCATTATTTCATTAACATGAAATTACGAAGTTGCCCATTTTGCTATTATCAATGTAACATACTCCGGAATGAACTAGAAATTTCATATCTTACAGAACAAACGAGCAGTAAAAGTTCATGAAAGAGGAAAAAGTAAACATGATAGTTGGATTTGAATAACTATATAACATACCGTAATGGTAACTAAACCTTTAAAACGGAATTACATTTTGTGTTCTTGATTGCGACATGCCAAAAGTATTTTGTGTCCGTCTTAGCCAGCCGTATAAAAAATTATCGATAGCAAGAATGTCGTATGCTTTGTACGCTATGTATCCATACAGTAAAAGAGAATCAATTAATTTTGTAGAGATAAGATTCTAAAGATTTCTTTGAAAGTTAATTTCATGAACTAAGTAAGTCAATAATACACATTTTTCCTATGCAAACCGTGGAAATAAATATCACCCCGCATTACAAACACGATGGTTGCATTTTACTCCCTATTTTAAGATTGACAAACATTTATGTTACAGGTACCTAACTACAGTACATTTCGTTACAAAATCCTTGGTGTTTCACAAAGAACAGATTTCGTAATAATTATGCTTACTGAATGAAATGCTTAGGATACATCTAGTTGGAATTTTTTCTTCTTTATATGACTGCTGTACATCGTCTTATATAGACTCTCTATATATTTATAGAATGAAATTATCCTCAGTCGTTTATTTTCACAAATCGATTCCAAGGATGAGATTACATCCGATGAAGTGTCTTTCTTCTTAGCTTTGTCAATGAGGAAAGGTACCGCAGGCGAGTGTCTGGGACCAAGCTGAAGTAATTCAACTGAAATATTGAAGCTTTTTATTTTTTTTTTGAGAGATGCAATTATTACAGGTAGTCTTGCCAGAGATAAAAAGAGCAAGCAAAGTGCCACGTCTGTTTGCTGCAGATTTTGGAGGCGTTACTTCTTACTCTGTTTTCATCTTTGTGTTACTCTGAAGTCTAAAATGTGACACCTCGCAGAGATGCTTCAGTATTAGCAAAGATCGGTTGTAAATTAATAGTATGTAGTTTAAAGAAATATTTTGATTTGGTTTCATTTTCACTGACTTTCAATTTTCAAGGACTCTTGGTTCTATAGTTCTATTCGTCTTTAATCTTGTAATGATTTCAAACTAAAACTAGACCAGGGCTACCGTATCATGTGGTCAGCACGACGCAAGGATCACTTAAAAGAATACAAAATAAACGCGACAAGAAGTATACAGGGTGGCCCGTAAGTAATATAATTAATTTGAGGGGTTATTCTTTGAAATATTTTAAACAAAAAAGTTTAATACAATTCTGCTTGTTTTTGCTTCCTTTTCGAGATAAAAATTGTTTTATATGAAACTTTCATAGCGTACTTTGGAAAAGCCATTGATTGAATTATTAATATGCTCAATCAATTTAAGGGAGCAATGTACGGGGTATTTTGATGATCATTTATTGAAAGAATTGTAGTTTTGTCCTTCAAATGTGCAGGAATTTGATCTGAAGAAATGTAACTTTTCGTTCTGAAAAGGATTTTTTTTTTCCATAGATTTAAACAAAAATTCTCCCTTGAAAGATCCATTGAAGTTGTTCAGTTATTTGCTCATATCGATGGTAGGCTATGATGTTCATATACATACATATTTAAATAATTGTTATTTTAAAAAATTGGTTATTTCACGAAGCTTTATCAATTGCGATAGTTATCTAGCGTCTGAGTGAGATGAAGGTGATAATGCCAGCGAAATGAGTCCAGGATCCAAAGCCGAAGATTATCCAGCATTTGCTCTAAATGGGTTGAGGGGAAATCCCGGGAAAAACCCCAATCTGGTAACTTGTCTCAACCAGGATTTGAAGTCGGGCCCGATCGTTTCATGGTCAGGCAGACTAACCTTTACTCCACAGCGGTGGACAATTAATCTCCATTTACTGTGGAATTGCTAGGAGAAATACTAATTTCAGCAAGAATGTAATACTACTGTGTTATTTACGTACTGTACAGTACTGGAACGTAGTGTTGAAGTGTTTGTTTTATATCGCTCTGAAGAAGTTGGTGGATAGAGATGAAGAGGAAATTATGAGTGACGTATCGCTCAGAAGAGAGATAGAGTTTCCCTTCCCTGATCAAGATGGACTGAAGGGCAGATGACGTGCCGAAAACCACTTTTCTAGTATCTGAGATGCGTTTTTATAACAATTGAAGTTTCTTAGTAAAAAAATTAGACTTCCTTTCCTGTGACTTGCAAAATAAGACGTGATTATGTTGAATCGCTTTTTGTTTTACTAAGAAAAAGAAAGGTGATGCTTTCGTAAAATTATAATAAACTGATCTCTCATAAAAGTAGTTGAACGTTACTTAATTGTTGTGATTAATGTGGCCACTTAATAGTGTTTACGGCATGCGGGAAAGTAAGCTGGCATCGCAAACAGACGTACAAGTTCACGTGTTGCAATGTGTTGCCGGTGCACGAAACGATTCATGGATAATATTTTAATCGTGTGTCTGAGTGTTTTTTGTGTCGTTGAGTGCAATTACGGGAAGGTTCTCTTTCTTATCTCCGTTTTACACCTCTCTGAGCGTGTTGCGGCTACTCACGGTGGATGTTCTGCAGGGAATTAGCGAGAAATGTGTTAATCCTGAGGCTATACAACGTGTTTTCCCGCCGCAGGGTCAGATGTAATGCGTGGAATTCGCAAGGTACCGTGTCTGCCAGCCACTTCTACATGCACTCGCTGCAGTCGCCCTCAAGACTTGTTACAGCCGAACAATGTTCCACTATAGCGATATTAAAATGTGCAATATATATTCCGAAAATCCAGAAGAACGTAATAGTAATATACGTTACAAGAGCGGTATGTTGACGTTTTCATGGTCGAGGAAATGATTGAAAAAGCGAAACGTAGTTGAGCTTTTTTAATTTCCGAGAACATGAACACAAACATACCGCTCGTGTATCGTACATTATTTTGTGCGAAGATCGTTTATTACATAACTGAAAGACGAATTTCTAATTAGTTGCAATGAAATCTCCATATTGGTTTCTGTTTAATGACGGCAACTTCGGAAAACCAAAATATCTTTCTTCAACATTGTTGCTATAAAATGTTTTCTGTGTTTACTATACTCCAGCAGGCCGTGATATACGTCTGTCTTTTTTTTCCCCCAGTCTTAAAACAAACGGTAAGGTTATGTAATGATTTATTTTTTCATTTTAATATTTTAACAATATTATTTGTGTAACATATTGCAGTAATAACACCGGCATCTGGAATCTTGTTGATTTTTTCACGGATTCCTTAATGTTACTTGTATCAGGAATGCAATAAGTTTCGTGGGTAGTAGACTTTACTTAATTTTTGCAAATATTTAAAAACAATAATTAACATTGCAATTTAGGTGAAATTGCAGTGGTAAGTTTCCAATTTATAATTATTACTATGTTAAACGTCTCTAAAAATAATATGTTAAAAGCCTAAAGCAGTAAAATGAATGTCGCGCTTAAGCGGTAAGAAGAGGGAAATTGTTATGTGTGTTACGTTGGGAATACTGAATGTGGTATTTCACACTTACCGCGTATTGGTTCTGTGCGGAAAACAAGCAAATACGCACGATCTCGCACAAAAGTAAATTAAGTACTCAAGTTATATATATATATATATATATATATATATATATATATATATATCTGTGTGTGTTTTTTCACTCAAACTGAACAGTTCGATAGACAATAAAAACCTATTGAACAAGTTACACATTTTTAACTACTTAGTTAATATACGAGTATCATATTTCCAAAAAGAAGATGTTAATATTAAACTTTTTTTTCGTTGTTGGTAACTCTATAGCATCTATTAGATGCTTTTTGGTTGTGCTAACAGATTGAGTTACTTGTCAACACTGTGACGCTGAAACGTGTGTTCAGGTTACAGCCCAGCGACAGTCCTGATGTATTTTATATTTTGATGATTGGTTAATTTATATTAACCCGGCACACTCACATTCATACAAATTTCCAGACTCTAGACACCCAGGGAATTTTTCTTCTTCAAGAAAAATTCACCGAGAGCTGAGCACGGGCATCGAATCCGGACTTCCGGATCTGCAAGCCAGCATGCTGACCAACAGACCACGGAGGCAGTCAAATTAATATTAAACTGAACAGATTCCAAAGAATGTGTTGCACTAGTAAGAGAATTCTGAGAAATAAAACAATGCAGAGCACATAATTAAAGTTCTATAAAGTAATGGCAGTGCCTACTATAACATACTTAATTGTTGTGCGAATTGGAAAACAAATGAGAAATGATTTAATTGTAATTTTAAAATAACAGAATTGGCCCCTTCTTCTTTAATACTATTATTTTAGAAATAAAGTTCATTTTACATCGTTATTATTAATATAATTTGAACAAATGAAATTCTAAGCTATTACGTAAATACAATCAGATGATACGTCATACTAAGAAAACTGGAACTCCGAACTACAAAATGTACCATATCGTGAACTAATTGAGTTCACACTTCAAAGACATCACTTATGAGGAAACTAAACCAGGACATAATGGGGTAGGGTGACCAGTTCCTTCCCCTTTCATTGCATACATCGCTGACTAGTGACATACTGTATTACACTAATCAGACTTCAAATGTATATAAACAGTAATATTAATTGTTCTTTCTCTGACACATATCGTCAAGTGAAATGTACTGCCTGATAATAGATGTGCAATCAGCCAGAACCTCAATCAGAGGGACTTACTGAGTTGTATTAATGAAATAGTAGTTATAGAAATCGGAGCTGGCAGAAGAAGGGTCCAACTGTACATGACTGGGAAGTTCTTCTACAAACTGAAATAGCCTACCGTGTTACAATAAGATCACAAAGGAATAATTTTATCGGGCCTTCCAACCGAGATATTCATTACGTGTTTTCTGCTGGAATTATATAGACTAAGGTAGTGATGCAATTGATGAAGACCACGATAGTGATGAAATTGATGAAGACTACGACAGTGGCGAAATTGATGAAGACTACGATAGGGTGAAATTGATGAAGATTACGATAGTGATGAAATTGATTAAGACTACGACAGTGGTGAAATTGATGAAGAGTACGATAGGGTGAAATTGATGAAGACAACGATAGTGATGAAATTGATGAAGACTATGATAGGGTGAAATTGATGAAGACAACGATAGTGGTGAAATTGACGAAGACTACGATAGGGTGACATTGATGAAGATTACGATAGTGATGAAATTGATGAAGACTACGACAGTGGTGAAATTGATGAAGACTACGATAGAGTGAAATGGATGAAGATTACGATAGTGATGAAATTGATGAAGACTACGACAGTGGTGAAATTGATGAAGAGTACGATAGGGTGAAATTGATGAAGACAACAATAGTGATGAAATTGATGAAGACTACGATAGTGATGAAATTGATGAAGACCACGACAGTGGTGAAATTGATGAAGAGTACGATAGGGTGAAATTGATGAAGACAACGATAGTGATGAAATTGATGAAGACTACGACAGTGGTGAAATTGATAAAGGTTACGATAGTGGTGAAATTGATGAAGACTACGATAGTGATGAAATTGATGAAGACTACGATATGATGAAATTGAAGAAGACGACGATATAATGAAATTGATGAATACTACGACAGTGAAGAAAATGATGAAGACTGTGGTAGTGATGCAACTGACGAAGACTGCGATAATGAAGATGAAGGTAACTATGT
Organism: Periplaneta americana; assembly: GCF_040183065.1. NCBI lineage: Eukaryota > Metazoa > Arthropoda > Insecta > Blattodea > Blattidae > Periplaneta > Periplaneta americana. The sequence goes on from NC_091133.1 coordinate 124,120,934, forward strand.
AAGATGGTGATGAAGATGAAGCCTATGATGGTGATGAAATTGATGAAGACTACGATAGTGATGAAGGTGAAGACTGGGATAGTGATGATGAAGAAGACTACGGTAATGATGAAGATAAATAAGACTGCGGTAGTGATGAAAATGAAGGAGACTGCGATAGTGATGAAGATAAAAACTAGGATAATGAAGGTAAAAACTACGATAGAGATGGGGAAGAAAACTTCAACTGTGATGAAGATGAAGAAGATTACGATGGTGATGAGGATGAAGTTGATAAGGTGATCATGGAGTAATAAATTAAATGAAATATGTCCAGTTTTTTGTTTAATATAATATTCAGTATAGTTTCAGTCACACGTATTTATTTCAGAAAGTGACAAGACATTACTATCTATTACGTCAGAAAAAGGAAACTGATGAGCACTTTCTTCTGGGTTAATATGCATTACAAGTCATATCGTAAAACGCTGATCGTTTAAATTAAATTTTTAATAACCTCGCGGAACCGACATGACTTTTATTGTAGAAAAACAGTTTACAATCGCAATCAAGTGCTGCACCGTGACAGGATGGTATTGCAGGTGTATCTGGTGTGCATTCTGTTGTTTGAAACACTGCCAAAGGATACAACACCGTCAACATTAAGGTTTTATAGCAGCCGGGCTAGTACGATATTTTGAACTGGTTTTTAAACGAAAATTATTATTAACAACAAGTAGTATTACAAAGTAGTTGTGAATCTGGTTGTAGCATGTCAGGCGAAGAGCGCGAGTTCCGGGTTGAAATGAGCCGGTGACGACCCCGTGGGAACCCGTAGGGCAGCGCCCTGCAAGCCTGCCTACGGGCCACGACTCCTCCGCGCACAATGGTGAAGCGTACATCCTCACGAATCACCCTGTCCGGACTCCGAATACAAAATATTTGTACTCAGTGGCGGAACACGTCGTATAGGGTGCATAAAAATACTGTCCTCTTTTGAATTTCGTTTTTCGTTTTAAACTGGAGTACTTTCTGAGTAACTGGCGATAGTTTATGCTCAAATTAGAATGCATAAACATTTCATTGCCTTTTTTTAACTCAGGCACAGAAAATTCCAAATAAGACGCACAAAAATTATCATATTTGAATAATAATCCCAAAAACTCGCTCAGTGCATTTGGCCAATTTTATGATTTACGTTTGAGACCTCTGTCATTATTTAAGCGTGTTTTCTGCCAAAACAACACCAGTCCTTATCTGAGAGCTTGCACATGCCATTTGAAAACTCATTCAGTCCGTAGACCGCGGATAAAAAAAAAACTAGCCCACTCCTTTCATAAACATGAAGTTAACGTGTTTTGGTTGACACTATTCAATTGTTCCTTGTTACTTTATTACAAACTTATGAAGAAATATTATGCAAAATTTGTTTATCACAAAAATAATTTGTATATTTCTTTCATAAGTTTACAACGATTTATTTGAGCACTGTAGCATTATTTTTGTGGTAATTTTCGCTTTTCCAAAAATAATTGTTGTTAACATGTGTAATTAACTATCCTGAGACCTAAAATCGCATTTATGAAAATTTTGTTTGTATATATGTCTGTCTTTCTGTCTTTATGTATGTTTGTTTGTTTGTTTGTTTGTTTGTTACCTTTTCACGCGATAATGGCCGAACCGATTTCTATGAAAATTGGTACATGAATTAAGTTGGGTATCACTTAGAATTTAGACTATATGGGGTTCAAAATTCTTTCTTTAAAACGAGACTTAAATTAAATAAATCAAAATATATCTCTTATTGATTTTCGTGAAAAATGTCAATTACAATTTTTTTTTTTTTTTTAATGTTTCCGATAAGTTTTATTCTATGCAAAATTTTGATAGGACTGGACTTTTCTAAAATTGTACATCAGTTCAGAAGTTACAAACTAAATTACTGTTATCACTTTGATTTTTAATTATTTCTTCCTATGTAAGCAGTTCAAAATATGTGTATTATTATTTTTATTATTAGGGTTATTTAATGACGCTGTATCAACTAATCTTACTAGGTTATTTAGCGTCGATGTAATTAGTGATAGCGAGATGGTATTTGGGCAGATGAGGCCGAGGATTCGCCATAGGATTACCTGACATTTGCCTTACAGTTGGGGAAAACGTCGAAAAAAAAATCCGACCACATAAGTAACCCAAGGGAATGAAACTCACGCCCGAACGCTGCTCAGGATCAGCAGTCACACTCGCCCACGCATCATCATCATCATCATCATCATCATCATCATCATCATCATCATCATCAATCTTCTATTCGAATATTTGGCGCATTGGCCTGTTACTGTGTCAGTGCTTAATATTGAGCCTACATATTACAAATTTACAAATTATATAAGAAATGTGTAATTCATAAAAATATTATAGTTATTTGCATCCGAGATGGGCTGTGTAAAATCATTTAATCTTTTAATTTACTTATTTTTATATAATTTTTATTTAAAACGCGATATTTTCCGTAGAATGTTACAGTTTTTGTTACTTCCGTTTGTTTTGTGTGATATTATTATTATTATCATTACTATTATTATTATTATTATTATTATTATTATTATTATTATTATTATTATTACAGTAATTGGCCTTGTGCTGTTGTTTTGCACGTTGATATTCTAAATAAATAATAATAATTGTCTAAGCCTACATGCTAGACGCCATGAGCACGATTATCGATTCTTTTGTAAGGTCCACAAAGGTGATACATCCTGTAACCCCTTCTTACAGTATATAATATTAGCTTGCGTATTCCGACGTAAGACACGAGAGCTCACAAACTTTTCTATAATAGAAATTCAAAATATCTTTCATCAGTCTCCAGATGCATTAAAAATGCATTCATGAATAGTTGTGAATTCGAGCCTTTCAATGTATAGACTTAATTTGCTCTTGGTAATATATCATTTATTTATTCTTGTAAAATTACCTTCAGTTTTCTTTGTAACATTTCTAGTATTTTTATAGTGCAGTATATCATCGATTAGAGAAAAATTCTTCGTTTAAGATTGTTTTATTTTTATTTGTATCCATTGATTAAACTAATAATATTAATTTACTTATTTTAAATGTATTATTATTATTATTATTATTATTATTATTATTATTATTATCATCATCATTGTAATCACTGTTATATAGTTAATTTATTTGTTCAATTTATTACTGTTTTTATTTCTGTCACTATGCTGGACTTTTATTGGCCAACCGCTGTTGTCCAGCACTTAAATATCAATACATAATAATAATAATAATAATAATAATAATAATAATAATAATAATAATAATAATAATAATATAATGACATCTGTAAGTAGGCCTACATCTCCGATTTTTTCTCGATCCTTCGCTCTTTCTTGTTTAACAACACTTCCATTATTAACGCTCGTCTATTAACTGTTCATCTTTAAAATTCCGGAATTCTGAGATTTGGGCACACAGTTGGTTATGACGTTATGAGCCTTGAATAAATAATGAGGGGAATTACAAGATGGTCTTCAGTGATAAAGCGTGTATTTAATCCTAGACAATGCTAATGAATATCTTGTGACAAGTTAATGTACTGTTAACATAAATGGAATTATCTTTATCTTGCTTCGTCGTACGGTCTACATCCGCGTTGAAAGCGGAAACTGTAAGTTAAAACTTTTACCCACCAACAAATGTTACTCAAGTGATTCAATTAAGCGTTAGTACATTACCAATTTACTTGCTGCGCCTCTCTTTTCGGATCAGTAGTCAAGCAAGCGTTATATTAGTAGTAAGGAAATTCAAGATATCTTTTGTTAAGTTGTCTGAAGTCTCCTAATATTAGAATGTCTATTTTCTGCTGTGAAATTAAATAGCCTAAGCAGGAATTTTAAGTGTATAACAAGGGTAGAACTATTCCATCCATTCGCCATGAAGGAGCATGAGGGGCATGGAGTTAGAGGCCCATGCTTTCATGGCCTGAACACTAGGCTGAAGTAATGTGGTCAGCACCACTTCCGACCGGGCCCGATATTCAATGTTAAAGGAGACTGAGTGAACTCTGGAACCGTTTAGGTAGTCTTTCTATAGAGAAAAATCTAGCCACACCAGGGATTGAACCTAGTGGCCTTCGGAACTTTCCTGAATCATAGTACCGAAATCTTCCTTCAAAAAATCATTCCCCAGCATATACGAAAAAGGAAGGATTAAACAAAAAGTTATCTCCAGTGCGACTTGTAATATAAAAAAATGAAGAATAAGAAGCAGAAAAGAAAGAAAAAGAAAAATATAAAAGAAGTCGACAGTAGAATCTTGTTTCCGAAGAGTTGGATGTAAATACATCTTCTATTGAAATTACTTCATAGGTATAGACATAGCAGTGATGGTATAGTCGCGACGCTGTTATTCCCGGCGTGACTCCTCCTCTTTGCTTACGCCTTAGGAAGTCAAGGCTCTGTAAAGTCTAGGTAGGTAGTATCGTTCACCATTTTTGTTCTTTCGTTGCCGAGCTACCAGATGAGGGATCTATTTTCCACACATTATCATGTCGTAGCTCCTATGATAATAAATCAAACGCACTGTAATTCAGCAAATAATTGAGCGGCAAATAACGTCCTCGTGTGCTTTCTGCGAACTCCAACGAAAGAGCCAAAATGGCGGGCGATTATATATTAAGTATTTATCCAGCCTTAGGAAATGCTTTACATCTTCATCAGCGAATCACAAGACGCACACGTTTAAATGTAGCCGACCTGCAACGTGATTGGCTGCCGGAAATTAGAGCGACGAGACTATAGTGGCATGTCTAAGAAAATTAAAATATATTAGGCCTATGTGCAGTGGTTGATGTTTCAGAAAGTGGAAAGTTTAGTTGGTAAATGTTCAGTACATCACCGTCACTTCGTAGCCATACCGTATTTTTGGTCCAGGAAAATACTACTTGTCTACTAACGTAGAGGGTATAATTGAGAAATGGGGATGAACGTATACTTGACTTTGTCGGGATCTCGAACCCGGATTCATCTAGTGGGAGGTCCGAGCGCAAACTCCCCAAGGCCGACGACGTTACCGCAGTTTTCAAATCTACTGTTGTTATGCTTCCCATAAATCATAACGGGCCGAAAGGAGCACGTTTGCGGTGAACACGAGTGTTGTGTACTGTGAAATCAGATTTTATTGATTTTATCAGAAACAGACTTGAAGATCGTCCGGAATGTGGTCTTGATGTCGTATAGTGTTTTTCAAAATTGGACACTATTAAAAGTTTATATATACAGTATATATATATATATATATATATATATATATATATATATATATATATGTGTGTGTGTGTGTGTGTGTGTGTGTGTGTGTGTGTGTGTAAACTTGAATTTGTTCGGTTCAAATTTCTACACATTTAAAGGACAAAACTAAAAAAAATCTTTATGCTCGACCATGCCGAAATGTAGCAATTATAATTACACCTGGTAGCAGCCCTTTAATGGACCTCATTAAAGTATACCTATTCATTAAAGTTCAGGTGTTCCACCAATCAGAAAGCACCATTGTAGCAATATGAAAGCGCAAGTATCGATTATTCTCGGATATGCAATCGAAAGACAACTAGCTAAACGTCACGGAGGCTGGAAATCCAATACTGTCGCAGAAGGTTATGTTCTGTTGCTATAATAATTAGCGTTAATTGTAAATAATATTCAAGTAAATTCAATTTGTCATCTCGTTTTTCAATGTCTAAACCAATTTCAAGGTTATATAAAGGTTAATGTTTATTTTACTCTCTAGATTATATCAAGGTCAATGTGGACATTTGTTCCTCGGAAAAAATCAATACTTTCGCGTCTGCGCACATCTCACAATTTACGAGCTATTGCACAAGGTCAGTTCCGCTCCTCAGTCAGATAAGAATAAAATGAATACTTCTGAATAATTTCAAGTTAGAAATATGGTCGAGCATAAAAAGTCGTATGAAACTTGACTATAATGGTAATTAAGACGCTCGTATGAAAATTATGAAACTCGCTTGCGCTCGTTTCATAAACATACTCGCGTCTTAATTACTACCATTATAGGCTCATTGCATAATGTACTATTCTATCATTTATTATCATAATACACTGCTCTCTTAAACTGACTGAGCATATTGGGAATTAAATCAATGGCTTTCCACAACATGCATTGAAATATTTCAAACAAAACCATTTTTATCTAGAAAAAGAAGTAAAAACGAGCAATTGCATTAAACGTTTTTGTTTAAAATATCTCAAAGAATAACCCCTTGAAATTAATGACATTACTTACGGTTCACTCTTTATATATAAAAATAAAATATTCGGCTGAATGAAGTGACCACAGTTCGTGGTTTCCGTCTGTGTACGCCTAAATATGATAAAGGAATGAAAATTTCGAAAGATGTCTCTGAAATTGTTATATTAATTAATTTGTATATAGGCCAAAATATTTCATGGTAATACCACAGTCTAGTATATACAGTCACGAAGCTTGAGTTGTGAGGGTGCTAGGAACAAAAGACTGTGCCGGTACTATTTCGCATTGTCTATAATGAGGCGATATTAGCGATCCTAGTGGTTAGCAACTATCTATGGATGCATATTTACTACGTATTGAGCTTCGTGATTGTATACTGTATACTAGACTGTGGTAATACTCTGCATTATCTCACTGATCATACATTCCGTCGTCATGAACACCACCGCGTCCACGAAAATAACAGAGCGTTACGGTTCGTGAAAATATCAGTTTCGATTCCTGGATGTAAAAGGCGGTCGAGGAGTGTATATTAACTACATCGCATTATAGCGCCGAGTTGCAGAACGCATAGGAGTTCCATGTCCCTGCATCTTGTATTTGTGTATAGGCCTAGGTGCATATTGCATGCCTTATGCCTATGTATGCATGCAATATGCATATGATTGTGTGCATTGTAATTTGTGTCTACACACATACACAAACGTGCGCACGCGCGAATGTGTATGCAAACGATGCAGAATTTTAAACAAAAATATTGAAAACAAAATAGTCCTTTACAAACTTGAAAATAACCGTCACGAAGTCCTCAGATTGAACAAATGAGCGCTTTTCTTCCGGTAACTAATATTGTAGTGTCTCGATGTGCCGAATTTAAGCATCTTAGCCTCAATACTTCGGTCTGGGAATTCCCACGCCTTCCAGCTAGTCACGATATGTGCAAAAACCGTTATTTTTGTTGCATGTTTAACTTTGAGCGTCAGAGGAAATATGTAACTTTACACACGACGTCTCTAGTCACTATCCATATTTAAATTGTAAATGAAAGAAAACTGTATAGGTAATGAGTGTACAGGTTTATTTTGAGAAAATCGTCAAGCAGTAGGAAGAAACGAATGCTTTACTACAAAATCTCTGACAGCGACCAAGTGGCCAGATTTTTATTTTAATTATACAGTAGGTGAAGACCACCACCACCACCACCACCACCACCACCAACACCACCTTTACTGTCATCACCTCATGAATTTGTGTTTATTATAGTGTGTGCAGATTTCCACAAATAGAATTGTGTTACACAAAATGAGGTGTTCTAGTAGCTGTTGCAATTTAACTAGCAAAAATTGCTTGCAGAATTACATATTTTTACAAAGATACCATTGTAATATGTATAGAATAATTTTACATACTTACATAAAGAATATTTTTAAAATACTTTTAAAATATTTACAAAAGAAGAAAAATAAAAACGAAAAAGGAAAACACTCTTACATTCCAGTGCCATCCGAATTGATAGAACTCATGGTTAGAGCAGTTCAGTGATATTAATATTAATTAATTCATTCATTGTTTTCTGTCCAAGGGCAGGTCTTTCGCTGCAAACCCAGCATTCTCCAATATTTTCTATTTTCCGTCTTCCTCTTAGTCTCCGCATATCATACATATATCTTGCTGTCGTCTGTAATCTGATTATACTTTGTACCTCGAATTTTTCTCCCGTTTACCATTCCTTCCAGTACATCTTTCAATAGGCAGTTTATTTTTAGCCAGTGACTCAGTCAATTTCTTTTCTTCTTCTTGATCAGTTTCAGCATCACTCTTTCTTCATCCACTTTTTCCAACACAGCTTCATTTTTTACTCTGTCTGTTCATTTAATATGCTCCATTCTTCTTCATATCCACATTTCAAATTCTTCTAGTCGTTTCTTTTCACTTCGTCGTAATGTCCATGTTTCTGTCCCCATACAATGCCACACTCTACACAAAACACTTCACTAGTCTCTTCCTTAGTTCTTTTTACAGAGGTCCGCAGAAGATGCTCCTTTTTCTATTAAAAGCTTCCTTTGCCATTGCTATTCTCTTTTGACTTCCTGGCAGCAGCTCGTGTTACTACCGACATTGTTATTTTCAATACATAAAATACTAAAAAGGCGGTTTTTAGACACAAACATAGTTTTTAGGCATTTATAGGAGTTTATGTTCATTTAAACGTTTTAGAGCCTATAGAATCTTAATAGGGGGATCCTGTGTACGTGAAACGTAGAGATATCTGAATAACATAGTCTAGGACGTAGCAAACAAAATAGATACGGAATTAGAAATCAGTTCTCTATTAATAAATCGATAAATTTAGCTTCCCTTATGAAAAGGTTGCCAGATTTGACAAAGCGTACCACATATTATAATCCGGAAACACACCTAAAAGGTAAAATCATATACATTTGAAACGGTTAGGGAATCAAATATACAAAATGTCAGAAAAATTTACACCTAAGTAGCGTTTGTACTCATTTACAGTTAAGAAAGGGGGGGATATCATCAGATAGGTTAGAATGATTTGAATGCCATATACCGCGAGAAAAATAATAGTACGATTTATTGGCATTGATATCGAAACCAATCAACAGCCATCGGTTAAGATAACTTGAAATTTCCATTATCACTCCCATATAAATGATTTCTCAATATCTGAACCGATCCTTTGACTTCTGGAGAAGACAGGTTTGAACGACCGAAGAAGCGATGGAGGAATCAACTTTAAATCTGAAGCGGAAGAGACCAAGAGGTCTAATCCACGATAGTTAATGGCGATTATGGAAATAAAATATAGCCTTTGTTCATAAAAATCCTGAAGTGGTAAGATGCAACCGTAGAGCTGTAGTCAGGAAGCCGGAGTGGACACGACACGCAGCTACGGGTAACGGAGTTCTCGCCGTGTGAACACAGCACATGGGCCATCTCCACGCAATATTCTTGTTATTCTTCGCTGCAAATTTCACATGTCTGCTCGATCTGCACGCGGTGCGCGGCCGTTATACCAGAAGATGGGTTCAGGGGTGCAGTGCTGTGTCAGACAAATTAAAACCGGTTCCGAGTAATAATGACCTGTCCTTCTGCAGTCAAATTTCCACTCTAATACGGAGACTTCACCATTGCATTGCCTCGAATTTCGAAATGTCCGACGTGAAGTTTATTGCGTAATTTTGAATGTAATTTTAAATTACTCCGAAACTCGAACATTTTTATTCTGGATTTCAGAGTCTCGTCAAATGAATGTACTGCACCAACAAGCAGTCTTGTGAACATTTTAATATCTATGCCATAACCTAACTTTGGAAAATCGACTCTACAAATGTCAGATTTCTTCAGAATTTTGGTAATTAATATTTTTGTCTCATCTGGAAGCTCATTTCTTCTAGTTTTCAAAAATATATAACTTGTACTCATTATTTCAATAATTTCATAATTATTTGGACATTTATAATATAAGCGCACTATATTTTCTATACCTTACGGCTTACGCCATTTTCAGTGTTGTTTTGTCCTATTTCACATTTTTAGACTTTTATTATCCTTATAACGGACAAAAAGGGGACTTACAATTAGGCAAAAGACTTCATTGAGGTACTAAATTAAAGCTTAAACATGTGGCTATGTTGTAAACTCAAATGACTATTTTCAATCGATTATAATTATTTTATCCCAAATATATATATATATATATATATATATATATATATATATATATAATGATTAAACTATTGTTATTATTGAGTGCATTCTGGGTCCTGTTCTGTGCAATTGCAAATAAGTTTACTAATGAACAATTGAGTAGTTTAATATCAAAGACGGACATCTGTCGTCTCCATAGTTTTGATCTAGAAGCAATTTTTTAATTCACAGTGTTCTTTGTAATATTTAACACAATTTATTTTATAAATGTAGTGTTAGAATTTGCATATGGTTTCACTATAACTGGAAAAAGCATGAAAAATTCTATAAAAAAACCACAGCTATCTAAATTTCGGCTGAGGTCAGATGTCCGTCTTTGATATTAAGCTATTCAATTAATTTATATGGTAATATTTCGTGAGTTCTTCAATTAGTTCTTTCTATTTCTGTTTTATTCATAGTTTCCTGCCCATGGGCAGATCTTTCACTGAAAACCCGGGATTCTCCACGCTTTCCTATTTTCTGTCTTCCTCTCTGTCTCCTCATGTGGTCCATATATCTTAATGTCATCTATCATCTTTATTTAAATTTAAATATACAGAATAGAGAATATAATTACAAAACAAACAAGAGAAATAGAAATAAAATAATACAAGCAATATAAAAAGAAGATACAGTAGTATTAACAAAATTTGAGACCGAATGAGCAGCGCTCGTGCTCGGTCGCAGTTCAGATATAATATTAAAATAAAAAATAATAATAATAAAAATAAATAAGTAAAATAAAATAGGAACTAAAATATAATTACAGCGGCAATGGAATTATATAATATAATATTAACACTAGAGAAGAATAATATCGCACGTGAAAAGTAGGACTAATATATATTTCAAAATTATAGAATACAAATATAATATAGGTTGATTAATTCATACACATAGACTAAAAATTTATTTAATCAAATTGAAGATATTAACACGTTTCTAATTTTCTAAAATAATCTGATACCTTCTACTCCGAACGTTTCTCCCGTTCACCATTCCTTCCAGTGCATCCTTCAGTAGACAGTTTCTTTCCAAACACTGACCCAAATAATTCCTTTCTCTTCCTGATCAGTTTCAGCATCATTCTTTCTTCATCCACTGTTTCCAACACAGCTTAATTTCTTATTAATTTGTCTGTCCACTCACACGTTCCATTCTTCTCCACATCCACATTTGAAACGCTTGTATTCGCTCTTCTTCACTTCGTCCTAATACCCATGTTTCTGCTCCGTACAATGCCTCACTCTACACAAAGCACTTCAGTACTTTCTTCTTCTTCTTCTTCTTCTTCTTCTTCTTCTTCAGTCCCTTCTGCTGCTAAGCGTCGGGTTCACCTCCCTCCGTCCATTTCATCCATTTTTCCCGGTCTCTACACATTCTCTTCATCTCTACCATTGTTTTTCCTTTCTGTTGGCCTATTCTTTATATTGTATCCTCCCATTTAATCCTTGGTCTTCCTCTTCTCTTTCTTCCTTCCACTCTCATTTCCATCACCTGTTTAACCTTCCTTTCCTCTCCCATACGATATACATTTCAGCTACCTTTCATTAATCACCTCTGTTAATGCTTTTCTCATTTTAACTTCTTCTCTTATCCTGTCATTCCTCAGTACTTTCTTCCTTAATTCTTTTTCCAGAGGTCCGCAGAAAATGCTCCTGTTTCTATTAAAAGCTTCCTTTATTTGTAGTTAATGTAAATAAGGTTTGAAGTCAAAAACGGCAGAAATTTCGTTCCAGCAATATTCTTAATGTCCTCTTTAACTATCGTGGCTACAAGGAGACATGTATACGAGAAGACACAAACTACTCACGCTTTGCAAGTGAAAGTATTGTTAGACGCAGATCTGTTAATCATATCTGTTGGATGTCCAACATGTCGGGCGGGGATGGCTGAACTCACTTCCCGCATGCCACAACATCAACACCCATGTCTCCTCTCGGTATTCATGTGTCTGACCTTGCCACCAGCTTTTGCACAAGCCACTCACGATATACAATACAATACATGCAGCGTGAGATGTGATCTGGACTCTGCCTCTGCGATTTTTCCTCCGGGTTCGTCTGCTGGATTTTCTGAATTCTTCGTCCATGGTTGCCAAAACAAATTCGAAACTAGATGTTAGCTTTGCAGCTCGATACGTTTTAACTTATTTTATGACACCTTAGTAATATCAATCTTGAAATTCGTTAAACCGTTTCAAAATTTTATTAAAGCATCTTAAAACCACTTTCTCTTTGGGCCTAGTTGAATATTAAGTTAGGGATTCTGTGGTAGTCTATCCTTTATTTATTGATTTTTTATTTTACGACGCTATAAAAACTTCAACTGCGATGGTTATATATCGTCTGAGTTAAATAAAGGTGATAATGTCAGCGAAATGATCCAGGATTCAGCGCTGAAAGACATCAAGCTTTTGCTATTAATGAGTTAAGGGAAAACCGCAGAAAAATCCTCAACTATATAAAACTTGTCCCAACCAGGATTTGAACCCGGGCCCTTTGGTTTCACGGTTAGTCAGGCTAACCATTACTCCACAGCGGTGGACTCCTTTCTTCTTATGTGTTCTTTTTTTTTTTTCTTTGTCGTCTGCTTCTGCTGTCAAGAGTAGAGCTCCTTCGGCCACTTTTTAAACTCAATATTGTTATGTGTTCAAGATCTTCAATATATTTTTATTATATACACTACATTCTAGAGTCTCGTTTAACCGAATTTGATGGGACCAAGGGTGATATGTTTAAACGAAAATTCGGTTAAAATGGAAACATAGGTGCTTCACATAATTTAGTGTACTACATACTGTAGATAAAAGTTAAAAGAATAACTTTATTTTAAACTAAACATTTATCAAACATAGGCCTTCGTAGATGTGCTGTAATACTATATGTATAGACCCTACTGTGCACAGAAATGTCGAAGTAAACTAAACATTTATCAAACATAGGCCTTCGTAGATGTGCTGTAATACTATATGTATAGACCCTACTGTGCATAGAAATGTCGAAGTAAACTAAACATTTATCAAACATAGGCCTTCGTAGATGTGCTGTAATACTATATGTATAGACCCTACTGTGCATAGAAATGTCGAAGTAAACTAAACATTTTTCAAACATAGGCCTTCGTAGATGTGCTGTAATACTATATGTATAGACCCTACTGTGCATAGAAATGTCGAAGTAAACTAAACATTTATCAAACATAGGCCTTCGTAGATGTGCTGTAATACTATATGTATAGACCCTACTGTGCATAGAAATGTCGAAGTAAACTAAACATTTTTCAAACATAAGCCTCCGTACATGTACTGTACTACTGTATGTATACTGTGCAAAGAAATGAGAAAAACTGTGTTTTATTTATTTTTTTTCATTTAATGAAAAAGTGTTTAGTTTTATCCTGATATCTTCATTTATCTTTTTGTCCATTAGCCTGTACCCTGCCACTGACCGCAAAAACTTCATATCTGCTGCCTGGATTCTTAACAACCAAGATTTAGAAAGAAAAAAAATTCTAGGCTACAAAATATGTGTTAATAGTATATTTACGATACAAGGTTGGGAAATGCTTTTTACAAAACCGAGAAAAAATTGAAACACGAGCGACTTTTTCAGTTTCCGAGATTCTGTAATGCACTCCACAAACGTGTATCGTACAACATTTTTGCACGATCATATTTTTAAAATTGCAAATACAGTATATTTTGCACTGGTAACTAAGTAACAATAAGTGCGCTGTAATAGGTATGTTTCAGTATAGTTTTATGTTATGAAGATTGGTTTCCCTAGCAACAAGTTTCTGTGTAAATATAGCAGAACACACGGTCGTACAAAAACAAATTATTGTTGATACCTCTGACTGAAATTCTGGCTCATACATTAGCAGGCAGTACGTATCACTTGACGATATGTGTCAGAGGAAGAACAATTTGTTACATAATGTACCTCAAGTCTGATTAGTGAGCTGTTATTAGTCGACGATGTATGAGGACGAAGGAAACTGGCCACTCTGCCCCATTAGCTCCTGGCTTAATTACCTCATAAGTGATGCCTTATTGGTGTCACTTGAGATTCCAACCCATATTCAGACTATTGACTAAACATACGTACATTATTATTGAAGGAAAAGCACGAAAGAATATCCTACTGAAGTTCTGTGGTACCAAAAACACATATTTGTGTGTGTACTGTAAACAATAATGTTCTATCTGTCCGGAGTTTTCATAATATGTGTATTTTAGAATTTGAGATAGACGGGGTAAGGACGACTTACTGGCCTATACTCAATTAAATTATGTCTTGTCCTAGTCCTGTGGACGGAAGATTAATATCTTTGATTATTCATGCCGGGAATAGAATCACGGGGCATCATCACATTACTTATCTTTGTAAGAGGCTTCGTAAAACAATTTATAAATTCGTTAATCTTCGATGCTACTTACCTATTAGAGTTCTACGAAATGTTTATTTGGCCATTATTCAGTCTATCATTCAATATGGTATAATTGTTTGGGGTGGAAGTACAAGAATTAATCTTAGTCCGTTAAATTTACTACAAAAACGAATAATTAAAATTTGTTTGAAGAAACGTTTCGATTATCCAACTAAATTAATTTATTCTGAATTTAATGTATTTAATATTGAACAAATTTATAAGTATACGCTGTTAAAATTTTATCATAAAAATCGTAATAAGTTTGTATTACAGACACACAATTATGACACAAGACGAAATATTAATTCAACATTAGTAGAACCTAAATGTCTCACATCTGCTGGTCTAAAGCATAGCATAAATTTTGGCCCTCGGTTGTACAATGCTTTAACTAAATTACACCCAGAACTTCTAACATGTAACCCACTAACATATAACAAGAAAATTAGAAACGTGTTAATACCTTCAATTTGATTAAATAAATTTATAGCATATGTGTATGAATTAATCAAGCTATATTATATTTGTATTCTATAATTTTGAAATATATATTAGTCCTACTTTTCACTGCGATATTATTCTTCTCTAGTGTTAATATTGTATTATATAATTCCATTACCGCTGTAATTATATTTTAGTTCCTATTTTATTTTACTTATTTATTTTTATTATTATTATTATTTTTTATTTTAATATTATATCTGAACTGCGACCGAGCACGAGCGCTGCTCATTCGGTCTCAAATTTTGTTAATACTACTGTATCTTCTTTTTATATTGCTTGTATTATTTTATTTCTATTTCTCTTGTTTGTTTTGTAATTATATTCTTTATTCTGTATATTTAAATTTAAATAAATTAATTAAATATGGATGGGAAGCCGACGGACTTAATATTTATTTGATGGATTATAAATAAATATAACTAATTGATTATCGACTTATTAGAAATATGTAGTACCAGGAACATCCAGGCCATGAATATTTTTTCGAGTTCTTCTATCAGGTGAAACTTTGAATGGAAGGCTTTTCAGTTTCACCTCGAGATGCACGATTCGAAAGTTAATTCATTATTCCTCATTTTAATAAGAGCTTAAAGACAATTTCAGGAGAAATAAAAAATAAAGTGTACTGTTGGTGTGACTCAATTTCAATTTGCCTACAAGAATTCCACGAACGGGTCTGCCTAATGATACGCTTTTCTCCAGAAGAACATGAAACTCCATTGTTTCTCCTCGCGTCCCATCAAAATTATGGACATTATGTCAGCAACGAGTGTTGCAACGCCGGGCGATGCAATCCTGCGCTTCGAGTAACGGGACCCACATTCATGATTGATGCTGATTGTGGCTGCGAATGACGAAGATGGATTTTGATACGTATGTAGTGTTCGTTTGATTTTTGCCTTCCTTTCAAACTACGCATCGTTCCTATTTTCCCACACAAATTCTTTGCGTTTATCCTACAGAGATCATTCAGGTAACACTGTAACGTGAGGAATTATAAACATGAGATGGCCATGACTATTAATAAAGCGAGATATTTTATCTATGCATTATACAGTTTTAAGAAAAGTCGTCAAACCCTATCTCACTAAAGTTAAAACAGCTATATTAATGACCCGTTATATCAGAACATACTAGGTATAGAAATGTGATATTTTTACAGGATGTTTATGTATTCCTTCGGAGGGCACTGATTAGTTTTGATGATAAAATATCTAATAGAAAAAAATATATATAATTTGAACTGGTAATGGAAATTACGGGAAAACGGCTGAACGGATTTTAATAAATGACCCCTCATTTTGAAGATTGAAACTCAAAGTTTTTAAAAAAAATAGTAGTTTTCAGTGAAATGTCAATTTTTCAACATAATTTTCCTATTTTCTAAAATCCATCTTCGTCAGTTTTGAGAACTAGCTAAACTAGCTAATTGCATTTCAGAATAAAACAAAGCACACACTACAGTAAACAATATTACACGAAGGCCATGATCTGCAAGAATGCTGACATATTTAGAGCTCAAATTAAATTGGTTATTAAAAACTTAACTTATTAAAAATAATTTACAGCTTCGATTCTGTGGTGTGTAATTTTCTGTGTACAGCTGTGTATTGGATATTAAAAACTACAAAACTTGAGGTGGTTTGATGACATTATTACTATTAGAAATGAAATATTATTGTAGTTAATGCCATGATGTGACTATTTTTCATTAATTATACACATTAATGCTATATTGATGATATGAAAGTGAAACGTTTTGGGGTTATATAAGTAGATGTAGAGAATAACTTAAATTAGATTTTGATTTCTATATTTTACTGAGTGGCGGCTATATAGTATATGTATATATATATATATATATATATATATATATATATACACATCATTTTATTTTTACTAACATTTTTAATATTAGCTTGCCTATACCTCTGACTCAACGCCGTTTGCTACCCCTTCCACGACTGGAGTTCGATGATACTGGCGTAATATACAGTACAAACAAATCACTTTACTAGGTATAGGAGGGAAGAAAAGTAGTTCATCCATTTACGTAAACTAGGAAATATTGCGCTTTTGAGTTTGATAATTTTCATTAGGTTTTTGTTCAATCAAAATACAGTACAGTATTAACAATGAGTGTTTTTACTCACGAACTGAGCTGTCCATATGGACGTATTCATTATGCAGTATATATTATACTGCCTACAGCACATTAGCGTACAATATAGAGAATGAAGTTAAATTGAAAAATAATCATAATATGGATATTTAAACACATTTTTGAAAATGGTGGCCGTTCATTTCGATACAGGCTTCAGTTCTAATGTGCATATTATCGCACTATAGACTATTGTACCTAATCCCAATTACCAGTTTCGTTCTTCGTGCTAGTAACTCATGTTGAAATAATTCTGTACTTACTCTATAAAAGAGTACCTTACGTACTGTAAATTCAATCTTCACTTCTGCCCGATCCGAAAAGATAAAATTACTCAGACATACTATCTACTGTCCGTCCAAGTGGTTATGTCGTAGGGTCGTAGAAATGGAGGTAATTACGTGGCAGTTAATTACTTAACGAGGCCCTTTTATTTAAGTTATTTTAAACAGTTGTATGATATTACGTAGACGTCCAATTCCTAACAGAAATTAATGTTTTCAGAAGAGAGCTAAGACAGCCCAGCCACTAGCTGGCGAATAAAACTGGTGGGGGAAACCGGTATACGACGTAGGCAAATGGACGACAGTACCTGTGCGAAAATGATTCAATATTGAAAGCTCTTTCGTCACTGGAAAACGCGAACATATTTTTGGAACGTACTGTTTACTATGACCGTAAGGCTACTATATGCGGTCTTGGATCTGTGTGGAAGGAGTGGGAGTGAAGTACATTCAAAAACTCAGGTGCAATAAAAATTGAAGTAAAAATAAAATGATGTCCCTGTATATGTGTGTATATATATATATATATATATATATATATATATATATATATATATATATATAGAGTATATGTTACTGAAAGCTCTAAATTTTAGGTAAGATAATAATATTATTAAAAATCAAATATTTTTATAGTTATTAATCAAGTGGGGTTGGGTCTTTTTCATATATATTAATTGCGGTGTGGTGTAGATATTTATATGCGTGGTTCTCTTCAGTTTTGGCTCGAGAGAAAGTATCTTTCATTATTATGGAAGCAAATAACTTTCAGAATGTCTGGTATTCTTCATTGAAAATAAATCTGAAAAATGTTTATTTGAACGTCTAATGAACTTAGTTTGCAGCATTTGCTGTACAAGCCAGTAGTATTTTTTATAAACCTCTAAAATTTTCAAAAAGAAATAAGACATTTTATTTTTTTTAATAAATTATTCAGAAAACTCAATCAAAGGAATTCCACATCATCACAGTGTTATCTAAAATGTATGGTAAGAATTTAATGAAAATAGGCGTAGTAGTTTCTGAGAAAACGGATCATATATGTTGAAAAATGTAGTTTTAAATAAATCACATTTAAAGTAAAAATTAAAAAATAACTCGCCTATTACAGAAAAACATGTTTTAAAACCCTCCTGGCTGGTAGTCCTTATCATCTTCTCCATTCTGCCCACCTAATGCTGCCCTCCTTCTCTTGGATCTTGCCTCTATGGTTGTGTTTGTTATTGCGATCTTTGCCTTCCGTATTCGCAGTGTGTCCAAGTTCGCCATGTTTTTCGAAGTATTATATCCTATTTGAATACTTAGATCCTTCAACATCTGTATTCTTGCAGTGTGTCCATCATTAAATGTGAATACAGCATCTAGTACACCAAGTTCCAACGTTGAAATACCAACAAAGAACGTTATTGAACGATTCATTTGTATTCTGAGTTCTTCCTCTGAAACATTTTTTAGTAAATCAGGATGGGGAGAATTTTGAAATACAGGTTTTATGAAGCATTAATTTTACTATAAACCAAGTCAAATCACAGCCTTCTAGGACAATTAGTTCCTGAGATAATTTTTTTTATGAAAAGTGGTAATTTTTTTTTCTAAAACATAAATACACTACTAATATTCAAATATTTTAATAAACCAAACACCGAATTAAGTGGAATGAACCATACTTTCATAAAGTGTAAAAAAAAAATAAAAATGTCAATTTTTTCATTTTGGATTTTGATGACTCCCCTGCATTCATGGTTAAATCTGTATGTCTTGTCTGACTTCAGTATTTCAATCTCTTCCTCCATCTCTCGATATTTCTACTTTTTGTTTATCCCATCTATATAATTTATTTAATTTTTGTTTTCCCATGTTTTCTCAAAGACTGTAAGTATTCGAAAACTTTTCTTGCTTCGCACTTTACTTTATATTCTACCTGTTCTGTATATTTCTTCTACAGACCTGAGAAATATTTCAGGCGACATAATTTTATTCTAATAATTTTTCTCAGCATCTATCATTCTGGAAGATATAAAATATTGGCACGGCTAAAATCTTTTAAAAAGTCACTTGATTGTCACTTCTGGTTCTGATTCCATTCTTCTATATTCTTTGTTATTGCCGCTTACATGGACATTACGACGAAGTGAAGAGAAACGACTAGACATCATATTTGAAATGTTTATGTGGAGGAGAATGGAGCGTGTGAAATGGGCAGAGTAAGAAATGAAAGAATAATTATCAGGAAGAGAAAAAATGGCTAGTTCACCAACTAAGAACAAAATTGCCTACAATCATTTGTTTATATTTTAATTATTTTTTGCATTTTGTTAGTGAAATACTGAAATGAAAGTTTTTTTTTCTGCCGTTTTCAAATTACCGTAACTCCGTAATTATGATTGTGATCCCATTAATTTAATTATATTTTTTGTTCCAAATAACCTCAGAAATCATCTCCATAAACCGGTGGAGAACTTCGTGAATCACCTTGTAGAAACATTACAACTTCGTGAATCACCCTGTAGAAACATTGCTTTTCTTTGCTCTATCACAACACTTTCTCCTTATAGTCTTATTATTTTAATAATAAGAATTAAAAATTTTAATAGTCTTTGTTAAACACAATTATATGTTTAGTTTGAATAATATTTTGTGTTTAGTCTGTACAGTTTTTTTGTGTGTTTAGTTTGGATAGCTTGTTTTTGTTTTTAGTTTGTATAATTTATGTGTTCAGTTTGTATAGTTTTGTGTGTATGTTTAGTTTGTATAATTTATGTGTTTAGTTCGTATACTTTTTTGTTTAGTTTGTATAGTTTGTGTGTTTATACGTATTGTAAGTGTGTAGTGTAAGCTCTCTTGGACTGACTCCCCAAGTGTAGTAGATCTTCAGCTCACCCTACACTTACTGTAGGAGGCCGTTGACCTTATGAGATTTCAGGCTTCTCATATTTCATATCATATTAAAAACGAATGTATACAACTTTAAGCCATTTTTAGTTGTTGTGGAGGTCTGGCTCGGGACCTTTAAGAGGATGATTTGAAGTACTGGTGGAATGACGATGGTGAGGGAAACTGAAGAACCCCGAGAAAAATCCCTCCCGCCCGCTTTGTCTACTACAAGAAAGTAACATTTTAAGAATCCTTAATTTCGTGAACAAGAACGCTAATTTATGGACATGATTGGTACTGAATTATTTTATTTTTAGTTGTAGTGACATGCAAAATTGAGCTTAAAGAAAAAAGAGCCTATTTTATCCTTAGTTTCTTTATATCAGAATCCATGTAACTTGGGAAGACGATCTCATGTAGCGAAATATTTCCCCAGTTTTACATAGGCAGCCTCTGACAATGCAAATACGCGTTAGCTGAAAGACTCGGAATGCCAAGACACCTGTGGGATTCATGTTTGGAGCGACCTTGCACCTATCATCTGCATGTTCAAACCTGCAGTGATTCAAGCAGATTATCCATTGCAGAAGATTCTCAGCAGTCGTGAACTCGGATTCCTGGTATTTAGGAGCTGGTTCGTGCAGTCGTACCTGTTTCTCTGCTTGTAAAGTCTATTCTGTTTATTCAATTAGATTTGAACACTTCTCCACCCGGTTGTATTTGTTCTGTGTAGGATGAAGGCATCCATCAAAGTCGTTGAAAAATGAGAAGTATGCGGTAGTCCAAGTAGTGGCGTCGGTGATTTTCTTAAAATGGTGCATTATATTCATCTGACTGTCATAATAAGGCTTCTCAGTTCTGTGACACTTGTCATTAGTTGTCATCTGAAGTTTTTATGGAAAAAAGCCGTTAACTTGGCAAAGCTTCATTTCTCACACTAGTTTATTAAACCTTGTCGGACCGTAAAGAAAACAACTATCGCAATGTCCATTTGTCCATATGTTGTACAATATTATAGTATTGTAAAAAAAAATTAAAAAAAAATTCCTAGTAATTTTTTTTCAATTGTTCTGCATTAAGATTCTTATCTTTTATTGACGTTATAAATACAGTTAAATGTCATACGTTGCATACTTTTATTCTGTAATAAAATATGGATTAATATTCTGGGGCAATTCATCTGAAGGTAAATGTATTTCTGTTTTACAAAAGAGAACTATAACGATGATGACAGGTGTGCATAAAAGGACACCATGTAGACTAAAACGATTTCCAAAATTTAGAAATGTTGTCCTTACCTTATGAGTATATTTTTTCTGATGATGTTTTATACTAAAATCGAATGGAGTACTAATCAAAACATTATGGGCCGTATTCATAGACATTATTAGCGCGGGTTTCCGGTGGATGATCAGCGTTTTTCGTATTCATAAACCAGTGTTAGCGATAGGATATGATTTGAATTCTGTACAAGTAACCAGTCGATAGCCGGGGCTAGTTTAGTACGCTCGTAGCGCGTGCTGCGAAATGTCTATGAATAATACCCTATAATTTTAATAGAAGACACATATCTAATCTCCGTCTACCACCTGTTAGTCTCAGTTGTTACCAGGGCCATTTTTTTTTTATTAGCGATAACACTAGATGTGACGGAAGGTTGCACCAGGAAGTATAGTTTGAAGATTTTATCATGAATGTAACTGATTTAGACAAATTAGTTGCGAATTTTTGCGAAAATTGTCTTTTTGCGAAAAACTTTCATTACTGGGAGTCCACACCTGTGGAGTAACGGCTAGAGCGTCTGGCCGCGAAACCAGGTGGCTCGGGTTCGATTCCTGGTCGGGGCAAGTTACCTGGTCTTGAGGTTTTTTCCATGGTTTTCCCTCAACCTAATATGAGAAAATGCTGGGTAACTTTCGGTGCTGGACCCCGGACTCATTTCACCGGCATTATCACCTTCATCTCATTCAGACGCTAAATGACCTAAGCTGTTGATAAAGCGTCGGAAAATAACCTACTAAAAAATTCATTTCTGGGATGAAAAGAAAAAAAAGTTCATTTTTTTAATTTTGAAAAGAATACAGTATATTAGTTTCGAAGGTATTAACTGCAAACGAACAGGGAGCAAATTATTTGGAAATTCTACTGTTGTCTTTAGTGCGTACTTTTGCATTATATCTCAGTATATTCCCATTAAATGTGTTATGTAGGTAGATAGAATATTGACAATAGAAAGGATAATGACATGTGCAAACTTCACAAGCAAAATGTTTTTTCATTTAACCGATGATTTCTAGGAACATGTGGCCTCACTTATCGTGGCGGAAAAATTTTATAAATTTATTTACTGATAGATGGAGTACGTTTGATAACGTTCGTGTACACTTGCAGGACAAAATCTTAGCCGTTTTGCCTAAAATATATGAGCGACCATAAGGAGTAAAAATGACGTAACAACTTCCCATCTGATAACATATTCTTACAAGGCAACTGTTGTCGTGTCGAAACCTGCCCTCAAACTACCCACATCGTTAAAAATATCTCGTCGGCAGAAAGGAAATATAAAATCCAGTTGACTATACTAATTGTAAAGTTGCGAAATTTAGCAGATCAAAAATTGAATATCCTCTTTATACCGGGTGTTATTATAAATTTGTACAGTCCTCTGTTTGTTCTTGTACATACAGATTTGTGTAGGATGTTTCGATTTTAATATTTTCTGTGTTGTATATGATGTTTCTCGATTTCATAACTGTTATATTTCAGTAATTTTCTCACAGCTATTCCAGTTGTCACGGATGTTACATTTTTACTGTTTTCAAATACGATAGCCTATAATGAAAATGAAACGACTTTTGCCAACTTTTACAGTATTATTAGAATCAATTTAGAAGATCAGTATCATTTTACACAAAAGAAGTTTTTTGAATAAAATGTATTATTATTGCAGAAAATAAAGAAAAGATTCTGTCACGGTTGTTACAAGATTTGTGAACTCACTTCACACCTTATTAATAAAAAATGTAAAACTCAGGGCTCTACCTCAAGAAAAAAAGAGGTTCATTCTCATAGTGTACATGTGAAAGCTATGCAAATCTCATGGGACCCAATTAGTTCACAAAAGCATAATCGGTAAATACTTTATAGCCGTTTCTTCCATGTCACATTTGTCACGGATCTTACAGATGAGTTAATGTCCTTCATTTTTCCACTTTCAAAACAACTGTGACATTTCTAAGTCAAAACATTAATTTGAACTGTAAGTTTGCTAATTGTTATTAACCCAAACTACTGAAAATAAATGGCAGAAAGAGTATAGTACAGAGTAAATGTTCCTTGATTCTGGAGCTCTGAAATTAACAGTGTAGGCTCTCAAAATATTTCTTCTACAATATCTCCTTGAAAAACATACATTAACAGCTGATGTCTCTATGAGTAAGTGCTGCAAACTTTAAGGAAACAAAAAGTACCTATTAACTAGCCAAGACCACTAGATTTAATGCCCTTAAAACTTATCAAATATTTTCCTTTTGAAAATAAAACATTAAATTATTTAAATTTATTGAAATTCACAGTTTACCTGAAATGGCTGCTTAGCAAGTTAATCCCTCAGTTCATTCTCAATTACAATGACCAGGGACCCAGTGTAAAACAATATTTTTGTTTTTTGATTTTAAAGGTTATTAAAGCATTCTGCATCCAGTTACTTCAGGGCTTTTAGCTAGATCATAATTTGATATGACGTGCAGACAGAATCGATCATGGTATTCGAATAGAGAAATTTAATCTTGATAAGTGAAACACTCCAAATTTATTATGTTCAAAGTTCCGGTAACTATTGTTATTTTCTTCACGAAGTAACACAGCTGACTATTCTGTTTCTCAAGTATTTTTTGCTTTTCAGTGCACGTCTGGAATCGAGTCCAGATCCATCATTATGACGAACTGCCAAGGTCTTTCTCTTCTCTTGTTGTATTGAGCAGAGCTTGCTATAAATCTCAAGTACAAGAATAATGTTAACGAAGCCATTAAAAGTTTTCAAACATTTTACCTCATAGTGAAATTTTCAAATAAATTTCCCCGATTTATGATGTCTATTAATTGGATTGCACAGTAGTGAGTAGGAATTCACAGCCATTACTGTCCTCTAAGTGCAGCTCTTTAGTTCTTATAAAATGTAACACTGCCCGGACGCTGCAAGAGACATGTTTATTCGAAGTGTACTCGCAGTCTGAAATTACAATTGGCAGCGAAACTGACGGCGATAGTTGGACATTTGTGAAAGTCACTGGACTTAGTTCAGTGCACTTAATTTGAAGGACGTAGCTTGCCAGGATTTTCAGGAAATATTTCACAGTTAAATTTTCACCACCCATGATTAAGCTACATATGACACCAAATTATTGTTTAAATATTATAGATAAGTCACTTATATTCACACTAATATATTATCTTACATACAGGCTTCATAATATATGAACTAACTCTTAGGAAAATATTTTTAATTATTCTTCCGCATCACTCACTTTCGTAACATCCTAGAAGTACTGTTGCATTACTCTAGGGTTGTTCTGTACACCACATCCAATGATAATTCTGAAGGTGCCACAATCGTATCAATTTTACACATTTAGCATAAAGCTGTAAATAGTTATTTTTCTAACACTTTATAACAGAATAAATATGGCATATTGTTAACTCATTTCTTTAAGAAATTATAAATTTTCAATGTGTATTTATCATTCGATTAAGCTGTCAGACATCAACATTTTGTTTTCAATTTACTGATGTTTTGTGAAATTGGCCTTCAATTGACGATAATTGAAGCTGAAATATAGTAATTTTCAATTTAGGACCAACTTGATTAAATAAATTCATTGCCTGTCAACTGTGCAAGAAAATAAATACATATATGTATTTTCTCAATAAACATTTTATTAACATTCAAAAGAAACAATAAGAAAATATTGTGTTCTAATAAGAGAGAGTTTGATAGTAATTTCTTACAAACAATTACAGGAAGATTTAAGAAAAGCTCAGTGGTTGCATGAAACATCTATATTAGAATTAAAGTAATAAAACACAGTATAACCTAAATTCAGAATTGTATAAATATGCAGGAGATCTATTTCAAGAAAGATTACTAAGATTTCTAAACAGAATATATCTGACTGCCACTTTACCGGAAGAATGGAAAAATAGTGTAATTATTCCCATATATAAAACAGGAGATAAACAGAATGTTGAAAACTATAGAGGGATTAGTATCCTCAACACATGTTATAAGATATTTAGTAGGATTTTAAATGAAAAATTAAAAAAACATGCTGAAACTTTCCTTCTGGAGTGTCAAAATGGCTTTAGAAAAGGAAGATCATGTGTAGATCCATTATTTAGTATGAAACTATTGTTAGAAAAAAGAAGAGAATTTAATTTAGAAACCCATATAATTTTATTGATTTTGTGAAAGCTTTTGATAAAGTCCGAAGAGACCTTTTATTCGACATCTTACAAGAAAAAAATATTCCAAATTTGCTATTGCAAAATATAATAGAAATCTACACAGACAGCAAAATAAGTGTCAAAATAAATAACTGTATATCCGAAAGAAAATTAGTTAATAATGGAGTTCGACAAGGTTGTCCACTATCACCAACTTTATTTAATATTTATATAAATGAAATTATTTTAAAATGGAACCAAATCTACACATCAGGAATCAAAATAACCAGTGCTCTAACATTAAATACCTTACTCTATGCCGATGATCAAGTCATAATTTCCAATTCAGAGGATAATTTACAAAGAGGATTGTATACATTAAATAAAATATTAAAAGATTTTGGGATGGAAATTTCAGCACAAAAATCAAAAGTAATGGCATTTTTAGGACAAGACCCAGTCAGAAGTAAGATAATACACAATAACCAATGCCTCGAACAAGTGCAAAATTTCAATTATCTGGGTTGTGAAATATCTTATCAAAATGAAAAAGATGTGAACAAGAAAATTACTAAATTTACACAAATTCTAGGAATAATAAACAATGCATTAAAAGCTAAATTAGTACAAAAATCTACAAGAATAAAAATATATAATACACTAGCATTACCCACCCTTTTATACGGAAGCGAGATTTGGTCATTAAAGAAAAAAGACATGAACAGAATCAAAGCAACGGAAATTAAATTTTTGAGGAGGGCAGCAGGATATACTCTTTTAGACCGAAAAAGGAATGAAGAAATTTTAGAACAATTAGAAGTAGAGTCAGTAGAAGAAAAAATCAGCAGATACAAATTCAATTGGCTAGATCATGTAAGAAGAATGGAAAATTCAAGAATCCCAAAAATTATGATGCAATATAAACCTAGAGGACATCGTCGACCAGGAAGACCTTTAAGAAGACTGCTAGATGGGGCCGAAACAGGTCTACAGAGGCCTAATTCGTGAAGAATGATGATTATGATGAAAACACAGTATGAACTTTCTTTAGCACTGTTGTGTATTTCATTTGATATTCATGTATGTACAACCAATATACCCGATATTTCCATGAATGTTGTGTGGAAAACTACGAGGTGCATTGTATACAGAAACAGATACAAAATTTATAAACGTCATTGTATTCTTTTAAGGAGTATTCTGCCTACATGTAGCACAAATGGATGTTGAAAACTGATTACACTTGATATTAGTATTCACTGTTATATAAGACATCCACACACAATATCGGCCTGCTTCGTGATATTTGTTTATTTTCACCTTGTGGTCAATTTACGCAAACACAACATTTGAATTTTGTCACCTAACACGCTGACGCAATGATTCTAGTCTTTCTTCGGCTTGCAGTATATGGCGCAATAACGAGATTGCGTCTGTGCAATACAAGATAACCATCCTTGAGACCAATAATAAAAATCGATGTAAAAGTCACACAATGCGTTACGAAATCGCATTCATTGTTTCCGTAAACTTATGTAGGTATTACCTACATAAAAAAAACTGTGAATTGATAATCGTGATTGTTTAAAACACATGATTTATCTTGGAGGAAATAGTTATATTTACGATAAGTGTATAATTGACTCAAAATTCAGGATACAAAGATTGTATGTCGCATGTTACAGATTCAAGGGCAGTTGGACACGAGTAACGATTTATCTACCTTTGCCAGTATTAAGGCCTGATTGTGTCTGGAGTACAATAACATTCGATAGGTAAGCACACTAAGCAGATAAAATGAATGTTTGAAATTATGTCTAAGCCGGAATTACATTTCTTAATGCGATATTAAGTAGGTTAAGGGTGTTTGAGAATAAGGTGCTTCGGAAAATATTTGGGGCTAAGAGGGTTGAGGTTACAGGAGAATGGAGAAAGTTACAAAACACAGAACTGCACGCATTGCATTCTTCACCTAACATAATTAGGGATATTAAATCCAAACGTTTGAGATGGGCAGGGCATGTAGCACGTATGGGCGAATCTAGAAATGTATATAGAGTGTTAGTTGGGAGGCCAGAGGGAAAAAGACCTTTGGGGAGGCCGAGACGTAGATGGGAAGATAATATTAAAATGGATTTGAGGGAGGTGGGATATGATGATAGAGACTGGATTAATCTTGCTCAGGATAGGGACCTATGGCGGGCTTATGTGAGGGCAGCTATGAACCTCCGGGTTCCTTAAAAGCTAATAAGTAATGCGATATTAAGTTATACAATTCTATTTTCTATGTATTTAGAAGCTGTTCTGAATGTGTTGATTTTCGAAATGTATGTAAAATTTAAATTATGGTTTATTTAAAGACGCTCGCAACTGCAGAGGTTATATCAGCGTCGCCGATGTGCCGGAATTTTGTCCCGCAGGAGTTCTTTTACATGCCAGTAAATCTACTGACATGAGTCTGTTGCATTTAAACACACTTAAATTTAATGCCATCTACCTAGAACGGAATCGAATCCACAACCTCGAGCATAGAAGGCCAGCGCTATACCAACTATGCTACCGAGAGCGACGTATGTACGTACGTATGTACGTATTTTTTTTATTGGGTTCTTTTACGACGCTGTATCAACATCTAGGTTATTTAGCGTCTGAATGATATGAAGGTGATAATGCCGGTGAAATGAGTCCGGGGTCCAACACCGTAAGTTACCCAGCATTTGCTCGTATTGGGTTGAGGGAAAACCCCGGAAAAAACCTCAACCAGGTAACTTGCCCCGACCGGGATTCGAACCCGGGCCACCTGGTTTCGCAGCCAGACGCGCTGACCGTTACTCCACAGGTGTGGACGTACGTATGTATGTATGTATGTATGTATGTATGTAATACCTACTCACTTCACTTGTATGATTCGGGTGCCGCATATTGCGGGTAGGTGGCAGGACTGTGACCCATTTTCAATTTGTACACCACTTCGGCGGACCGCGCTGTGTAGTGTATGGAATGGGTGAGAATGAAGATGAAGGGAGAAGGGAAAATCTGGTGCCGGCACATAGTCTATTCCTGTCGAATAGCACCAAGGGGGCCGCCAGACTTAACGTCCCCATCCGACGGATAGACGAATCACTATCAACAGTGACAAATGTCTTCTCTTCATATGCACTGCGGAGAGATTTTGGATTTAATCCAGGAATATTGGTGCACACTCTAGTGATTAGAAGTTGTGTACCGCCATCTCTTGTAGTCCCGAAGTAAAAATTTTACACGAAAATCTCTGACCCCGCCGGGGAACGAACCCTGACCGGTTGTCTAGATGTAGACGCGCTACCAGAAATCTAACTTAGCGGACTACTTC
Organism: Periplaneta americana; assembly: GCF_040183065.1. Lineage (NCBI taxonomy): Eukaryota > Metazoa > Arthropoda > Insecta > Blattodea > Blattidae > Periplaneta > Periplaneta americana. The sequence continues at coordinate 124,149,966 of NC_091133.1, forward strand.
CGAAATGTAAACAGTAATTTTAAGAATAATTTGCATTCGGTTATTTAACGACGTTGTACAAACTATTAGGCTTTAGCATCGATGAACTTGATGATATCGAGGTGATATTTGGCGACATGAGATAGAGGATTCACCAGGTATTACCTGACATTCGACTTACAGTTGGAGAAAATCACGGATAAAAACCGAACCCTAATAATCAACCGAAGCGGGAATCGAACCCATGCCTGCTGACTGAACTACGCCGGTAGCTACCGAATAGTTGATACAGCTTCGTTAAATAACCGACAAAAACTTTAGCATCTCACATGCACTGTCTGTATCAATGTTTTTTTTTTTTTATAAAACGCTGGAATAAATAATTTTATCAACAGTAACCTCACTAGACGTTTTGATTTATCTAGAGAAAATCAAAACTCGAGTGGGATTTAATTGACTATTACACGATTAGAAGAAAGTATATAAAGATTAGAAGTAACGAAGTACTCCAATACAACAAAATATTGACTTACGAAAATACAACTGTCTTCAAATGTATTATTGTACCATCTCAACATTACAAATATTACGCTAGATGCATGCTAGATGGCAGTAGTGAGCAATGCCTTCTCGTCGAGAAGTTCTCGATCTATTACACGATGGCAATGTTACTAGTCAAGAAGGCTTTGTTGATTCAGTTTCATTTTTATTAAAATGCAACATTCCACTTCAATTATCCGAATCCCAGTAATCAACGTCACTTGACAGATGATTTTCAATAAATCTTAATATTAAACAATCTCTGATAGTACGTGACTATCCATAATATCATATAGCAGAAGCTATAACATAACCTAACTAATATACACAAGTGTTAGAAAAGTTTTAATTAACGACGATGACATAAAAAATAAACATGAATAATTTTAAAAGGAATAATTATTGAATGTACAATTTTCAAATTTGAATGTGGTTGGTGGTTCAATTGATGTTATATTGGACGTGTGCGTAATAGAAGTGGAACCCGTTGATTTAGGCCCACATGGTGTATTCAACTTATTCAGAATTTCCGAATGAATAATTTTAAGAGGAATAATTATTGAATGTACAATTTTCAAATTTGAATATGGTTGGTGGTTCAATTGATGTTATATTGGACGTGTGCGTAATAGAAGTGGAACTCGTTGATTTAGGCCTACATGGTGTATTCAACTTATTCATGATTTCCGAATGGTGCTCTTCATTTATTTGTAAATCGGATTTCAGAAGATGCATAGGTATGATCAGTGATTTTTATTAATTCTTTTTCTTGAATGCCAATGGGAGTCATATTTGAAACTGCTGTGCATCGACTGGAGTGGTTTGTAAGTTTATATATATATATATATATATATATATATATATATATATATATATATAATTTTTTTTTTGACGTCCAGACCAGCGCAGTTTCAAATGTTAGCAAACAAAGAAACAAATGCTAGGGACGCGATAAAATTAAACAAATGCTAGGGACGCGATAAAATTGTGCGATAAGCAGCCATGATTGGTTGAAATACGTCCTTTCGTACCGTTTTATTGGTCAAAAGTAGTATGACGTAGTAAGAGTGTAATAGTCAATAAAATACATATTTGAACGAATAGAGCCTATTCTATTTATAAATTTCAGTATTTTACTGAAGACCTTGAACACTTTCGTATCTCACTCTTTAATGCTCAGATTTTTTTTTACCCGAACGCTGGAATAAATGAGCAATTAACAAAAACTAAATACTCATGAAAAATTCAGAACCTGTAAGTCTTGTTCTGCGAACGATAAAGATTTCTAATTGCTATTGCTGCACACAGATCTGCACGTACTGAGGCACAGGAATAGCGTTAATGGAGAATCTAATTGGAGGGCGAAGAAAAAACGTTACTTCAGATTCCGTCGTCACGTTTTCTGTCAATGGCATAACACAAAAACCACAAAGGGGGTGCTCTCATTGTAAAAGTGTCAGATCCATCAAGGAAAGGTTAGGGAACTGCGGTTTCCATAGCATTTTGGCTCTTCGTGGCTGCAGCTACTGCGGCCGTGCAAGCGTTACGCTTCGAGTCGGATTACACGCGATGTCAGACTGAAGGAAGGCATGCGGATTTCCTACTTCTTGCACGATTACGCACTTGAAATATTGCACAGTTTTGTTAGAGTCGTGTGATTGGTGCACTGCTGTGGTTTCTGTTTCTCTGGCTTCTTTTAACTTTCTTTCTGTCGCTCCCTCGATTCTTGCATTACACATTCTGTAGCCTATATCTATGTCTACAGAAACAATAGACTATCGTAATGTTTCTAAGGATACATTTGTTAAAATATCTGATGCATGTTCTTTAAGCTGAAAAAAGTTCATTTCTGTGAAACTTGTAATAAAGTTTGTGCGAGATAGTGCGTATTTGCTTGTTTTCCGCACAGAACCAATACGCGGTAAGTTTGAAATACCACATTCAGTATTCCCAACGTAACACACATAACAATTTCCCTCTTCTTACCGCTTAAGCGCGACATTCATTTTACTGCTTTAGGCTTTTAACATATTATTTTTAGAGACGTTTAACATAGTAATAATTATAAATTGGAAACTTACCACTGCAATTTCACCTAAATTGCAATGTTAATTATTGTTTTTAAATATTTGCAAAAATTAAGTAAAGTCTACTACTCCACGAAACTTATTGCATTCCTGATACAAGTAACATTAAGGAAGCCGTGAAAAAAATCAACAAGATTCAGATGCCGATGTTATTACTGCAATATGTTATATAAATAATATTGTTAAAATATTAAAATGAAAAATAAATCATTACATAACTTTACCGTTTGTTTTAAGTTCGCATTTATAGACTGGGGGAAAAAAAAGACAGACGTATATCACGGCCTGCTGGAGTATAGTAAACACAGAAAACATTTTATAGCAACAAGATATTTTGGTTTTCCGAAGTTGCCGTCATTAAACAGAAACCAAGATGGAGATTTCATTGCAACTAATTAGAAATTCGTCTTTCAGTTATGTAATAAACGATCTTCGCACAAAATAATGTACGATACACGAGCGGTATGTTTGTTTTCATGTTCTCGGAAATTAAAAAAGCTCAACTACGTTTCGCTTTTTCAATCTTTTCCTCGACCATGAAAACGTCAACATACCGCTCTTGTAACGTATATTACTATTTTATGTCAGGAGGTCAATGGCCTGCGGCATAACACCGATTCGAATTCAGGGTTGTCCTTTCCTAGAAAGAGCTCCTTCTCTGCGTTTAATTAATTGAAGAGTGTCATCCCAAAACTATCTCAGTTTATTTCGCCATTTTTATTATTTATAATGTGATTATCTTTGGGTTCTCTATCATATTTTAAGCATGTTTTCTTCCAAACAACGGCAAACCTTGTGTAAAAGTTGTGTTATTGTGCATGCCACTTGAAAACTCATCCAGTCCTTTTAGAATGGCGTATACAAAAATTAGTCCAGTACTTTCATAAAAATGGACTGAACGCTTTTTGTAATCACACTCTTCAATCATTTTCTTTACGGTTAATACTCGATGTTGTTGTTTTAGAATGCCACTTTAGTTTAAATATGCTTAAGGAAAGGTAATTCGAAATGAAGACATAAAATGTGAGGTCAATATAAAGCCATCTATTCACGAAATTGGAGCTTATGCGCATGAATAGAGAAAGCATATGGAAAAATGGACTATTACAATGCCAATGATAGCATTTAGCTGAAATTTAGTATGATCCAAAACACTGTAGGATTAAGGGAATTGAAATAGATTGGTAATTCAATCCGGAAATTATGTTGTAAAAGCGATTTTTCTAATGTTACCTGATACTAGAGCCCATGTTATTTATATATCCGGGTTCAAATCCCGGGTCGACCTGGTTGGCGAGTTGGTATAGCGCTGGCCTTCTATGCCCAAGGTTGCGGGGTCGATCCCGGGCCAGGTCGATGGCATTTAAGTGTGCTTAAATGTGATAGGCTCATGTCAGTAGATTTAATGACATGTAAAAAAACTTCTGCGGGACAAAATTCCGGCACATCCGGCGACGCTGATATAACCTCTGCAGTTGCAAGCGTCGTTAAATAAAACATAACATTTTTAACATTCAAATCCCGGTGGTGAACAAAGGCGGTATGTTTAAAAGTGAAAGGTAATTTTAATTACTGGTACTCGTTTTCTTCATTTTCTACGTGCTCTTAAAAATTCTGGCACTGGCTTGTTACACAAGAAGTTGGTTTTTCCATCACCATGGCAACGAGTTTTGTTTGTGGTTTTTCTGGTGGTCGTGTTACCAATAGGTATTTCGCTATAACTTGGCCTGCAAGATCGCCAGATATTAACCCAGCAGATAATTGGTTGTGGAGCTGTCTGAAAGACGGACTGTATTTGAGCAAACCTACAAGTAATGAGTTGAAGGACTCCATCGCATACACTGTGGTAGATATTCTAGAACACGAACTCAGAGCTCCTGTATACAGCATTGAAGAGAAACGATAAAGTAGATGGTAATGTAAAAAACATCCATTTCTTGTGCAATATGCCAGAGCCAGAATTTTTAAGATTGTGTAGAAAATATGAGCAATTATAGTTTAGAATGTCTATCAGTAACTAAAAGTAACTAACAAATTTATAAGTATACGCTGTTAAAATTTTATCATAAAAATCGTAATAAGTTTGTATTACAGACACACAATTATGACACAAGACGAAATATTAATTCAACATTAGTAGAACCTAAATGTTGCACATCTGCTGGTCTAAATCATAGCATTAATTTTGGCCCTCGGTTGTACAATGCTTTAACTAAATTACACCCAGAACTTCTAATATGTAACCCACTAACATATAAGAAGAAAATTAGAAACGTGTTAATATCTTCAATTTGATTAAATAAATTTATAGCCTATGTGTATGAATTAATCAACCTATATTATATTTGTATTCTATAATTTTGAAATACGTATATATATATATATATATATATATATATATATATATATATATATAGTCCTACTTTTCATGCGCGATATTATTCTTCTCTAGTGCTAATATTATATTATACAGGATGTTTAAAAAATACGGGGCACAATTTCAGGTATGTATTTCCCACATGTAGACAATCAAAATAGTTCATTACAACATGTGTCCGGAAATGCTTTATTTCCGAGTTATGGCCTTCACAACATTGAAATTCACCGGAACGTTTTTCTTTCCGCAGGTCGTTGCCGTCAAAGGAGACATTAAGAGGACACTCTGACAGTTCATTCCGAAGCGAATGTTACATTCAGTGTTGTGTAGGTGTTAGACTGTGCGACATGTATTCAAATCAAGAGCTGGCAGAGATACACTTCATGTACGGTAAGGCGGACGGCAATGCTGCGCTGGCTCGTCGTTTGTACCAGGAGAGGTACCCACAGCGACAATGTCCAGATCGGAAGACATTTGTACGTCTCCATTACCGTCTGTGCGAGTATGGAAAATTTAACTCCCCTGGTTTGGGAAGGGGACGACCAAGATCTACAACTCCAGAAGTACAGGAGGAGATTCTGGAGGCTGTGAACATGACTCCTTCTATCAGCACACGAAGGGTAGCGTTGCAAGTCAGTTTTTCTCATACGACTGTCTGGAGACTGTTGAAAGAGTATCAATTGTATCCTTATCATTTGCAACGTGCACAGGCCCTGTCACCAGCAGATTACCCTGCACTAGTTCGCAGGTCAATGAGACATCGATGTGAGGTCTGTATTCAAGCAGGAGGTGAACATTTTGAACATATTCTGTAATGACAACGACCTGCGGTAAGAAAAACGTTCCGGTGAATTTCAATGTTGTGAAGGCCATAACTCGGAAATGAAGCATTTTCGGACACATGTTGTAATGAACTATTTTGATTATCTACATGTGGGAAATACATACCTGAAATTATGCCCCGTATTTTTGAAACACCCTGTATAATTCCATTGCCGCTGTAATTTAAATTTTAGTTCCTATTTTATTTTACTTATTTATTATTATTATTATTATTATTATTATTATTATTATTATTATTATTATTATTATTATTTTCTATATTTATCTTATATTAATATTGTATTATATAATTTCTATAACTGTAATTTTAATTTTATTTCCTATTTTATTTTATATTCTCTTATAGGCCTATTAATATTATATGTGAACTGCGATCGAAAACGAGCGCTGCTCATTCGGTCTCAAATTTTGTAAATACTACTGTAAGGTAAAGGTAAATGTATCCCCGTAACATGCCATGAAGGCACTTGGGGGGCATGGAGGTAGAGCCCCATGCTTTCCATGACCTCGGCACTAGAATGAGGTGGTGTGGTCGGCACCACGTTCTGACCGCCTTTTACCCCCGGGAAAGACCCGGTACTCAATTTTATAGGAGACTGAGTGAACCTCGGGGCCGTTCTGAAAGTTTGGTAACGAGAAAAAAATCCTGTCACCACCTGGGATCGATCCCCGGACCTTTTAGTCTGTAGCCAGCTGCTCTACCAACTGAGCTACCGCCTAAATACTAGCGTATTTCCTTTTTTATATTGATTGTATTATTTTATTTCTATTTATCTTGTTTGTTTGTAATTATATTCTTTATTCTGTATATTTAAATTTAAATAAATACAAATTTAAATAAATAAATAAATAAATAAATAAATAAATAAAAACATTTTTGGTAGACACTCTGAGTTTCCTTACTTTTTGGAAACCGTTTTTAATAAAACTTCGGTTTCTTCTCGCTCTAGGCTGAGGGGGAATCAAGAAATGAAATACGCTATCTGGCAACAGTGCTTGCGCTAAGACGTGCCGAATATGAAGTCAGCACGCTATTGCGCTGTATGTGCAAAATAAAAAGAGGAGCACTCGAAGAGCGTAGACGTCGTTTTACTTCATCCAATAGTTCCGTCATTAAATTGAGAGGGTCAAAGGTGCAGACACCGCGCACTGGAGAGATGGGTGGGGCCCGAATTATTGTGCTTTTTATAGTTCAGCGTTTTATAAACTGATGAACTAGGAGGCCATGACATGCACGATTTGTATCTCGCGAGGGAGGAGAGGATCAACCTGCGGGCCGCCGCGCTGCAGGGACGACTCCTGGCGCATACTAATCAAGCAGGGCGGCCAAAAAAGCGCCACATCGGACAAGTCAAAACCCGAGATCGGATCAGCAACTGTCAAGTATCTCAGAATTGACAACTAAACTACTGCCCAAGATTTCGCCTGCCTTTGCCTGGGACAGTTTCAGTTACATGGGTCAATGGTTACTAAGCAACAAGATCCGGATGTGATAAATTCCTGAAGAGAGAAGTGGATGCTGGTTCTCTTTCGCTCTTAAGGAGACTCGATACTGACTTTTGGTGAATTTCGGTCATTTTTGTAATTTTCTGAATATGGTGCCAAAAATCTATTGTTTCTTGAGGAATACTGACTGTAGTGAAGATTTGATCGCGATATCTTTATTCGAAGTTAGAAATTCATTTTATCCCATGTAAGTGGCTAGGCCTACTACTGGGTGTTCAGTTCAAAGTGTGTCATGGCTCGCTGTATGCCGTCATGTGGCTAGCCGATGAGCCTAGAGAATTCAATCTTCCTACACTTCCGCAGGGGTGTATAACCTATGAGGTAGAGAAGTTGCCTACCAAGTACGGCGTTCATTCTGAAGAGTACGTACCGATACGTATGATAATGTCGGTAGTGGCAGGAATGTGAACTGTTTGGAAATACGTACTGTCGAGATATGGGGAGAGGGTTAAGACGATTACTTACGTATTTGTTGACATTAACTTCGACGGTCAACATGGACACGGAGCATTTGATTTGTGTTGTGGAATGTTACCGTACGCAACCGATGATAACAAATACCCTGCGTACGACTTGCCGGCGCAAAACACAGTCCGAAAGAGGTTATGGTAGCACACAGACCGTACAGGCCGCCATCTGTTGCTACGACGTTCAAGTTATACCGTACACGTTCTCAAGTTCAGATTGAAGAACGCCTTAAATAATAGGCAACTTCTCTAACATATAAGCTGAAACTCGCTTCAAATCGGTGACCCAACAACAGTGACGTCATGACATACTTTGAAATGAACACCCAGTATAGTCAGAATGCATATTATACACTTAGAAGTGATCTTACAGCAAATCAGATTTTTTACATTTTTACTTACTAGAAATAAGATATCTTCTGAATAATAATAATAATAATAATAATAATAATAATAATAATAATAATAATAATTATTATTATTATTATTGAAATATAAAATTGTCTTTATATATTGCCAATTTAGAATTTTAGTCCAAGGCAAAGTAGCCATATTAGTCACTATTTTAGCTGGTCAGTGATTAGAAGTTTGCGGTGATCCTGTTGTGTTTGAATATTACAGACACAGTTCGCTGATGTGAACAAATCTGGTAGCAGAAAAAATGTGCCAGTGATTTTGAGTTTAACTTTCAACAATATTTATTGTTATATGTTAAACCAAAAACCTTTAGGTCTATTTGGTATGTAGGCCTATATAGGTCTAAGTATATAATTTAATAATAATAATAATAATAATAATAATAATAATAATTATAATAATAATAATGTTGGTATAATGCATGCCTGCATTACCGATCAAGCATGTGACATAAGATTTAGTTCCGGTTTCTGCCACCACTAGCAATAACATTCATTTATAATTTCAATATCTCTCTATCGTATACATACAGTTGGAGCTCTTATAATGTATTTGTCTATTCCAACAGCATTTACTTTTCTGTCAGTTGGTTGTTCAACCGTTCCTTTTTTCTATTGCCGATGTGCAATAAACATATCTCTCTAATCAGTCTAGTCGTTTATGTTTAGGAAACAATGCAGTTGTCACCTTCACGATTGCAACACTGTCCGAGTATTTCCTCAAGAAATACTGCTTATAAAATTAGAGGAGACCACCTCTGTGGTGTAGGGGTAGCATTCTGGTCTCTTACGCAGAGGGCCCGGGTTCGATTCTCGGTCGGGTTGAATTTCCTGGTTGAGGTTTTTCAGGGTTTTTCCTCAACCGTAAGGCAAATGCCAGGAAATTCGGGCCACAACATCCCTGAAAATCACCGGCCTCATTCATCACCGAAATCATATTCATAAAAAATCAGTCATAGGGGAGAGTCGGGTAGTATCGGACATCGGGTAATATCGGACAGTGAGTTTCTTTCATCTACCACACGATGATAGTACCTGATTGGCATGGTTACGTTTCTGTGATGTCGCATAGAGAAACGTAACCATGTCATTCAGGTCCTACCATATGGTGGTAGATGAAAGAAACGCACTGTCCGATATTACCCGATGTCCGATACTACCCGACTCTCCCCTACATATACAGTCGCCATCTAGTTCTCAACAATAGTACACAGGTCTTCGTCTTTCAACCAAAGATTAACTTGCGATATGACCAAAGATGTTAAAGCAAGTATAAATAACAGCGAGGCAAAAAAAAAAAAAAAAAAAAAAAAAAAAAAAAAAAAAAAAAAACATTACAGGAATGCAAGTTTTATAATAGGCCTAGTCTGGTATTATAATAGGAAGAGTTCATGGTTTGAGCGAAGATAACCAATTTCAATGTCTTTGTTTTCATTGTGCGAGAATTTTGGACGGTACGTAGCAGTCATTCTCCTTTACAAGGAAAACTGGTTGTAGACCGTTGTAGAGTATCAGACTGAGATTTCCTGATTCCTTCATCAAACATAACTTTGGTTTTGAATACAATGGTAATGAAAATCTAATGCAGCTAACAATATTAATCAGACGGCGGGCATGGTTTGGATTACGGCCAGTCTAGAAAAGTTGGCTGTGCCTCAACAAAGACGAGTGCGTACTGTGACGTCACACCCCTTTCAGATGCCCCAAAGAAAGGATAAATAAATACATTATTATTTTTAATGCGAATGTGTTTTGATAAATCGTGTACTTTTCAACCTAATCAGCATTCGCAAAATATATTAAAAAATGAAGTTAGTATTTCCTACTCCATGCATTGCAAATATATAATGAGAGAACAAAATCCATTGGGAGATGAAAAGGGACAAAAGTGTTCAAATATAATTAATCTACTACTAACACAGAATAATATTTAATCTCAGTTTTTCACAAGAATTCGTTGTCAAAAAGACTTAGTGGAGTCGGTTACTCAGTATGAAATAATAGGTTGGGCAGGTATAGACTAACAAAATCTGTTCTGTTCCCTGTGAATCAAAGTAATAAGAGAATAATTACAATTAGTTTTAAGAGGGGTTACGATCAGAAATTCTCATTTATTTATTTTTTATTTTTGTACTTTTACAATCTGTGAAACTGAATCTTTTTTATCTCATATCTAGTTGTAATATTAAATTTAATTGCATGCTGTCATCGAACATTTCATAGCGTATGGGAATGTATTGATATTTTTTAATGAATTTTTCCCAAACTTATTTTTTTGTAATAATGTAACTTTTTCTCTAAAACTACAGGACATAATTTCATGTTTTCCCCCATATATTTTACTAACTATTCGCTAAAGTTTTATAACGTATGAAGTAGTTTAACAGTATATTTTGGCAGATAAAAGTAAAAATAAATTAAACAAATTTTGGGCAGTTATATAAAAAATTGTTTCTTCAAAATTATTATTGCAATTAAACCATTCAGTTATAAATATGCACAACGCATAACAAAATAAGGTACCACTAAAAAATTTCAGAGTTTTATGTCTACTGATTGCTGAGAAAAAGGAACATGAAATCTGTTAATTTAGCATTACTTTTATAGGCAATTGAAACTCTCCTCAAATAAGCATTTAGATTATCTAACAAATCCCATATATAATGATTTCAAAGTTGTAGATATCAAAAATTACTTATATAGGCCTACAGAATGAACCGTAAGTAATGTAATTAATATATTTCAGGGGGTTAGTCCTTGAGATATAGACGACTTTAAGATACACGGATCATATGCAGAGACAAAGAGGAAATAAAAAAGTAGGAAAGATTAGAGAATGCTGGGTTTGCAGTGAAGGATTTCCTCTTGAGCAGAAAACTATGAATAAATGAATTCCTTGACATAGTTCAAACAAAAAAGTTTAATACAATTTTGATCGTTTTTGCTTCCTTTCTGAGATAAAAATTGTTTCATATGTTTCATACAAAACATTTCATAGTACGTTTTGGGAAAGCCATGGATTTAAATCCCAATATGCTCATTTAATTTAAGAGAGCAATGTATTAAGATGTTAGTAAATGATTGAAGGAATTTTAGTTTTAACCTTTAAATGTGCAGAAATTTGATCCCAACAAATGTAGGCCTAACTTTTCGATCGGCAAAGGAATTTTACAGTGTTACATTTGTTCGGATCAAATTTCTATACAAAGGACAGTTTTTATCTCGAAAAGGAAGCAGAAATGAGCGAAACTGTGTTAAACGTTTTTATTTGAAATATCTCAAAGAACACTTCCCTGAAATTAATGACATTACTTACGGATCACCCTGATGATGATAATTTGTAGAAACAAAAGCCGCCCTAAATAAGGGTTCGATAGATCGGCCTACTAATCAATTCATAAAGAATAATAAGTGAACTTGTGACACTTGGAAAGAAAAAGAAAAAACATTAAGATAAGAAAACGTGGGAAATCATTTACAATAAAAATTTTGTTGGGTACAAATAATTACTAATTATAGCTAAGGATGATTTTAACACGTGAGATCCTATGGCATCAATCGTTGCATCAGAAATTTTATATTGTTTAAGGTGATTTAAAGTTTCACGTGGGATCGTGCCACGGGCACCGAACATGAGCCCAAAAACTACCACATATTACCACGAAAATAAAATTGAATACTCGTCAAATTATCATGCTTATTCTACTTGAAACTTAAAGTGAAATTGCTAGTTTCGTAAGGAATGCATCATCTTTTATCGATGTGACAGACGTATCAGGATATGTGATAGCTGTAAATTCTATCAGAACTGCTATAGTAATAGCTTTAGCACTCAATTGCTCGGTACTGTATTAGCAGAACTTTACAGCTATCGTATGTGATATTAAATTTTTAGAACCTGACCTTTAGCAGTCTGTTTATTACTGTCACTGCAATATTATATTTAAGGCTATTAAATATGTAGGTAACCATCTAAAATGAACGTAAAAATACACATTTAAAATTTATGATTCAGTTTCTCATGTTAAACTACAGTTTTGCAAGTTGCTGGAAAATAATGAGTAATGTACACGCATTCCTGATTGGTACTCAATGACCAGTCATTCACGATACAGTCAACGTAACTTATTGAGAAACTCCTCTTTCTTGTAGTTACCACTAGAGATTAAATTATTGTAACGTTTTATTACTAATAACAATGAAATTTTATTCTTCCAACAATAACTCTCCACACAGTAACACAGCGTTCGTTATTGCACTCCACAAACGACAATGACAATTTACTTGGACTATTACGAACAACAATGAACTGTTAATCTTAACTAATATTTACAAAGCACTATTTACAAGTCAGAACTGTCAGTTCTCAGTTCACAGTTCTTCTAGCTCAGTCACTCGAGTTCACAGTATCTCGAACCACAGACCTTCAGAGACAGTCCACTGTACTCGAACTCAGGTCCCTCCAACTGCGGTCCACTGCACTCGAACTCAGGCCTTCGGATGCTGACACAGTTGCGGACGCACACTCAAGTCGAACTCCGGTACACAAGACTGGCTTGCTCTGTTCACTGGCTTACTCACTGAACTAATCATGAATGACACTCTGAGTTCCCTCGCGCTTCTTCTTTTATAACCACAGCGACGTAGCCTGGAAAGTTCGAGTTATTTCGGCGCGTGTGTCCATTCTCGAATCATCTCGCAAGCTGCTGCTCTTCGGACGGACTTCTCTAGAAGATTCGGGAGGGTCCGTCCCTCCTTCCCCCGCAAGTAGCAGCTGCGCGCGCACTCTCCCCTCGTCGCGTTGTCGTAATACACCCCCTCTGCCCTTCAGCATGCAGATGCTGCCCGTACCAGCGTTTCGTCTGCCGCGCGCCCTGTCGGACGCGTGTTCAAACCCCGTTGTAGCTATCACATTATTAAGTGATGTCATTGTAATTTATCATGAATACTGTGCACTGTTGTCGGGTGTAGTGTAGGCAATAACACAGACGTACAGTTGTAATACTGCGGGAAGTTCTGTGTCATGAGATCGAATCCCTTACGGGTGGTGGATTTATTTATTTTTATTTTATTGGGTTATTTTACGACGCTGTATCAACATCTAGGTTATTTAGCGTCTGAATGATATGAAGGTGATAATGCCGGTGAAATGAGTCCGGTGTCCAGCACCGATAGTTACCCAGCATTTGCTCATATTGGGTTGAGGGAAAACCCCGGAAAAAACCTCAACCAGGTAACTTTCCCCGACCGAGATTCGAACCCGGGCCACCTGGTTTCGCGGCCAGACGCGCTGACCGTTACTCCACAGGTGTGGACCGGGTGGTGGATGGTTTCCCTTTATCAATGTATATTTGTCTACCTGTTGTGGAGATGTGTGCACAATTTGACGGAAGATTTCGATATGAGCTTATTAACAGTTACCTTGTTAGAATATAGACACAGCTTCCATAATCTGAATCAGTGAGATTTTATTGGATTTTCTCATGGATAGTGAAAATAAATTCTTCAGGTTTGTTTATACCAAGCCTTCAAATAGAACTGAAGGATGAAAGTTGTCTGTCCACTGACTAGGGAGAATGGTCGATGAAATGGTCGTGTGCTTCGTGTTAAATTATATGCAGAAAAAAAACACGAGATGACGGCTGAATGGAAGTGACAAGGTGACCGTTTATTATTATTATTATTATTATTATATTATTATTATTATTATTATTATTATTATTATTAGGCCTATTATTATTATTTATTTTAGAAATCGGTGAGATACATTTACTTTTTTCCTACACATCAACACCAAATTACCTTTCGTCTCGTTTCTCTTATCAATACTCTAACCACGACGTAAATACCAGATCACTTATCTGTGGCGCGTTAAGTATACCTCTTCATAGAACATCTCGTTATTCATCATCTTTTACAGTATGCACCTCGTGACAATGGAATTCCCTGTCACAAAGTTTTAGGGGCTGCAGGACAATAAACACTTTAAAAAAAAGCTTAAAAGATAACCTTCTTAGCATTTCACTCCAATCATACTGACTTAAACTATCACTGTCTACATTGTTACTCCTTCCTTTAGACATGCATCCTGATAGTGCTGTATTTTCAAAATTGTCTCATAATAATCTCTTTGTATTATCTAACATTATTTGAAATATATTAACATTCTATCTATTTTAGCTTAATTCTGTTACATAGTTTGTATTTCTGTGTTTAATTAATGGTTCATAGTATTTTGTTGTTTAATTTGTAAATAACTCTTATATACATGTAGCTCTTACTAAATCAAATTGTTGAATTCTTTGTAAGTTCATGCATATGTATGTATACTTTTTGCTGGTTGAGTGGAAGAGAAGGCCATACGGCCTTAATTCTGCTAGCTAAAATAAGTCATTATTATTATTATTATTATTATTATTATTATTATTATTATTATTATTATTATTATTATTAAAAAGAACTTTAGGGAGGCCGAGACGTACATGGGAAGATAATATTAAAATGGATTTGAGGGAGGTGGGATATGATGATAGAGAATGGATTAATCTTGCTCAGGATAGGGACCAATGGCGGGTTTATGTGAGGGCGGCAATGAACCTCCGAGTTCCTTAAAAGCCAGTAAGTAAGTAGGTAAGTAAGTAATTATTATTATTATTATTATTATTATTATTATTATTATTATTATTATACTCACAGCAATTTCTGTCTAGTTGAAAGTTTAAAATAAAATCATTAATTAATCAATTAATTCAGTCATTTAAAGTTTTCTGCCAAAGGACAGCTCCTACACTGCAAACCCAGAATTCCCCAATCTTCCCTCCTTTCGTCTTCCTCTTAAGTCTCCGCACATGATCCAAATATCTTAAGGTATTTTTATCATCTGATATCTTCTTCTGTCTCGAACTTTTTCCCCGTTCACCATTCCTTCCAGTGCATCATCCAGTAGGCAGTTTCTTCTTAACCAGTGAACCAGTAAATTTATTTTCCTCTTCCTGATAAGTTTCGGAATTATTATTCTTTGTGCACCCGCTCTTTCTAGCACAGCTTCATTTCTTATTCTGTATGTCCATTTCACAGGCTCCATTCTCCTCCATTTTTACACTTCAAATGCTCCCAATCGTTTCTCTTCACTTCGTCGTAATGTTCATGTTTCTGCCCCATAGAATCCCACACTCCACACAAAGCGATTTACTATTCTCTTCCTTAGTTATTTTTTCAGAGGTCCGTAGAAAATGCTTTTTTCTCTAAGTATAAAAAAACTTCTTTTGCCATTGCCATCCTTCCTTTGACTTCTGGCATCATCTCATGTTACTACTACTACTACTACTACTACTACTATTATTATTATTATTATTATTATTATTATTATTATTATAGTATACCCCAAGTAGTTGAAGCTGTCCTCTTGTTCTACAGCTTCATTTCCAGTTTTCTTGTTTACCTTCTTTATTTTTCTTGCGACAACCATGGTCTTTGTCTTGTTTACATCTTCATCTCATACTGTTCACAGCTGTCATTTAGCTCAGTAGCATATCTCTTAAGGCCCATTCACAATGAAAATTAAACATAACCGTAACATAAACACAGAAGTTTGCGCCCAGGCTACCAAATGGGATCATTCACAATGATTCACATAAGCATTGACATAAACATTACCGTAGACGTTAACATGGAAGTTTGCAAACTCCAAACTTTCATGCTTATGCTTACATGATTTGCAAACAAAACACAATCGTGGAGCGATGAAGTATACGACAGAATATGAGGAAATGGCGTCGTTGTTATGTTTCCATGGTTACCAAGTATGTTTGATGTTATTTTATGTTCCCATCGTGAATGATGGTATGACTTCTTGATTTTACTGTAAACGTTAAGTTAACGCTTACGTTATGTTTAATTTTCATTGTGAATGAGCCTTTACTATCATGTCCTCTTCTGCTAACAACGTCATATCAGCAAATATTATGCACTTTATTAATAAAACACTAATTAAATAAAATAGATTGTTTTTAAAAAATCTGTCTTTACTACGAATGACCCTTAATTGTAATTTGAAACTTGATTTCGTCAAAGCGGTCGGTTGTGATATAATTTATTATAACAAAAAAGAAATAGTATGACTCGGCATATTTATGAGAAGACAGGTCTCATGGCACCTGTTGCAGGAGGCCACGTCTTCACATGCATTCCTTAGATATTATTCTCAAGAGAAATAAACATTAGATTTCATACTTGTAACATAAAGCGGAGTATAAATGAAAAAGCTACCGTTGCGTAGCGCAGTTTGAGAGGTGCTGTTCAAATCAAATGACAGTTGACATTTAAAAAAAATGATAGATCTGTATAGTGCCTCAGATAGCGCTGCTTTCTATTATAAAATGGCTTTTTGTGCAGCTCGGTGGCCTTTACGTTGACGGAGCTCAGCACGTTCGCTTGTTTTTTTTTAACATTGGGCCAGGTGTTCTCCTTCCCTTCTGGCGTTACAGAGACGGGACTTCAAATTGCACTTAATTCTTTCTGCCCACATAAAAAACCTCGCGACAAGAAGAAAATTAGCCGCGCCAGCCTTCGTAATCGGTTACTACTTCACTATAAATAGCCGTCATCTAGTGAAGAGAATGTGTTTTACAAAATGGTGACACTGAGCAACAAATAATAGGCCCTACCTATTCATTCTCTAAAACATGATTCTGACTAATTTATTTGTTCACACTCATCTCAGCAGTCCCGAAATCGATTTACAGATTTACAACAGAGAAGTTTAATTTATCCATTTTTTAAATTTATTTAACGACGCTGTATCCAACTTCAATAATAATAATAATAATAATAATAATAATAATAATAATAATAATAATAATAGAGACAAAATGGTAATGGTGATAATGATGAAGATGATGATTGATAATAATAATAATAATAATAATAATAATAATAATAATAATAGCCTAATAATAGAGACAAAATGGTAGGCCTAATGGTGATGATGATGATGATGAAGATGATGATGATATTAATAATAATAATAATAATAATAATAATAATAATAATAATAGAGACAAAATGGTAATGGTGATGATGATGATAATAATAATAATAATAATAATAATAATAATAATAATAATAATAATAATAATCGAGACAAAATGGTAATGGTGATAATGATGATGAAGATGATGATGATGATAATAATAATAATATTAATAATAATAATAGCCTAATAATAGAGACAAAATGGTAATGGTGATAATGATGAAAATGATGATGATAATAATAATAATAATAATAATAATAATAATAATAATAATAATAATAATAATAATAATAATAACCTAATAGCAGAGACAAAATGGTAATGGTGATGATGATGGTGATAATAATAATAATAATAATAATAATAATAATAATAATAATATAGCCACACCAGTGTAGCTCAGTCGGCTGAGGCGCTTGCCTGTCGATCTGGAGTTGCGTTAAGACGTGGGTTCGATTCCCGCTTGGGCTAATTTAAATTAAATTTAAATATTTTTTAACGACGCTCGTAACTACCGAGTTTATATCAGCGTCGCCGGTGTGCCGGAATTTTGTCTCGCAGGAGTTCTTTTACATATCAGTATATTTACTGATATGAACCTGTCGAAAACGAAGAAATGAATGAATGAATGAATGAATGAATGAATGAATGAATGAATGAATGAATGAGTAAATGAATGAATGAATGACTGAATAAATAAATCTCCAGGAACGAAATGCGCTAGTTTTATTTGAATATCTTATCCCTTCAATGAAGTATGATCCGTCCCAGGAATCTGTAGAGTATAAAGACGAAACAAGACCTCTGCGCAAGTGGTATGTGGGAGGACTAGGGCCAATGACCGCTCTGGGGGGAGGCATTGATTGAACGAAGCTATCGATCGCTTGCAGAAAGAGTATCATTTCTATCTGAATCTTCTGTCACGAGCATATTACCCGTTAGCGGTCTCGAGCTGATGCTGCCGAAAATACACTCTGGCACAGATAGACTTCGCCCTTATATGCGCCAAGTCACTCTGCAGATTCCTGGGACGGACTAGTTTTTGTCAGAAAATGTAGTCGGTGTTATTTGTTTAACAATCTTATAATATTTTCTTTATATAGAATGATTGAAGTTGTTAGTTAGTATTGTTATAAAAATATTTGGGTTAAATTTCAGAGTGTTTCAAAGCGAATATCCACAGTACAATAATTGTAATGGACTCGTAAGAATTGGTGTTACCCAAATTCTTCAAGAGATGTGCTTCCTGTCTCTACTTGCGTAATTACAACGGATTAGAAATACAAGCCTGAAGGGAAGTTGTGCTCCTGTCCTCTTCTAAAGCAATTTTCCAGAAGCACGTGTCATCTTCAAGTACTTAATCTGCTTACTCTATAATTTTAGAATTCATGTTCTGTTATTGTGGTGAAAGTCTGCTGCAGGGGTTTGACAAGGCCAGGCCATTCTATGTAATCTCGTATCTCTAAATTAATTTCTACTAGTGACACTTTCGAATTTGCTAACGCCCATGATTACAATCCCTGCACGAAATAGATGTATGACAAAATATTTATCAATGCAGATTATTTTGTAACTGTATCACTGTTTCTATGTTCCGTTTTTGTATAGTTTGGAATCGAAATTGGTTTTGAGAAATATCAGAATGGTTTATGTCTTTTTTAAATAATTTCATTACAATATAAACTTTTCAAAAAAAAATTGAGGATGTCTGTAACGAATGAACATTTATATATACAGAATGTTGCAATTATTTTGTTACAAGCTTTCAGGGATGGTAAAGGTGATCAGTAAGGACAATATACTTCGTAATTAACTGCATGGTTATTAAAAAAAATTAGGGTGAAATTTTGTGTAGTTTGACAACAGTGTATCGCCGGCTCAGCTATGGATACACACACGAACTGAGGTCTGAATATAAGCAATAAGTCCCTTAGTCACTGAAATACAGGGTTGTGAGACTTCTAATTGGCAGGAAATAACAATAGACTAAGTGTTAATATTCTGATTTAATTTACAAGAAAACCGTACATTTTTCTGAAAAACGGAAAAGGGATAAATAATTCTTTATGAGTTTCTCTAATTATCTATAATAATGTCACAAGAGGTCTGAGATTTGCCGATAAATCCACGAGCGAAAAAGTGGATTTATTTGGGAAATCTCAGACCTCGAGTGACATATATTAGGACTATTTCGTGAATAAAATAAAAATGTAAATAATATATCTCTAAATTCGCTCACAAAATGTTAGTAATTGTGTATTTATGAATACTTAACCTATTCAGACATTGTGAAGTCGAAATAGATGAATAACGATTATTGCAATAAAGAAATTTAATGTTATTCAGTAATGCCAATTGAGAAAAGCGAAATACAGGTTTAAAATGTTGATTACATGTACTGCGCTTTTCTCTTGTTATTGTAACAGAAATACGTTTCCATTGTTTGCTGAAATCATAATTTAATTTATACATTTTATATTATAATTACAAATAACCTGATTAATACATTAATTAAATGAACAATATGAGGGAGTGTAATTTTCTTTAGATACAATGACATGGAATTAGAAGATGAAGATGTAGATGTGGAAGTAGGATTTCGCACTTTATTTAGTACAATGGATGCATGCTTATGGATTTACGTGGAAACAGTTGGCGACACTGACTAAACAAAAGAACGACCATGCGATAAATTGATAGTGATAAAGCTGCAGAAATTATCGCTATGTATGACTGTGATTGGTTGGAATTCAAAATTTTATTACACTTCATTGGCCGCAAATGGAATGACGTCATATAGGCCTAAACGAAATAGAGTAAGATTTAGAATCGTACGGATAACACTTGTATAGTAAAATTATGTTAAAATTTAGGTGAAAATTATTTTTCCTGAGAAAAATATTCATTTAGGAATAATATGGTATTAGAAATTTTTGTTGTACTCTATCCGAGGAAGAAGCTGTGAAAATCTGTACAGTTATATGAGGCCTACTTCCAGCTCGTAGGCTATATACGATATGTGTCTGCATGATTACAAAATATAGTACAGATGATGTTGTTGTAATTTGTCAGTAAAATGTTTTTAAAGATTTGGTCTGACTGCCTCCGTGGTCTGTTAGTCAGCATGCTGGCTTCCAGATCCGAAGGTTCCGGGTTCGATTCCCGGGCTCGGCTCTCGGTGAATTTTTCTTGAAGAAGAAGAATTCCCTGGGTGTCTAGACGTTTCAGCGTCACATTGTTGACAAGTAACTCCATCTGTTAGCACAACCATAAAGCATCTAATAGATGCTATAGAGTTACCAACAACGAAAAAAAAAAAAAGATTTGGTCTGAAGTTTCAATTGTTGTTCAGTTATTAAACGGCTTCTTACCATTGAGATCGATTAGGTAATCCTGAAGAGAGTGTGTGAAATACGTGACGGAGGAAATTAATTTGAGATAGATTTTCTTAAGATGCATCATTTTCTTTATTATCATTCCACCATTATTTCAGTATCAAAATCGTTTCTCAGTCTTCTGTAATTAAATACATTAAATTAAGAGCTACAATAACTGACAGCGAAGCTTTTGAAGAAGATATTCTGCAAGCAAGAACAACTCTGTTATTTACATATTTTACAGTATGTTCTTCCTAGCAAACCAGACGTCGCAAAAAATCACTTGCTCCCAATGAGGAAAATACTTGCTGACATGAGTTGAAAAGCGGCATGTCATCGCTAAAATAAAAAGAAGGCGACGAATACAAACACTAGAAGCGTTATGTGAAGAATATTTTAAACACTTGCAATCCAGAAACGTTGCTGGGAAGTAATAAAATTGCCAGTTGTCACCTTCAGTTTATCCAGCAGCCCCTAGGCGGCATGACTTTGCGACACGCACGGACGAGCCTACGAGTAATGAACCGTGATCAGATAGGATCCCATGACCGTAGCCAAGTGGGAGTTTAGGGTGCCGAAGCTTCTGAGTATTCCAAGGCGGTAGTGGCAAGGACATTTTTCAAGTGTCTCTAAAATAGTTTGTTTTTTCTTCAGAGTTGAAGGACCTCAGGTCTTAGCTGTGGGAGTTACAATAGTAGCCCTGCGGTGGTTTTTACTCTCTTGCTGGACGAAATTATAGTATCGTGTTGCTGAAAAGTTTACGTTAACATTACAGAAATACACGTTTGCAGCATCTCTTGTACGTAAGCGTGGTTTTGGTATGCTATCCGTCCGTCTGTCTGTAATTTTTTCGTCCATCTGCATGGAGTTATTCCAATTTTTGAATCCACGCAAAAGTATACTTGTGAAATCTAATAAGCTAGGGCTATGAAAAGAGAGCAGTTAAAGCTAGTGATGGTACCGAGTATAGCTGCGGCGGGTGAAATGGGGTGAATTTCCCCTACAACTTGACGTAAGCAGCGGTACAGACTATACGCTGCTTACGTCAAATTGTAGGGGAAATTCACTCCATTCCACCCGCCACAGCTATACTCGGTACCATCACTAGCTTTAACTGCTCCCTTTTCATTGCTCTATAACTTTTACTCAAGAAATGAGATTATTTGAAGTCATCGTTATCATCATCATCACTGACATCGTTGTCATCACAACTATCATCATCATCAACTTTTACTCGAGAAATTATTTGAAGTTATCATCATCATCATCATCATCATCATTAACTTCTACTCAATAAATGAGATTACTTGAAGTCATCATCATCGTCCTCGTTTTGTCATCATCATCATCATCAACTTTTACTCGAGAAATTATTTGAAGTCATCAACATCATCATCAACTTCTACTCAAGAAATGAGATTATTTAAAGTCATCATCATCGTCCTCGTTATTGTCATTATCATCATCATCAACAACAACTTTTACTCAGGAAATCAGATTTGAAATAATCATAATCATCATCAACTTTTACTCAAAAAATGAGATTATATGAAGTCATCATCGTCGTCGTGGTCGTCATCATCATCATCATCATCAACTTTTACTCAAGAAATTAGATTATCTGAAGTCATCATCATTGTCGTGGTCGTTGTCATCATCGTCATCATTATCATCGTCATTGTCATCACCATCGTCATTATAAATTTTTACTCAAAAAATGAAACTATTTGAAGTCATCATCATCGTCATCGTTATTATCATCATCATCATCGTCATTGTCATCATGTCGTCACTGTCATCGTCGTCATCATCATCAATGAAGGCCTAGGGCTTGTCGGCTTGTTCGTTTCAAGAGTTGTCTTGGCTCTTCATCTACTTAATGGCTGTCCCTACTTCGAAGTCCTGTTAGTTTGTAATCATGAAGAGCTTTAGTCATCCGCCCTTCTGGCATTCTCATGTGTTCATGCGAGTTTTTTCTCATTTTTTCCATTATTTCTACTAAGTTGAATACATACCCGCAAATGTAATTCGTCTCTGATATACAGTAGCCTGTGTAGCCTATTTCTTCATCAGTGGTCTCAACAATATTATTTTGAAGTTTCTTGCAATTTGCGCATATACGGGCTTTGATTATTACAGAGGCAATATAACGCTCGGGTGCTGATTTTCTTCATTATTTCACTCTAATAAGTGTGTACCGGTATGAAATTCACTAAACAATCTATACCTTATGTAGCATTGCATAAGCATTAGTTGAAAACTGGACGTAAAAAAGGCTGTAAGTGCCAGAGACAGATCGTAGAAAACAGAGCTTTCTTGTGCGACTAGTACTGTAATATCATACATTTTGTACATCTACGGGAGAAGCTAGGGCCTAAATACAATTACAATGGGGTTTATAATTTTTCTTAGTGGGTTGAGCCAGGGACATAGATTCTTTTGTTTGGAAAAAGTAATTTTCAACGATACTGGAACTTCCAGACTTTTTTTATGTCAACTCTTCAATTTTAATGATTTTTAGTTGGTTATTTAATGACGCTGTACCAATACTAGGTTATTTAATGTCGATGGAATTGGTGACAGCGAGATAAGGCCATGGATTCGCCGTAGATTACCTGACATTCGCCTTACGGTTGGGGAAAACCTCAGAAAAAACCCAACCATGTAATCAGCCCAAGCGGGAATCGAACCCACGCCCGATCGCAGCTCCGCATTAGAAAGCAAGCACCTCTGCCGACTGAGCTATGCCGATGGCTAATTTTAATGTTAACTTTTAAAACAGTCCGATACAAATGATAACCTATATGTGATTTATCATCAGGAATGGCGCCCGTGGGATGGTTAAAATCTTAATAGGTAGAAATAGTTTACTTCTTATGTCAACTGTGCGTACATTTCCTTATAGCAGAGTGTTTAGAGTCTTAAGAGGGCCAGTAAATTACTGAGCGACGGTTCCTTTTCCACACGTTTTGTTTGTTTATGCGGTAGTTCTTGTTGTAAAAGTGAAGGAGAAACGAGTATTCGTATAACCTTTCATTAGGTACTTTTTAAACCCATCCATCACCTCGTGTGATTTTGTGTGAACATCTTCTTTGCCCCCCCCTTCCCCGCCATTTCGAACATATGAATGGCTAGTTAAATTCACATAAAATTCAGTTTATTGTTTTCACATTTATGACCCATCGGGTAGTTATACAGGCTTGAGTTAAGTAGCTGTTGCCGAGCCATCCATCGCGTTAACTAGTGCACTTATCTACTTGTCTGTCCTTCTCGTCAGCTACTTCGATGTCCGTTTTCTTAACCGTGTCAGCCTCCTCATTTCAAGTTTCTCAAAGCAGTACTGGAAATGTAAAACAGATGAGTGACGTAGTACTTTTATGACGCTAATAAGCTTCTTTTGATTCAGAACATCGAATATTTGTACAGACAAAACCAAACCGATTCAATAGAAAAGGTCCAACGCAAGGCAGCAAAATATATAAAAATGGGGAAGGGACATAGTGAGGAGATAGTAAAAGACTTAGGGTGGGAACTTCTCAAGTCAAGGCGACGAAAAA
The DNA here is from genome assembly GCF_040183065.1 of Periplaneta americana. Taxonomy (NCBI): domain Eukaryota; kingdom Metazoa; phylum Arthropoda; class Insecta; order Blattodea; family Blattidae; genus Periplaneta; species Periplaneta americana. The sequence continues at coordinate 124,174,149 of NC_091133.1, forward strand.
CCAGACTCATCGCATTGTTCAAGGCACAAATGGGACACAAAGCATGGACCGACATCAATGCTAGATTAGCAGCACCATCATACTTAGGAAGGACTGATCATATTAGGAAGTTTAAATGTGGAAAACAAAGAACGGACGTGGCAAAATTTTCCTTTGTTAACCGCACAATAGTAGACTGGAACAGCTTACCTGCGGCAATCTTTCAGGGTAGTCCTCTTAAAATCAATACATTTAAGGAAAGGTTGAAAAGATTAGACTGAAAATTTAATTGGAGGTGCAGTGTAATTATTTAAGTTGTGTCATGTAATTAATTAAGTAGATATGTAATTAATTAAGATGATATGTAATTTAGTTGATATGTAAATAAATTAAGGTGATATGTAATTAATTAAGATGATATGTAATTAAGTTGGTATGTAATTAATTAAGGTGATATGTAATTACTTAAATTGGTAATAGTTGGGAGAAATAGAAGTACTTATAAGTTAGATTTACTTTTGCTTATCGTAGGCGTTATTATAGAATAGTTTTTATTTATAGTCCTAGGTTTATTGCATCTACTATTTATAGATTTACGTTTATTTTATTTTATTTTATTTATGTTTATTTTATTTTATTTCATGTAATTGTAATTATTGTATATTATATATCACTACCACCGGCTGTATACCCAAATGTAGTGTTAATAAATACATACATACGCATTTGTCAAAAACATTTGTACATCTTGATTACACAACTTTTAACACTGTATCACTTCGGAAAATGTATGGTAAGACTTTCCTGTGTTAAATTTCAACGTACCTCGTTTACATGTTTCGACCTATTTATGGGTCATCTTCAGAACTGGTCGTTCATGGTCTTGGAGCCACTTGTTCTGTTTCGTCTGAGGGTGTGTTCCTGTGGTATAGTGTAGAGTCAAAGAGTGTGTGTGTTTTGAAGTTGAGGTGTGTGTTGAGAATTTCGTTGGGGTGTGTTTTTGTGTGTCTGTATATTTCATATTGTTCTAGTGTGTTTAGTTTCTGGCTTTTTGGTTGGATGTGTAGTATTTCCATGTCTGTGTTGATGTCTCTGTGGGTGTGGTTAGCATTTGTGACATCAACACAGACATGGAAATACTCAAACACCCTTAATCTCTATTCCTCTCTCAAAGTGAGAGTCCAAGTTTCACAACCATAAAGAACAACCGGTAATATAACTGTTTTATAAATTCTAACTTTCAGATTTTTCGACAGCAGACTGGATGATAAAAGTTTCTCAACCGAATAATAACAGGCATTTCCCATATTTATTCTGTGTTTAATTTCCTCCCGAGTATCATTTATGGGCAGAAGAGAAGGCCTACTGGCCTTAGCTCTGCCAGATTAAATAAATAAATTATTATTATTATTATTATTATTATTATTATTATTATTATTATTATTATTATTATTTGTTACTGTTGCTCCCAGATATCTGAACTTCTCCACCTCTTCAAAAGAGAAATTTCCAATTTTTATATTTCCACTTCGATCAATATTCTCGTCACGCGAATACATAACATATTACACAATAAAATTGATTCATCCTATGGAAAGAGTAAATTTTACTTCCTTCATCCAAAACTCTAAGCTAAGATGTAATCTGCATACTATGGACCTAACCACAAGAACTCCCTTAAAAGGGAGCTTCAAGTCTAAGTCTGGAGGTTGTGAATCTACGGATTTCATTTTGGATGTTGGTAGAAAATTATGCCATTGTAATAGTTCGAATATTTTCTTCATATACCGACGCCTATCTACGAACAATATTGACTCCTTCATACTGCTCCAGAAACATAAACCGCAAACGGCATAAGAAACCCGACACGCTATAGCCTTGGTATGCGGTCGCCTTCTGCTTTTACATGCCTCTTAGAACCGAAACATTTGGCCGACAGTAAAACAATCTATTAATGTTTGGTTATTGATGTTTTACTTCCCATACGAGTTGCTTGGGCATTTACTATGGACTTATCCTTCATAAATTTCAACAGGCTACATTTCTATGTAGAATAAAGCGCACAAAGCATGGGACTTAAGTTAGTCTGGGGAGAGTTACAATCATTACACTCCATATTTAACATTTTATAACTTCTCCAAATTTTATTTTAATATTCATATGTTATTCCAGTAAGTTACTGTTTGCAATTTTTGTTCACATTTTGTGCTATTCAACAAATTTCCGTCTAATAACTTATCATTTAAAGTACAATTTTTACTTGACGCACGTTTTCGCTTCTATTTTGTAAGGCATCTTCAGGTCACTGTGTTATGTTACGGGAGTATCTCGAGAAAAATTCTCTGCAACGCCTTACTTTGTGCACTACAAATTCCGTCACAATCTGACCGAGAGTTGATCCAGAGCCGCCTAGATTAGCGGGTAAGAGATGCACTAGCGTGCATCCGTGGCTGCTGGCGGGTATGCAGTATTCCACTAGTGGGGTTTCGTTCTTGCCAGAAATTACGTCAGCAATAATAGTTTAATTATGCATACAATATTCACATATACATTAAAATAAGCATATTTTATATAATTAATACATGTATATATTCAGGATGTTCGTTTATAATGTCAATCACTTAAAAATATAAATATCTTCTGAAATTATTGAGGGGTCCAGTAAAAGAAGTGGACAAGCCACAAATCCTGATATGTAGAATATCTTAATATTTCACTGGGATTTTTACCTTTCACCTGAGCCCAAGACTAAATAATATGAACGATTAGAACAGGAGATAGATAGATCCGAGGAATTGGTACAAACGGTTTTTCGAAAATGTTGAAATTAGATTTCTAGAAAAAAAATATATACACAGATCAAATTTATTTTAAAGTTAAAAGTGCCAAAAAAAATTGGAGCTAACAACATGAAATCTTGACAGGTTTGAAGTGGAATGGCTCTTGTACTAGGGCAGGGAAGTGAAACAAGACAGTTTCAATAATAATAATAATAATAATAATAATAATAATAATAATAATAATAATAGCGACAGTAATACCAATAAAAATAAAAACCACTACTATAATATTCTTTTCATTTTTGTGAATTTCAAAGTATGTCGTACTAGTGTTTAATCAGCGTAAATGTTATTTATGTAATATAACTATTTTTAACTCGAAAATTTTAAGCAACGGAAACATTTCGAAAACAAATTTGAAATCACCGCGATGATTTCTATGAGAATTCGCAGTTCTAACAGACAAATGTTTAGTCACTCTGCATATGGAAATCCGCCAAACGAAAGTACTCCTTTGTTTAACTAGCCGTAAGACAGAAACAGGTAAAGATTTTGAATAGCAACCACTTTTAAAACTAATTTTCATTCTTTATAAACATGTTTCTCGCTTTGACCCCCATCTAAAGTGAAAAATAAAAATGTTTCTCGCTTACCAACGTTTGAGGATGTCAATGTTTATTTTGAACAGGTTAATTCGAAGTTTTAGTATTTTTTTTCTCACTTTCCAAAAAAATATGTTGATTTCAAATTGTTTTCTATGCTTTCCTTAGACATTTATCTATGGATCCTAAAAATTACACCGCGATTGGCTATCATAGGAATTACAACATGATAATGTTTAACGGTGCAGAAAATAGCGTCCTCGTCTACAGCTACTGATCGCCCGCAACAGACTTCTCTCTCTATATTTTGCAGCACGGTACATATTCCGATTCACTCCTTACCGGATACCCATTTCAGGGACTGCTGACGACCACTGGCCTAGATGGATGATCAGCTATCTAGCGGCCCTTCTACGTGCTTGTTTTGATTCTCTCAATCACCCCACAAATTCAGTTGAGATAATTTTCTTCACTCTGTATTTATAACTATAAATCCTACCTGAATGAGAAAGTAATTTGATCGTTTAGCTCAGTGATGTCAAAGCAAGCGCATTTTTCTGACCTTGACGTCGTGCGCGGGCTAGGAGGAATAAGCAGCCTGTTGGATTAAGAAAAGTGATGCACAAACTTCAAACGGAACGTGAAATTTTATGTCGTTATTTTTATATGGCTTCTTTCTGTTTGTTATTTTCTATATTGTCTGTAAAACAAAAGTACTAACACATATTTCTTAGCCTAATATTGCAGTTGTGTTTTAAACGTTAATAACATAATAAAGAGTAAAGAAGGAATATTCACACAAATTCCATAATAACTACAACTATACTGTACTAAGTGAAATAAACACATCATTCATATAGAAAGTGTTATCCCAAAGAAAGACACTGAATATGACATGATAAGTTGAAATTGATATTGATGGTATCTTTAGCCTTATAAAAGTAATCAAAACAATATTATAGTACAAAGCAAAGTTGCCTAGGTATATGTTTTAACTGTAAGTAATATTACATAATAAAACTCTTATCGCATTATGCTTTTAGGTGATATTGGTGTACAACTTTCTGTTATCAGAATATTAAATTATCTCGAAATCTGCTGAAGCTATAGAGCTAACGTTTTACCAACACATAGGCACATATCGTTTGTTTGTGATGTAACAGTATTTGCTTTGTTAATTCATTTCCTTACAAACATTTTCCATGCGAATATTTTCAAACATTTTAATACACTATCTTCAGTAATACGTATTTACGATATATTAGATTTACGAAAACATTGTTTTAGTACCTGTAAGGCTACTAAACAAACATATCTGAAATTTCACTTTTCTGTAAAAAAGTTTAGAAAATATTCCTTTCGAATAAAAAAGCAAACTCGTGAAAAATGAACATTAAAATTAAAACTTACATTCTTGTAATGCACTTATACTTCTCAGACAAATCTAAAAATTAACATGGATATAGTTTTAATAAGTTCTCTTCTCTTTATCCATCGAATCAGTGCTGGCCATCCCTGTATATAGCTCGACCAAGCGACATATACTATCTCTTTCGTCTGTCTCTTTCCTTTCCGCTGTAAAGCGCTCAGGCTCTCCTAGGCTCTAAAGCGAGCGCTTGCTCCTGTGGGCATCAGTTGACATCACTGGTTTAGCTCAATGATGGGCCACCGTATCGAAACTTTATTGGTGAAAACACTAATTAAAATTTTAACGATAGAGTTCTTTTATTCTTGATCTCAATGAAGCAACGCAGATTCTCGACATTTTCGACACAGCAGGCTATAGTGAAAAGAGCCATATACATTATTTTGGCATAACTATTTTTTGTTTATTTTGTGGTGCCTACAATTCACTCTCTCTTTTCCAATTTAACCTAATTGTGTAGATAAATTGAAGCGTTTATTTTTTTGCGGAGATAAGCCTCTATTAAGGCTCCAAGTTTTTAATTAGCGGAGAATTTGGATGCCTTTGTTAAATATAAAATATTGAGAAGATAAATGCAGTTGGCGCTATTAATCTCTACGGACTGGTTCCACTTGTGTTGCCTCAGGTACGCGCAGAATCCCCGACGGGCTTCTGGGGAACTACAGTGCCCGATTATCTCTGTTTTAAAATAATTTCATAGAACAAGTTTGAGAACTTGCATTCCATCGCTTATAAAATGGATTAAGTTTTTTTAATGGTTTGTGCAACACATTTCAAGTCATCAATCATATCTTATAAAATATTTCTGCTCCACCTTCCCCGTTGTCTTTCGTTGATCTGTGTAGCCTTAGGCTACAAAGAAACTATTTAGTGTACGTAACAGATGTTCTGAAGATCACGCTTGTTAGTGAGGCAGCTCTTGTGCGAACTGTGCAGACATAGTGGAAGAAGAACGAATATATTTGCGTCACAGAAGCGCGGTTCAATTGTAGGCTGTATTTCATTGAAAGACGAAGCATTTCATAACCAAAACAGTGACATCTTCTACTTATCTTCAAGGATTTGTTCTGTAATCTGTTGCAATAGAAATTCACAAGTAGTGGTGCTCTCAAGTCTTATGGTCGGCATGGTACAAAATACAGGGACATCATTTTATTTTTACTAACATTTTTAATATTAACCTGGCTATACCTTTGGATTAATGATTGAGACCCAGAAACACCGTTTTCTACCTCCTTCCACGACTGGAGTTCGATGATACTAGCGTAAAATACAAACAAATCACTTTACTAGGTACAGGAGGGGAAAAAAGTAGTTCATCCATTTACGTAAAGTAGGAAATATCGCGATTTTGAGTGTGATAATTTTCATTGGGTTTTGTTTAATCAAAATACAGTACAGTATTAACAATAAGTGTTTTTACTCACGAACTGAGTTATCTATGCGAACGTATTCATTATGCAGTGTATATTATACTTTCTACAGCACATTAGCGTACGATATAGAGAATGAAGTTAAATTGAAAAATAATCATAATATGGATATTTAAACATTTTTGAAAATGGCGGCCGTTCATTTCGATACAGGCTTCAGTTCTTTTGCGCCTATTATCGCACTATAGACTATTGCATCTAATTCCAATTACCAGTTTCGTCCTTCATACTTAGTAACTCATGTTGAAATAATTCTGTACCTACTCTATAAAAGAGTACGTTACGTACTGTAAATTCAGTCTTCATTTCTGCCCGACCCGCACAGATATGCTATCTACTGTCCGTCGAACTGGTTATGTCGCAGGATCGTAGAAAGGGGGGAATCACGTGATAGTTAATTACTTAACGAGGCTCTTTTATTTAAGTTATTTTAAACAGTTGAATAATATTACGTAGACGTCCAATTAATTCCTAACAGAAATTAATGTTTTCGGAAAAGAGCTAAGAAAGCCCAGCCATTAGTCTTTACAGTGGAGCGAGCAGAAACAGGTGGGGGAAATCGGGATGCGACGTAGGCAAACGGACGACAGTAACTGTGCGAAAATATGATTCAATTTTGGAAGTTTTCGTACTGGAAAACGCGAACATATTTCTCAAAGTACTATAATCACTAACTCAGTTCTGCGGCCTTGGTTTTGGGTGGAGGACAGTTGGAACTTCGTTAGTAGAAGGGGTGGGAGTGAAGTACATTAAAAAACTCAGGTACAATAAAAGTTGAAGTAAAAATAAGATGATGTCCCTGTAGTTACCTAAGACAACGAAATGTAAACAAAAGGGAAACAACGAAATCGATACTTCACTTCCATTCCGTTGAAGAGGAACTGGGTTACTAGAAGATAACTTCTGAGGTTCATTGCAGCAATTGAAGGGCTCCCTGCAAAAACGAGATAGCTCCATTTTTAAAAAGTTGTGGTTAAAAAAACTCTGATTTTAATTGAGTTTATTTCCTTTTTAGGAGTATGTCCCAGGTGACGATGGATGAATGGAAAGGAGAAAAATTCTCTCCGGCACCGGGATATGAACCCGGGTTTTCAGCTCTACGTGCTCACGCTCTATCCACTAAGCCACACCGGATTCCCATTCCGTTGCCGGATTGAATCCTCTCAGTTTAAGTTCCACCTCTTAGGTTCCCTTTAGTGGCCAACCCTCATGCACTGCGTCACAGATGTGTGACAGTGGCACAATATCCAACACATTAATGTGCAGAGGTGCACTCATTGTGAGTGACTAAGCGGCCGGGATCCGACGGAATAAGCGCCGTCTTAAATCACTAAGTGATTACTTTCGCATATCATATGTTACTATGTACAGAAGTACATATGATATTTCCATGCAGAAATTCTGCGTACTCATATGAATTTCTGCATGGAAATATATGTACTTCGGTACATCGTAATATATAATAATACGTAATGTATGTTCCAGGTACCTAGGAGCTTCATTTCATCACTCAGTAATTTATTACAATCAGCACTTGGGGGGGAAAGGTAAAATATAAACAAATAATGGAGCTACCCCCTTTTTTTACAATAAAATTGGATATAATTAGCTATATTTTGTACTGAACACACATTTACTGTGCGACTATCATAAACTATATATCTATATTAATAATAAATCTGTAGCCGAAATTTTTCTGGTAATTTTCGATTATCCAAAAATAATTGGTCCTAACATATATAATTAACCACCCTGAAACCGAAAATCGCATTTTTGAAATTTTTGTTTGTATGTCTGTCTGTATGTTTGTTACCTTTTCACGCGATAATGGCTGAACCGATTTATATGAAAATTGGAATATAAATTAAGTTCGTTGTAACTTAGATTTTAGGCTATATGGCATTCAAAATACTTTATTTAAAAGGGGGGTTATAAGGGGGCCTGATTTAAATAAATCGAAATATCTCGCTTATTATTGATTTTTGTGAAAAATGTTACATAACAAAGGTTTCTTTAAAAATGATTTTCGATAAGTTTTATTCTTTACAAAATTTTGATAGCACTGATATTTAATGAGATAAATGAGTTTTAAAATTAAAATAACGCCATCTAAGACGGTGCAATGAATTAAGAACAAATGACTTCGTCTATAAGGGGCCTTGGACAACAACAATCGAAACAGGGGCCTTAGACATCGACAATCGAAAGCTATTAAGCATAGCCTACAGAGAATGTTTCTGTGTTTGTATGAAGTAATATCAGAAGCTAAATTAACCGATTTGTATAATTAATTATTATTAAATTTCACCATTGGAACGTGCAGTTTCTCTAGATGGACATAATGCTATAATGTTATTACAGTAACGTCTGAGTAACTCGAGGACAGGTAAGATTAAAATAGCTTCTTATGCACAGAAAATTTGATAGGCTATTTTGTACATTCGTTTTCTGTATTTCTTAAAATAATATTTATGTACACTCATTTTAATCTCAGAGAATTAACGAACAACGAGAGTGTATTGATTTAGTATGCAGTAATAGTACGTTAGCTTAGCAATCCATTATTTTATAATTCAAATTTTAACTATGCTCAATTGAATCGTGTTAAAATACATAAAATATATATGCAATAAATGCAATGCAAAAAAAAATTGGGTAATGAGCGAAGCAGATTATCTTGCGCTGTTGTAAAAGTTGTTCCCTGGATCAAACGTCCTATTTTAATTATGTAATTACTTTATATTTATTTCTAACAGGTGCAGCGGAGCACACGGGTACGGCTAGTATATAATATATGTCTCGAGAAAAATATTGTTTTACATGGAACATTTCATGGTGTGTTTTGGGGAAGCCATTGATTTATTGATTTAATTTCCAATATGTTCAGTCGATTTAAGATAGCAGTGTATTATGATAATAAATGAGTGAAATAATTTTAGTTTTGTTCCTTAAGGATCAATAATGAAGCAGATTACGCCAACCAGGCAAGCATGTCTAATGCGACTTCCCGGCAGGGAGCCGAGTCGATCTTCGTGAGGTACTATTTTTTAGTATGATATCTGCTCTGTTATTCTCTACTAGCACAAGGTGGAGCAAAATGTATGTTACAAAAAGAACAATGAATTATAGAAGAATGTTTGCAGACCTAGAAATGCAGTTCATTTACAAACAATTTACATATTTTGCCATTTATTTTAATGCCAACAGATGCTTATTTTTTAAAATTACATCCCGTAAATGCCTTCTTCATTCACTTTACAAATGTGTAGTCGACTCAGGAAACTACAGCCCTCATTTCACGAGAAGATCCGAACAAGGAATGCAAGTATTCCCCCCACTCTTATAACCTAGCCCCGACACTGAACCGGCCGGCCATTGACTGACCCTTGCTTGTCCCAGCCGACAAATGTTCTATCAATCCCATTCCATCAAACATCTCTCTACTCTGCTTCCTTCACAATACACACAGCCCGTTCCTGGAATTCCTTGTCACAGGAAATCAGGAGCAGTCGGAGTCTAAAATCTTTTAAGTACACTCTACTTAGAAATGTCTTTAATGAACAGAACTAGACTCTTGCGGAAGTTTCTAAATAGTCTTAAATGATCAAGTTGTTATTTTTTCTCCTCTCTCTTCTTTTTTTTTCTCTTTTCTTTTTTTATTATCTTCATATATTACTTAATAATCTGTGTTCGTATGCCATTTAGTAGGACTTTGCTAATCAACATTTTATGTCTTGTCACCCATATGTATTCTCCAATTAGTATATTAACTGAATAATATATCTCAAGTAAATTAATCGTCCAATTTGTCTCGGGCATTTTAGGTCTTATAAATTCTGTGTTTGTGTGTGTGTGTGTGTGTGTGTGTGTGTGTGTGTGTGTGTGTGTGTATTCCCCTTATGTTATGTAACTGATTTTGATTATGTGTAATTTTCTACTTTATTTTATATATTATGTAACTGATCTTGACTATTTGTAATTTTATATTATGTAATTGATCTTGTCTATTGTAATTTCCTACTATATTTTATGTAATTTCTAAGGTATTTTCTTTTGTGTTGTTTTGTAATCAAATTTTGTATCTCATGTATATTATTGAAACCTGGTTGAGTGGAAGAGAAGGCCTCTTGGCCTTAACTCTGCCAGGCAAAATAAACCTACTACTACTACTACGAATGACACCACTCCCATCCACCTGCACCGTCAAGATCGCTGAATTACTGGCTTACTCTCTCCTCTTACCCCGCAAGGACCGTACTCCCCTCGCAGGGATCCTCTCGTGAAATTTGGACAGTATCTATCACACGTGTCAACATGTCGCTCACAATGGCTGCAATTCCATAATGGATGGAAGCCTGGAATTCCACAATTGTCTCCTTTCGAGTGAAATAGACCTTCTCGTTGTGGTAGCCCCAAAGAAATACATATGGAACTGATAAGTCCGGGGATCTGGAGGGCCAGTGGATTTCACCAAAGCGAGAAATGAGTCGCTGGCGCGATCTATTCATGCTGATATTGGATGTGTGGGCAGTAGTCCCATCTTGTTGGAATCATGTGTCAAGATGTACTATCCTTCTTAATTCAGATACCAGAAAGGTGTTGAACATTTGAAGATATCGTTCTGAGTTAACAGTTAAGGCCCATTCACAATGAAAATCAAACATAACCGTAACATAAACACAGAAGTTTTCGCCCAGGCTACCAAATGGGATCATTCACAATGATTCACATAAACACTGACATAAACATTACCGTAAGACTATGCTTACGTGATTTGTAAACAGAACACAATCGTGGAGCGCTGAAGTATACGACAGAATATGAGGAAATGGCGTCGTTGTTATGTTTCCATGGTTACCAAGTATGTTTGCTGTTATGTTTATGTTCCCATCGTGAATGCTCTTGATTTTACCGTAACGTTTACATTTTTAAGTTAACGCTTACGTTATGTTTAATTTTCATTGTGAATGAGCCTTAATGGTTCTGCATGTGGATCCTCGAAAAAGTATGGGCCAATAAAATTCCAAATCTGACTACATCGCACCACACTGTATCTTAGGGCTGTGCAGAGGAGTTTCATGAAGCAACTGAGGGTTGGTGCCTGACCAATACCGGAAGTTTTGCTTGTTGAACAAATCCGGTTAAATGAGCTTCATCCCACATAAGCAACGCTGAACTGCGATTAAACTATTTAAAAGAATGCGTATTTGTATGGATCACCAATTCAACGCAAATGAAATGGCAGACCTCCTGGAATACAAGTAAACAAACAATTCCAAAGCCGCCGTTGCTATGCAACGTTGTATTATGTAAATAATGTATCATACATTTTGCTCCACCTATGGGTAACTACTGCTCTACCGCAGTATAAGTTATATCAATTGTTTTAAAGTTAGGTATTTGGTTGGTATGTTACTTATTGTTTTAATGTGGGTGATATTAATGATAACACAAAATGATATCAGCAATAAAGAACACATTAAAGCACGTGGAAAGGAATGTGTTTCCCATATTGGCTGAGATAAATAACAATTGGCATTAGAGCTACGCTTTCTTGTAAGGTCTCAATTTCTGATTCCGAAAGCGACTTATGTAGAGCGCAAACCCTGGCTCTCGAACAGGGAAGTGGAACCGAGCGCGTTTAGTTTCCAAGCATTCTAGCGGCCAGGTAGGAAATTAAGATGCAGCTCAAACAAGCGACTGTTGAATGCGTGTTCCCATGTCACTGACTGCCTGGCTTCTCTTTTCGAATTCAATTCAACACTTGCATCGAAACAACAACACGAAAACCTTGCCACGGCTCATCACGCGTGGGTTAAGGTCGCAGCCGTACGCCATATTGGGAGATGAACGCCGCATGAAACTATTCTTAGTGCCAGGGCTTGCAACAAATGTTCTGCTATCCATTATTGCAAGGCATTCTTCTTTTTTAAGTGTGTAGAAATGGTTAAAGAGGTGGAAACATTCAAATATCTTGAAGTAACAGTAACAAATATAAATAACACTCGGGAGGAAATTAAACGCAGAATAAATATGAGAAATGCCTGTTATTATTCGGTTGATAAGCTTTTTCCATCCAGTCTGTTGTCAAAAAAATCTTAAAGTTAGAATTTATAAGACAATTATATTACCAATTGTTCTGTATGGTTGTGAAACTTGGACTCTCACTTTGAGAGAGGAACAGAGATTAAGGGTATTTAGAAATAAGTTGCTTATGGTAATATTTGGGGTTAAGGGGGATGAAGTTACAGGAGAATGGAGAAAGTTACACAACGCAGAACTGCACGCATTGTATTCTTACATAATTAGCAGGGAAAGGATTTATATGTAAATACATATTTACTTATAAAGCTAATATAATTTATATTTTGCATTATCTTTATGTTTCACAATGTGTAGGGTTGAAAAATCCTACTTTTATTTTCCATATTTTTCCATATTTTAGAGTTTAGTACATATTTTCGTTAATTTCCATATATTTTCCATATTTCATATAAAACAGTCCATATTATATTAGGTTTAACAATAAAACAAAACAAAATTCCATTAACTTTTAAAAATACATTTCAACAATAGAGATTTAAACACATGTTCAGTAATCCCTTTAACATCAGAGTTATTTGAAAATTAGCAGTCCTATCAACAATGGGAAAGTAAGTTACAAAACTGTATTAATTTAATTTAAAATTTTTAACAGACTTCAGTTGTGCAGCTCAACAGTTAAATGCCAGTCAGAGTACACATAGGTTCAGTTTTGTAAATCATACTATAAAGACGGTAAATATGCCAAAAGTACGTCATTCAGTCAATTTAAAATCAAAACTAACAAGTTACATTTCAGAATTTAAAGAAGATGGTTTATCAACTGACAATAAAATATTATTTTGTAATTTGTGTCAGTGTGCAGTATCATCTACACAAAAGTTCCTGGTGCAACAACACATTACAACTAGTAAACATCAGGCCAACAAACAACTAAATTCCAAGCTGAGACAATTGTTTTTAACACAACCAACAACATCGAATGTAAGATCTGAGTTTAACATCGACCTGTGCCGTTCTCTCATCTCTGCTGATATTCCTCTCTACAAACTTCAGGGAATTCCTTGAAAAATATACTCAACATACAATCCCGGATGAGTCAACACTTAGGAAGACGTATGCTCCATCCATCTACGATGAGACAATACAGAAGATAAGAGATGAAATTAAAGATAGTTCAATTTGGGTTTCCATTGATGAGACTCCCGACAAAGAAGGTAGACTTGTTGGTAATGTAGTTATCGGTTTGTTAAGTGAACAATATTCTGAACGAATTCTTTTACATTGTGATGTTCTAGAAAAGTGCAATAACAAAACTATAGTTAAACTGTTCAACGAAGCTATGGGTATCCTGTGGCCAAAGGGTATTATGTACGATAATGTGTTATTCTTTATTAGCGATGCTGCCCCTTATATGGTCAAAGCTGGACAAGCATTATCTGTTGTATATCCTAAATTGACTCATTTTACTTGTGTGGCGCATGCATTTCATCGTGTGGCAGAAGTGGTCAGAGACAATTTCCCTAAAGTAGATTTGTTGATTTCATCAGTGAAAAAAGTATTTCTCAAAGCTCCCAGTAGAGTTAACGTGTTGAAAGAAATGTACCCTGAAATTCCATTGCCACCAAAGCCAATTTTAACTAGATGGGGTACATGGCTAGAAGCAGTTGAATATTATGCCGAACATATAGACTCTATTAACAATGTTCTCCTTGCATTGGACTCTGAAGATGCAGTCTCAATTGATACTGCGAAAACAGTTACCTGTGACATAAGTGTGAAGAATGACTTAGCTCACATTCAGCATACATTTTCATGCATCATAAAAACGCTCAAAAGTCTCCAAAATAGGCACCTTTCACTATCTGAAAGTTTTGAAATTATAAATAGTACTGTGGAACAACTGAATCGTGGTAGAGGTAAAGTTGCAGATGCAGTAAGAGCTAAGGTGGACACTGTACTTTCAAAAAACCCTGGATATGAAGAACTACAAAAGGTTGTTGCTGTGATGAGTGGTGAATCAACAGTGAAGATTAACTTGGACTTATCCCCAGCAGACATTGTGAAATTGAATTATGTACCAGTTACTTCTTGTGACGTCGAACGCTCTTTTAGTCAGTATAAATCTATCCTCAGAGACAATAGAAGAAGATTCACTTTTCAGCACTTGAAAGAAATGTTTGTAACCTATTGTTATGGTAACAGACAATAAAAATTGTGTTTTGTTGAAACTACATTGGAAGATAAGGTACGTCCATTATATTTTTTGTTTAGTTTGATTAAAATGTACCAATATTTAACGTACATAGTCATTTTTTTATAATTTTAAGTCCATATTTAATTCCATATTTTGGTAAAAATCCATATTTAATTCCATATTTTGGTAAAAATAACTACATATATATTTACATATTTCATATATTTTTAGTCCATATAAATCCGTTCCCTGATAATTAGAAACATAAAATCCAGACGTTTGAGTTGGGCAAGGCATGTAGCACATATGGGCGAATTCAGAAATGCATATAGAGTGTTAGTTAGGAGGTCGGAGAGAAAAAGACCTTTGGAGATGCCGAGACGTAGATGGGAGGATATTATTAAAATGGATTTGAGATAATTGGGATGTGTTGAGACTGGATTAGGCCCAATCTTGCTGAGGATAGGGACCGATGGCGGGCATACGATTTATGCTCATTTGCTTTATATATGGGTGTTTGTTACAGTGTTGTCAAACCTAGGTATTTATCCCTAATTCTAGGGAATTTGAGTGTCATATGGGGATATAGAGATAATTTATCATAAATTCATTGTTTATAGGGGTTTTTTATTTTCTCTTTAAAACTAAATCTTTTGTTTCATTTCATCATTTATTTTAATTTTTATATACTTAAATTTTGAGCTAAATATTTTTTATAATCATATTACTTAACGAGAATAAAAATGTGGCTTTCCATTATATCATATTTCTCATTGTTATAGGAGGAGAAAAAGTGTCTCAAGAGATTATGTGGGTGCTCTGCTACAGTTCCTTTACTCGCAGCTTTTTCTCGTAGGAAGATGATTGGATAAGGCAATTGTTTGAGTGTATTATTTTGTTGAGTGGGTCTTCCCCTTTTCTCTACTGAACTTCCTTACTGAGAAACTGTATTGGGTGACTTCATTACTACTCATTCAGGCGAAATGATTTTAGGGTTTGTGACTTAAATATATATATATATATATATATATAATATATATATATATATATATATATATATATATATATATATATATATATATATAAAGTATAAGTAAAATAATGTTAGATTTGTGTAATGAGTAGGTCTACTAGCAATCTGCTGATAATAGTATTAATCTTTCCTTTAAAACTAAAGCAAATAAACCTTCATATGAAAAGTTTTCTTTGTATGAGAAGATATTAATATTCATCATTTCAAAACTTACAGTGAGAGGAGGAAAGTTAGGGACACTTATAAAATAAAACTTGCAAGTTCCCCTTGGCTCATAGTATTTTACGAGAGCTAATGAATGCAAAAATATTCCATTAAATGCTTCTGTTGACCATTTAATAATGTTAGTATAAGTTAATTGTCCCGCGCCGTGGCGTCGCGGTCTAAGGCATCCCGCCTAGGACTCGCGTTACGGAATGCGCGCTGGTTCGAGTCCTCATGAGGGAAGAAATTTTCTCATGAAATTTCGGCCCGTGTATGGGACCGGTGCCCACCCAGCATCGTGATGCACTTGGGGAGCTACGATAGCAGCGAAATCCGGTTGCGAATACCAGCTATAACGGCTGGGGGGATCATCGTGCTAGCCACACGATACCTCCATTCTGGTTGGATGATCGTCCACCTCTGCTTCGGCATGTGGGCGTGAAGTCAGCAGCCGGCTGGTCGGTCTAGGCTCTTCACGGGCTGTAGCGCCGCGGATTAAAGAAATAAGTAAATTTGATAGACTATTTTTCAATCTTAAACTGAAATTGTACTCGTATTTTGAAATTATGTTTTTTTTAATTTGAATCTAGGGGAAAATTAGGAGCCATTTTAGGGATTTTTAGTCAAAACAGGTTGGAAACACTGGTCTGTTCTCGCATTGAGTTTTTCTGTGTAGTTTCAAAGCGTGACCTTGCGCTGAGTTGACAGCATGGCCAGAAAATTCCGCGACTTGTGACTTTCTATTGTTGACTAAAATCCCCACAAGAACGAGGGTGATAGGGACAAAATACACAGCTCTTGGAGTACATGAAGCATACACATACTTTCAATTTGTTACATAAATAATTTTGAAATTATTATTTGATTGAGAGAGTTCATTTGTACTTCCCTGTAACTTCGCCCTGCGGCAATAGATCCACAGCAAACCTCAGACGGTAGCGGTTCAGGGTGGGGTCCACACCTCTCAGGGTGTGATGATGGATGGTAAAATCCTTTGTCACTCCCTCACGATCGACCAGCAACTTTTCCACATCTTAACTGCCCTCCTCTATCATTCACGCCAACACGGATCGAACAGCTACGTAAAAAAAGGCTGTTCGTTTATAATTCAGCGTGAAACTGTTCCATATTCAAAGTAGAGCTTCCTAATATTCTCAGCATCTCTGACGGTTAGAATTAGATCCACTTGAGAGGTTGGGAGGACACTCTGTGAAGAAACAGGTGTTTCGCTCTGTGTTGCATAACTCAAAGGAAATAAACACATAGCCGAAACTATCCGTGCTGGCCAAGACGGTAGCTGGGTGGTCTGGGACCCTCTGGGCCCGCTCACAGCCTGACATGCGAGTATTAAGTACGCTGGCTAATCTTCATTTGTTTTCAGTCTAAGCTGGCAGAGAGTTATGCGAAATAAGCGATGAACATTAATGCAAATACGAAAACACTTAAAATTACACTAGATTTCATTCACGTTTTTAATGATGATGGGGATAATGAAGTTAGCAATAACACCAATAATAATAATAATAATAATAATAATAATAATAATAATAATAATAATAATAATAATAATAATAATAATAATAATAATAATAGTAGTAGTAGTAATAATAATAAAAAAGGTAAAGATATCCCCGTACAAAGTCGACCTGGTTGGCAAGTTGGTATAGCGCTGGCCTTCTATGCCCAAGGTTGCGGGTTCGATCCCGGGCCAGGTCGATGGCATTTAAGTGTGCTTAAATGTGACAGGCTCATGTCAGTAGATTTACTGGCATGTAAAAGAACTCCTGCGGGATAAAATTCCGGCATATCCGGCGACGCTGATATAACCTCTGCAGTTGCGAGCGTCGTTAAATAAAACATAACATTTTTTCCCCGTACAATGCCATGAAGGCACTTGGGGGGCATGGAGGTAGAGCCACATGCTTTCCATAACCTCGGCACTCGAATGAGGTGGTGTGGTCGGCACCACGCTCTGACCGCCTTTTACCCCCGGGAAAGACCCGGTACTCAATTTCATAGGAGGTTGAGTGAACCTCGGGGCCGTTCTGGAAGTTTGGCAACGAGAAAAAAATCCTGTCACCACCTAGGATCGAACCCCGGACCTTCCAGTCCGTAGTCAGCTGCTCTACCAACTGAGCTACCCGGCCGACAATAATAATAATAATTATTATTATTATAATTATAATAATAATAATTATTATTATTATAATTATAATAATAATAATTATTATGATAATAATTATAATAATTATTGTAATAATAATAATAATAATAATAATTATTATTATATTATTATTATATTATTATTATTATTATATTATTATTATATTATTATTATTATATTATTATTATTATATTATTATTATTATTATTATATTATTATTATTATTATTATTATTATATTATTATTATTATATTATTATTATTATTATATTATTATTATTATTATATTATTATTATTATATTATTATTATATTATTATTATTATTATTATGTTATTATTATATTATTATTATTATTATTATTATCATATTATTATTATATTATTATTATTATATTATTATTATTATATTATTATTATATTATTATTATATTATTATTATTATTATTATTATTATTATTATTATTATTATTATTATTATAATAACAGCAGTCGCCTGTTGTGTTTCAAATAATAGCATTTTTAGCTTGTAGCCTATATATCACACAGAACCGGGTTCGCTTCCTGACGATTATGTAGAAATACAGTGTAGGCCTATTCTTCACATTTGGACTGGGAGAGTTCAATGTTTGATAGTCATCCTTGTTTGTCTCGTGCGATGATTTTCGTCCTGCTGACCACATGACCAAAGTGTCGTACAAAAATTTATTACTTGTGAATGTGTAATGTTGGTTCACAAGTCAGAAGCAAGGAAGGACTCAACGCGCAACGTATCAAACGACCTGATATTCGAAAATAGGTTGTGATAGTGATGATGATGATCATGATGATGGTGATGATGATGATGATGATTAAACGTCCACATTATTAGAATAATTACGTTTAACGGATTGCATCACTACTGAAATTCTATGTAAATAACAATGAGTGTAACTCATGTCGTATGTAAATGAAAATGATTAGGCCTATTACTATTAGCCTATTATTATTATTATTATTATTATTATTATTATTATTATTATTATTATTATTATCATCATAATTATTATTAATAGTAATAAATATAAACATTAGGACATTTAAGGTCGCGCGATTTGATGAAAATTGTTACCTTTTCTTTCTTTCTTTCTTTCTTTCTTTCTTTCTTTCTTATTCTGTTTAAGTCATTCATTCATAGTTTCCTACCCAAGGGAAGGTCCTTCACTGTAAAAGCAACATTCCTTAACCTTCCCTCTTTTCCCCCTTCCTCTTAGTCTTCACATACGATCCATATATCTTAATGTTGTCTACCATCTGATATTTTCTGCCTCGAATTTTTCTCCCGTTCACCATTCTTTCCATTACGTCCTTCAGTAGGCAGCTTCTTCTCAGCCAGTGATCTAACCAATTTATTTTCTCTTCCTAATCAGTTTTAGTATTATTCTTTCTTCACCCACTATTTCTAGCACAGCTCCATTTCTTATTTTGTACGTCCATTACCCGACTTAAACACCACTGCGGGTATCGGATCGCACACCAGACATTCCACAAGTGCGAGCCTCCCTGGTCATGGGATCGGCAGATGCAGGGCCACAGCACAGACATCGCAGGACAATCACAAGACAGCGAACAGACAGCCGGTCCCATGGAAGGAAGATAAATTTTTCCATTGCTCAAGCCGAGAATCGAACCTTTGACTGCTTGATTAGGAAAAGTACTGTACATTCTATCTGCATAGCCATAACTGTGAATAAATTTGACGAATAATGTAATATCTTAAAAATAATTTAAGGTGATTTAATTAATGTTTTAAATTTTAACAAGAGTAGGTATATTTTATCTGTAGTAATGTCACAAGAGGTCTGAGATTTATTTGGGAAATCTCAGGCCTCGAGTGACATTTATTAGGACTATTTCGTGAATGAAATAAAAATGTAAATAATATATCCCTAAAATTCGCTCACAAAATGTTAATAATTGTAGGCATATTTATGAATACTTCACCTCTTCAGGCATTGTGAAGTCTAAATAGATGAATAACGATTACTGCAATAAAAAATTGAATGTTATTCAGTAATGCCAATTGAGAAAAGCGAAATGCAGGTTTCAAAATGCTAATTACATGCTCTTTTTCCTCTAATTATGTTGCAAAAACGTATAATCAAAATTTGTTTGAAAAGGCGACTGGATTATCCAACAAATTTGATCCATTCTGAATTGAATGTTTTTAGAATTGACCAAATTTATAAATACTCTTTAATGAAATTCTATCATAAAAATAGAACGAAATTTGTAGCTCAGCCACATGCTCATAATACGAGACGAAATGAAATTCTTAAATTAGTTGAACCTAAATATTTCACATCTGCTGCTTTACTACAGAGTACAAATTATGGTCCACGTCTATATAATTCGATAATAAAATTTCATCCAGAATTGACTACTTTAAGCAATGAAATTTTCAGATCCAGAATTAAAAAATTTATATGACAGACTTCCCTGTATATATATATATATATATATATATATATATATATATATATATATGTATATATATATTATGTACCATGTATTGTAAAACAAGTTTATTTCTATCCTAAGTGTATTTTTCTATTTTATCTTGGTTACTATATCAACATGACCTGCACTAATTATACTACTAATAATAATTTAATATTAATCCATCAATCTAAACATCGTCTCTTTTTTCACTCAGTTATTATTAGTATTATTATTTACTAATTTTATTACAATCTTTATGTGAGCTTTTTTCTTAAGTATTTTGTCTACAAAGTATGTGTATCTATGTAACGGAACTGTCCCCGAACACGAGCTTTGCTCTTTCGGGGTATTTTAATGTAACGTTTTTTTTTTTAAATGCCATTTCACATTTATGTACTGCGCTTTTGTCTTATTATTATAACAGAAATACGTTTTCATTATCTGTTGAAACCATAATTTAATTTAAACATTTTATAGTATAATTACAAATAACCTGATTAATACATTAATTAAATGAACAATTGTTACGAGTGAGTGTCATTTTCTTTAGATACAATGAACATGGAATTAGAAGATGAAGATGTAGATATGGAAGTAGGATTTCACACTTTATTTAGTACAATGGATTCATGATTATCGATTTACGTGGAAACAGTTGGCGACACTGACTAAACAAAAGAATGACCATGCGATATTTTGATAGTGATAAATCGAGCTACAGAAATTATCGCGATGCATGATTGTGATTGGTTGGAATTCAAAATTTCATTAAACTTCATTGGCCAAAATGGAATGACGTCATATAAACGAAATAGTCACTGATAATTTTGTTGTTAAGCGCATGGTATGATAAATGTGGTTTAAAAGACATACAGTACATCTTAACGTCCTTGACTTTGTCGTCTGTTTATTTTATTACACAAGTGGCTTCACCGTTCTGTTTACAGTCCTATGTGTCATCTATGTGCCGAGAGTCTCGTATATTTTTACCAACTTGCCACCTGGTCTTAATGCGTAGAGTACACCGTGGCATGTTTGCTCCATGTGGACAACTAGTGGCGCGTATCAAGAGTTAAGAATATTGTTACTTCATCGCTATTCGAACTGCAAATAACTCAATTTAATCCAACTGGCTTTTAAGGAACCCGGAGGTTCATTGCCGCCCTGACATAAGCCCTCCATCGGTCCCTATCCTGAGCAAGACCAATCCAGTCTCAATCATCATATCCCACCTCCCTCAAATCCATTTTAATATTATCTTCCCATCTACGTCTCGGCCTCCCCAAAGGTCTTTTCCCCTCTGGCCTCCCAACTAACACTCTATATGCATTTCTGGATTCGCCCATACGTGCTACATGCCCTGCCCATCTCAAACGTCTGGATTTAATGTTCCTAATTATGTCAGGTGAAGGATATAATGCGTGCAGGTCTGCGTTGTGTAACTTTCTCCATTCTCCTGTAACTTCATCCCTCTTAGCCCCAAATATTTTCCTAAGCACCTTATTCTCATAAACCCTCAATCTCTGTTCCTCTCTCAAAGTGACAGTCCAAGTTTCACAGCCATACAGAACAACCGGTAATATGACTGTTTTATAAATTCTAACTTTCAGATTTTTTGACAGCAGACTAGATGACAAAAGCTTCTCAACCGAATAATAACAGACATTTCCCATATTTATTCTGCGTTTAATTTCCTCCCGAGTGTCATTTATATTTGTTACTGTTGCTCCAAGCTATTTGAATTTTTCCACCTCTTCGAAAGATAAATCTCCAACTTTTATAGTTCCATTTCGTATAATATTCTGATCACGAGACATAATCATATACTTAGTCTTTTCGGGATTTACTTCCAACCCTATCTCTTTACTTGCTTCAAGTAGAATTTCCCTAATCGTTTGAGGATTTTCTAATCCAACAGTAACAACATTACAAAAAGTAACTACTGCTAACAAACCCAAATCAATGACTTTCAGTTCCCAGTGGATAGTGGTAGTATTTTATTTATAGACGTTTTCAACTGCTGAGATTTTTCAGCGTTGAAATTCAGCGTGGGCGAGAAATGGCCAACAAATTTTGCCAGGTGTCCTCTATTAGAGACTTGACGTAAATCTACAACACGGGATCCGTTCTTTTGCATGGACTACGAACATATTCCCTCCACTTGCTGCCCAGGCTTTTAACATCCTGTTCTGCCTTGCTTGATCCCCCTCATGTGCTAGCTGTTGGGTCACGTCCATTTTCAGCTTTCCCATTCAAAATTCTCTAATGTTCCTTCATATGGGACGCGAACCTCGGAGCGAGAAAAGTGGTCAACAGGCTTTGAGCTCTCATAAATACTTCTCAGCCCAAATTTCCCTTGCAAAACTGCGTTTTCGTGTACAGTAGTGGCAAAAAAACTGGACAGACCTTTGTAACTGATTTCAGAGCCTTGTTCACTCCAGAGCACGATAGACTGGTAACTAAGAATTTCGTGGTCGAATCCTGCTTGGGAAGGAAACTTTTTTTTGTTCCT
Organism: Periplaneta americana; assembly: GCF_040183065.1. Lineage (NCBI taxonomy): Eukaryota > Metazoa > Arthropoda > Insecta > Blattodea > Blattidae > Periplaneta > Periplaneta americana. The sequence goes on from NC_091133.1 coordinate 124,196,999, forward strand.
TATTCAAATTTATTCCCAATACTTTTCGATTGCAGGAATATTTTACTACTTAATTAAATTATTATTCCCAGAACATGAATGTTACCAGCAATCGAAAATTATTGGGAATAAATTTGAATAAAGAACAAAGAAAAAAGTTTCCTTCCCAGGCAGGATTCGAACCACGAAAGTCTTAGTTACCAGTCTATTATGCTCTGGAGTGAACAAGGCTCTGAAATCAGCTACAAGGATCGGTCCGGTTTTTTTGCCACTACTGTACATTTTAAATGTTTCTCCTTCTATTTCGCAATTAATTAACTCACTCACTCACTCACTCACTCACTCACTCACTCACTCACTCACTCACTCACAGCTTTAGGCTACTTCCTTCCAGGAGAAAGTCATGCTGAAGATTTTTTTGAGCTTCAAAGTCCATTGCCTAGGCTGTCAAAGATTTTAGCTGTATCGATTTATTCATCCATTTATTCTTTTGCATCTTATCACCGTCTCATCCTTAATTAATTCTTATTTTATGTGTCTGTTTTGTTAGATATTAATTTATTAATTTATGTCAACAAGTTTTTTCTACTTATCTACTTGTCTACTTTGTCACGTTAAATAAACCATTATTATTATTATTATTATTATTATTACTATTATTATTATTATTATTATTATTATTATTATTATTTCACGAGAAATATCAGCATACCTCATAAGATTTTATTGTTGTAATCAATGAACATGACAAAAACACAGCTGATGACAAACAGACAAGAAATCCCCATCTCAATTGACGGAACAACGCTACCATATGCAACGGAATACACATACCTAGGCCAACTAATTTCCTTTAAAGACAAGACTGGAAAAGAAATAAGAAGAAGAATATCCTTAGCTTGGAAATCCTTCTGGTCCCTCCAGTTCATACTCCTGGACAAGATAATCAGCAGAAGACTCAAATTCGAAGTACTACAAACCTGCGTCTACCCAACACTACTTTATGGATGCCAAACATGGCCGACAACAGACAGATGAATGCGCTAGAAATATGCCAAAGGAAAATGGAACGAAAGATATTGGGAATAACTATGAGAGACAGAATTTCCAATGATTCGCTGTCCCAAATGGCATCAACAACAAACGTCACACAAAGAGCAAACAAATTGAAGTGGAAGTGGGGAGGCCATATCGCGCGGATGAAAGACGAAAGATGGACATACAGAGCCACCATGTGGGACCCGCGCACAGGAGACCGGCACAGAGGCAGACCAAGGAAGAGGTGGGCAGACTTCTACACAACACAAGCAGGCCAGCAATGGTCCAGAATAGCAAGAAGCAGGGGAACATGGAGAACAATTGGAAGTCGACTACAAACGAAGACAGTGCCAGTCACAAACAGCATCCCAAGTTGACTCGGTGAAAGTGCATTCAATATAATAAAAGTGTTAGTGAAATCAAATTAATCAAAGTGACAGCGAAATCAACTCCAACCAGACAAAGAAACACTAGACACAACCTCGCCGCGTTAGTGAAACAGAGCTACCCTCTAGCAGGAGGCCTTTGCCCTTCAAGGGACACATTAGGCTATTATTATTATTATTATTATTATTATTATTATTATTATTATTATTATTATTATTTATATCTCCTTTTCAGTTGACAGAGATTTTTTGAATGATAAACGAAAGAACGAAACCGGCAGGAAACGCAGCCAATACATTTCCACAGGCCCTTTAATTATGTTGTTAAGACAGAGGGAAATTAATGTGACTCGGACATAGCGGCTTCTTGTCCGTCGTCGAGTACAAACATCGCATTCATCGCCATCGCAACGCTGATTGCTAGTCATTTGTCTTGCAGCGTCCGGCAAAGCTGTGACATCCAGTCTATGGTTTCCGAACACTAAGCTTCGTCCAGGCAATAACCTCCCTGCACGACCACATCTTGCCAGCATGCCAGCCTGCGTTATGTATACTCATATTTGAATGAAGATGCGAGTAAAAAAATATATATGACCAGAATACCTTTTATTTTCAGACGAAGAAAATCAGTTTCCAAGTAAGGACATTGGACATACATCGTAGCTCCGTTTTTTATTTGTTACCTGTTGTTTCAGATTAAAACATACGTGCAAGTGTAACTTGTGGGTCTCGTCTGGGGTTATTAAAATGCATAGCATATATTATATTATGCTGCAGAGGTTATTTAAACTGAAGTACAAAAACGCATCCGGTTCAATCTAGTGAATTAACGACCTGAATCATAAAATGTGATATTAGTAAGTGTGAAGTGAAGTGGTTATGTATCAACTGTGACTATCCTATCTGTGAGACAGTTTTCTTAATTGTTAACAATTAAAGACTCTATCAGTGCCGTGGAATTTTTATTTCATGGCGTAAACGTCCCGCACTCGAGCAAGCGAGTATAAATCAAGGTTGAGCAACAAAAAGCTTCCATAATTTGTCTGCTTTTTGTGGTTTCACTTCTCACATCTGTATATTTATTACCAGGTGTAATGAAAGTTATATTCCCTTTCATTTGCATTTCTGTACTTGAACAAGGCAGACCTACGGAATAATAAGCATCTCTTCGTCTGTTCCCAAAATTATTGGAATAAGTTCAGTGTTTGGTGGTTTGTAATAAATTGTAAAGAAAATTATTGATTTTTAAGTATTAGATAATGCGGTAGAATAAGCGACGAAAATTCCAATAAATCTGGTACTGAAATGGGAATTTATTCTCTTAGATACAGTGCTAATTGAACTGGTTACATCAGCTGCTTGTCTATGCTGATGACGTGAATATGTTAGGAGAAAATCCACAAACGATTAGGGAAAACACGGGAATTTTACTTGAAGCAAGTAAAGAGATAGGTTTGGAAGTAAATCCCGAAAAGACAAAGTATATGATTATGTCTCGTGACGAGAATATTGTACGAAATGGAAATATAAAAATTGGAGATTTATCTTTTGAAGAGGTGAAGAAGTTCAAATATATGGGAGCATGAGTAACAAATATAAATGATACTCGGGAGGAAATTAAACACAGAATAAATATGGGAAATGCCTGTTATTATTCGGTTGAGAAACTTTTATCATCCAGTCTGCTATCGAAAAATCTGAAAGTTAGAATTTATAACACAGTTATATTACCGGTTGTTCTATATGGTTGTGAAACTTGGACTCTCACTTTGAGAGAGGAACAGAGATTGAGGGTTTATGAGAATAAGGTGCTTAGGAAAGTATTTGGGGCTAAGAGGGATGAAGTTACAGGAGAATGGAGAAAGTTACACAACACAGAACTGCACGCATTGTATTCTTCACCTGACATAATTAGGAACATTAAATTCAGACGTTTGAGATGGACAGGGCATGTAGCACGTATGGGCGAATCAGAAATGCATATAGAGTGTTAGTTGGGAGGCCGGAGGGAAAAGACTTTTAGGGAGGCCGAGACGTAGATGGGAAGATAATATTAAAATGGATTTGAGGGAGGTGGGATATGATGATAGAGACTGGATTAATATTGCTCAGGATAGGGACCAATGGCGGGCTTATGTGAGGGCGGAATGAACCTCCGGATTTCTTAAAAGCCAGTAAGTGAGTAAGTAAGATACAGTGGTTCCCAAACGTTTTAGAAGTCCGACCCACTTTTGGGCCAGAATTTTGTTTACGACCCTGATCTACCGTACCGGTACTTAAATCCATCCGAAAAATAAAATTCCTGTAAAATCTAAAACAACAATATTTTTACTCAAAACCAATGGATACCACCCAACTTCTAATGTATCAGTACCTTCAAAACGAGAAATAGGAATATCCAAACCTTTTTCGAATTATCTTTTTTTTTTCTTAGATTGGAATTCTTGCTGATATATTTTGCGAACTCTTAAAAACTTTTAATAGTGCTTTGCAAGGTCAAATTTGAGTAGAACTCTACGAAGAATACACACCTACCAACTCTTGGATCAGAAATCATGAAGGTCTCTCCTGCAATGAATGGCGCGAGGTCCTTAAAATGTCAGCCAATATTTCCGCCCTTCGCTCCGTGCCAGGCAGGTCCTTGGATTCTAACTTCTGTCGGCATTGCCGCAGGGAGAAAGAAACACTTGCTCATGTCTTAAGGTCCTGTCCACACTGCGAACTTCTCAGGAACTCACGCCACCATCGTGGTCTCTCCTTCATAGCTGAAGAACTTATGAAAATTTATTCGTCCATTTACGAAGAAGTTCGTGGCCTTGCCGTTAATGGTAGTTGCCTTAGGATCGACAACATCGCTTTTAAAGAAACTAATTCTAAAAGATACATAATCGATCCTACCATTAGATTTGAATATCGCAAAGGTCAGCCCAAGAAAATGAACAACGAGAAGAGGAGCATTTATGAGCCTATGTTGGATTACTATAAAGCAAAATACAAGCTAAGCGAGATATAGGTGTTCGGATTGGCGAGAGCACGTCGCACTATACGACGCTATTTTGTGAAAATTTGGAAAAATCTCGGACTACCCATTAACAAATTTAACATCATTGTCATTGTAATTAGGAGTCCTTGCATATATTAAAAATTATTTATATAATAATTTTTAGAGGTAACACTTAAATGTTATTTTGATCTCCGATTTCATAATAAATTTAGTATTTTTTCTTCAATATTTACTGTAAAATAATAATTTGCTATATTAACAAAAGCCGCCCTAAATAAGGGTTCGAATAGATCGGCCTACTAATCAATTCATAAAGAATAATCATTAAAAACAATTATGTGACAATTTGAAAGAAAAAAAAACCATTAAGATAAATGATACGAAAACATAGGAAATCATTTACAATAAAAGTTTGTTGGGTACAAATGATTACTAATTATAGCTAAGGATGATTTAACACATGAGATCCTTTGGTATCAATCGTTGCATCAGAAATTGTAAATTGTTTAAGTTGATTTAAAGTTTCTTCTGGGATCGTGCCACGGGCACGGAACATGAGCTCAAAAACCGTCCAATGTGTGATGTGGTATTAAACTCTTAAGGCTCATTCACAATGAAAAGTAAACATAACGTAAGCGTTAACTTAAGAATATAAACGTTACGGTAAAATCAAGACATCATACCATCATTCACGATGGGAACATAAACATAACAGCAAACATACTTGGTAACCATGGAAACATAACAACGACGCCATTTCCTCATATTCTGTCGTATAATTCGGCGCTCCACGATTGTGTACTGTTTGCAAATCACGTCGGGGCTAGCTTAGTACACTCGTAGCAAGTGCTGCGAAATGTCTATGAATAGCACCCTAAGTTTTTATTCCAGTTATTATTGTATTTTTGTTTACATTGTCTTTTTCGGCAACCTGAAAATTCAGGAGGTTGTTGTATAATAACATTATTTCAATTCCACTCTGTATAAATAAACTATAGACCTACAATGTGATATCAACGTTCACGCATACAGAGTGTGACAGTAAACTTTATTTTTTTAATGGCACCCTATATTAAAATTTACATACGTATTCCGAATCTCCATTAAATTTTACGTATGAATGTGTAGAAATTTTACCCTTTCACCCGTTTCATGTGTTTTAACTATTTATTAAACTTGTTTCGTGGACTTCAAACTTGAGACAAATAAATATGTAAACTCATGTTAAGTAGGCCATAAAACGAAATAAAACGCTATCACTAACCAAACTTGACAACTGAAAATGAGAACCATTCACAGCCAAGCAATGCCCCAGTCTACCACGAAAACAGTCCATTGTCTTTCCACAGTTACAGGACTGATCTGTTCCATCTCATATCTCCAACGGACTAACTAACGTTCAATTTAATAGCTTGAAAATAAGAATTTTTATATAATGGAATATTTTAGGATGACTTTCAACTTAGTAGCCTACACAGTACAGGGAACGATGAAGTACACACTTACATGCACATATCAAGTAAAAGTCTTCCATTTAGAGCCCTGCTAATTACAGCACAGTGTAATGAAGAGTGACAGAGTGTAGCTGTACTTACTCGCAGTCTCCAGGCTGGTCGCACTTGCCGTGGATAGGGTGGCATCCTGTCTTGCAGACAGCTGAAAAAGGAAAAACGAACCTGGTGAAGAATTACGAGAGATTACTGCGTAACTTTGACATACTGTACAGTAAATTGGTTTCAGTTTTACTTGGAGACATTCAATTGATATTATAAGTACTTCTTTGTACGAGTATGACGATACACCATAAAATAAATGTTGATGAAATAAATAAATAAATAAATAAATAAATAAATAAATAAATAAATAAATAAATAAATAAATAAATAAATAAATAAGTAAGTAAATAAGTAAATAAGAAAATAAGTAAATAATTAAATAAATAAATGAGTTGGTAAATAAATAAGTTGGTAAATAAATAAACAAATAAATAAATGAAAAAATAAATAAATAAGTTGGTAAGTAAATAAATAAGCAAATAAATAAGTTGGTAAGTAAATAAATAAATAAACAAACAAACAAATAAATAAGTTGGTAAATAAATAAATAAATAAATAAATAAATAAATAAATAAATAAATAAATAAATAAACATATAAGTAAACAAATACATAAATAAATAAATAACTAAATAAATAAATAAACAGATAAGTAAATAAATAAATACATAAATAAATAAATACATAAATACATAAATAAATAAATAAATAAATAAATAACTAAATAAATAAATAAACAGATAAGTAAATAAATAAATAAATAAATACATAAATACATAAATAAATAAATAAATAAATAAACAGATAAGTAAATAAATAAATAAATAAATAAATACATAAATAAATAAATAAATAAACAGATAAGTAAACAAATAAATAAATAAATAACTAAATAAATAAATAAATAAACAGATAAGTAAACAAATAAATACATAAATAAATAAATAAACAAACAAACAAACAAACAAATAAATAAATAAATAAATAAATAAATAAATAAATAAATAAATAAATAAATAAATAAGTTGGTAAGTAAATAAATAAGCAAATAAATAAGTTGGTAAGTAAATAAATAAATAAACAAACAAACAAATAAATAAGTTGGTAAGTAAATAAATAAATAAATAAATAAATAAACAGATAAGTAAATAAATAAATACATAAATACATAAATAAATAAATAAATAACTAAATAAATAAACAGATAAGTAAACAAATAAATAAATAAATAAATAACTAAATAAATAAATAAACAGATAAGTAAACAAATAAATACATAAATAAATAAACAAACAAACAAACAAATAAATAAATAAATAAATGAATGAACAAGTAAGTAAATAAATAAATGAATGAACAAGTAAGTAAATAAATAAATGAATGAACAAGTAAGTAAATAAATAAATAAATGAACAAATAAATAAACAAATAAATAAATAAATAAATAATTTGGTAAGTAAATAAATAAATAAATAAAAGTATGACGACTAATTGTGAAAAATTACTATTTTTTTTTCTTGTTCGTTCATACTTCAGACAATTCTTCTTATTTTATTAATAATCTTTTTTTTTCGCGGTGTATTTATTATTCTGCTTTTCGGTGGGCTTATATTTTTTAAATTTATTTCGAAATTGTGTTATCAATACTGCTAATGTTCGAGCATTTTTTTCTAGTGTCTACTAGTTTTTTCTTATGATGTATGTAAAAGAAATAAACTTTTTTCACAATATGTCTTTACTGAGACATTTTATAGCTACTTGTTTTTTGCTACTTGAAATTACACAGGGTGTAAACGATATAAACTGCCATAATTATATACACAGTACATATCGGTCTCTTGAAGAAAATGTCTGTGAAATGTAATTATTTCTTATGATTTTATTTTTAATTTGTAAAATCATGTTTTTAAAATTGACATTAGTCTAATTACTATTTGTTTATTTTTCGACTGAACGTGAATGTCATTGCCAATGACCTTTCACCGAACAATACACAACAGAGTAACAAACGACTGCTGCAGGAGAAGTAAATAATGTCTGTCTATTCTTATTTTCAAAACCGTTAGATTCACAAAACACGTTTTTTCTTCTGGGAAAACCTTGAGAGTTACAGGGAAGCATTTTTTCACTTTTTCCTACAGTTATTTATGCTCTATCACCGGTATCTTTTTTTTTATAGTTTATGTCGTTTACACCATATAAGTGAATGAATAAATACAGGGTGTTTAAAAAATGTATGGCAAAATTTTAGGGATGGATTCCTTACATGTAGAGGATAAAAAAATGTTACATAAACATGGGTCCAGAAATTGAAAATTATTGAGATATCAGACAATCAAGTATTTTATGTTTAAAGTAAAACTTCAGCAGCAGCTCAATAACCGACCCGTACGCAGATGTGCAGAATCATTTCAAAACGTTTACTCACCTAACTTACGACATCAGCAACATCTATCATAACCTTGTCAACAGTACAATAATGTGAGCCCATGCGTACCTATTTAGTGTTTTAACTACTACAATCCATCTACGAGTGCTAACAGATTCCGTCCAGCACTGATCTTTATCAGTCATGACTAACTACATGTACTGTACTAAGTTAATTTTGTACCATTAATTTGCGGCACTATTATACTCCAATAATTGACCGGTTCAAAACTATAGTGGGCCAAGCGCCATTTACTGAAACCGTAGAAATCAAGGGTTAAAATAAAGTTATTATTGGAAACATATAGCAAGTAATATAAAGTATACACATTAAAACTAATTAATGATATGTCAATCTTCATTAAATTATGGCATTCACTTAACTTTAACCTTGCTTTCTCCAGTTTTAATAAATGGCGTTTGGCCCACTATGGCTCTGAACTCTTCAATTATCAATTTCCGGACCCATTTTTATATAACTTTTTTTTATCGTCTACGTGTGTGGAATCCAACCCTGAAATTTTGCCGTATATTTTTAAACACCCTGTATACACATGAATGAATAATGAATAAATAAATAAATGATTAATTAATGAATAATTAAATATAGTTTTGTTTATTATTAAGATTTATCGTAGGTAAATCAAAACTTTATTTTTCCTAGGTACAGTTTTGTATGGAGCATTTTTTCTACACAATTACGTAACATTTATATTGACGCAGTTTTATTGTCTACATATGTGGAATCCAACCCTGAAATTTTGTCGTATATTTTTAAACACCCTGTATATACATGAATGGATAATGAATAAATAAATGATTAATTAATGAAGCATTAAATATATTTTTGTTTATTATTAAGATTTATCGTAGGTAAATTAAAACTTTATTTTTCCTAGGTACAGTTTTGTATGGAGCATTTTTTCTACACAATTACATAACATTTATATTGACGCAGTTTTATTGTCTACATGTGTGGAATCCAACCCTGAAATTTTGCCGTATATTTTTAAACACCCTGTATATACATGAATGGATAATGAATAAATAAATGTTTAATTAATTAATAATTAAATATAGTTTTGTTTATTATTAAGATTTATCGTAGGTAAATTAAAACTTTATTTTTCCTAGGTACAGTTTTGTATGGAGCATTTTTTTCTACACAATTACATAACATTTATATTGACGCAGTTTTGATAGTAAGATACATTTTATGACATGAGAACAAGTACTTACATACTCTACGAAATAAGTACAAGTAATGTGATACACCAGTATTTAATTAAAACTGTAATATATTGAGAGAAACAGTTTAGATCTTCCAGAATTGTACCAGTACACGAAGTTTTCCTGTAAAAATTCGGTAATCCAATAATCAGTTAAATGCCATCAATTTTCAGACAGCTCCATAATTTTTACACCTCTGGGATTTATATTGGGGGGGGGGGAACTTACCTATCTCGCAGTTGGCGGTCCTCCAGCCCGCGATGCACTCCTTGTCGCCCGCCTTATCACATCGGTAATGCCCGAATTTGTCGTCGCGAGGGCGGCAGAATTTGGTGCAGGTGGAGTTGAAGTAGTGCAGGTCGCATTGCACGCGCACTCTGTACGTGATGCGCGCCGTGTTGCCGTTGTAGTTCAGCGTGTGCCAGTCCGGGCTCGGCAGGATGATCCCCGAGTATGTCGCCTCCTCGATGATGCGGTTCGTCGCTGCAAAACATTACATAACACCATTAGTTTAAAATATAATTAAATTTCACCACATATTTTGTTCAGTAGACCGATATGTAGGCCTACTGCCTATGCAATTTTGGCAGTTTATATCGTTTACGCCCTGTATAGCTAAGTCGTGTGAACGATTCCCTGTCTCATACAGCTCTTTTACATATTTCGTCCATCTGATCAGTTTTGCCATGTTTCTGTATTGTCTCTGCGGTGGTCCTGTGTCGTGCTGACTTCATATCCAGTAAAGCCTGCATTTTGTTGTTGTCTATGTTCGTCTAGAGCAGCGTTTCTCAAACTATGGTCCGCGGACCACCTGTGGTCCTCGAGGTCTGCCCTTGTGGTCCTTCGAAAAAGACATAAGAAAAAATAAAATTCAAACGAATTGCGTATCACACTATAGCTTAAAATCTCAGAGTTTGGAAATGACACATGGCATCTCCTTTCACTTTTTCTCCCAGTACTGCATGTTATGAAATTTATTACCCTACTCGTCTAACGACTTCCCACTCTACTCTCAGCAACAAAAGAGGGATTTAAAGCACTATACACGTGGTGTTTCTCGACATATTTTCCCTGCACATCTGGCGCCGCGCCTGTAATCCAACCAGGGACCACCCGAATTCATAACAGAGGACCAAAGTACCGAACCTTAATTCAATTTTAAAATATAAATATACTGGTATTAAAATATGCTACGAAAATGATAAATTTGCTTTCGAAGGGAACAAGAGTAAGGAGATCCGCGGAACTGCTGTGACGTTAAAAAGTGGTCCCCACTTCAGGAAAGTCTGAGAAACGCTGGTCTAGAGAAAAGAAAATTCCGACGCCCGAAAAGAGCACAGAGTAGGATAAGGAAAGAAGAATCTTGAGTTTTGAAGAAATAAATTTATCTTAAAGTTTGATTTCGGTTTCCATAAACAGTAAAACATCGTTAATATTCTCCCGCTTATAACGCTATCCCTTTCATTACGCTCCTTTTATACGGTCCCTAGACATTTCGTAGATAATTCTGCATAATTTTACATTTTGTAACGCTTCTAAATCTTGCTTGTAGTGCTTTTTGGGATCGGAAATGAGTAAAAAATTCCGTACAAATTGTGAAACTTAAAATGTTTTAAAAGCATTGTGAAGAAATGTTACTGTGACTGTACTAAGGGTCATTGCACCACAAATGCAAGAAAGGAATTTCACCCTCTATCTGAAGAAACTCTCCGATAGGCACTGTCAGACAATGTAATTACCAACAGAATTAGTATTTTAAATTTATTTAACTTAATCAACTTCAGCAATTTATTTGAATAATACAGAACTACTTTCTATAACGTTAATTCTTCAAGAAGTTCGCGTTTTTTTCTAAAATCTGAACTCTGATAAGAAGCAAGAATCTAATAGTTTGGCATATTTGGCCTGCAGTTCGAGATAGATACCTTGTTTTTTTAAGCGATGTTTTGAAACTCTTAAGGCTGTTTAGAATTTGAGAGATGATGATAAGGTGGTAGCAGTAGAAACTCGGAGAAAATATGCCCTCCAGACATTGCAAAGGGATCTGCGATAAACGAAATAACTCTTTGGTAAGATGTTAGGAACCTATGTACCAACCTTTCGGATCAGAATGGTTTAATACTATACCTACTGCCTTTGAAAGTTGTTGATTTATCGGCTGAGACTTGAACGAAGATAAGTTTTATTTCGCCATAACTTTCCTTTCTGATTACAGAGCACATTAAATTGTTTGTGCGCCTGAGTTAGTCACACAAATGTTTTCCAAATAATATAATGTAGTATTATGTCTAAATCGCTCTAGTTCACGGCGTCTCACTAGATGGTAGCACAGTGTTCATAGATCATCCCTGGGCACTGCCATGCTTTACAGTCTAGTGCATACAGTCACGAAGCCTGAGTTGTTGAGGGTGCTAGGAACAATAGACTGTGCAGGTACTATTCGCATTGTCTGTAATGAGGCGATAGTAGCGATCCTAGTGGTTAGCATCGACGCTATATAACATAGTAGTAGTTAAATAACCCATTAAAAACAGTCAAATTTTAACACGCTTGTCTAGGGCTAAAAGATATACTTTTAAGAATGTTGTATAAAAAGTAGTCTCTTATTGAATTATGTTCTTCTAGGGTAGAAGGCGAGAGAAGGACAATATGAAATTTATGGGTAGGCCTATAACGTAGCCGCTTCTGATTTAGTAAATTTTGGAGAAATTATTTTGACCTGTTTATATTTTTGAACTAAACTATAAGGGTGCTATTCATAGACATTTCGCTAGCCCGCGCTACGAGCGTGCTAAACTAGCCCCGACTATCGACTGATTACTTGTACAGGATTCATATCATATTTTATCGCTAACACTGGTTTATGAATACGAAAAACGTTAGTTCGCTGATCATCCACCGGAAGCCCGCGCTAAGAATGTCTATGAATATGGCCCTAAGTTACTACATAAAACGCTTTATGTATAAATTTGGCATTACAGCCCATCTAGAGCCAGTGGCTGTCTGACCATGAATATTTTTAACTGTACTACTAGCATATTATAATGTAACATTCTCGTAAGAATCTTTAAAGTTTCTTGTTGCTTTATTTGAAGGGGCATTCGAGTGGGCAAACTCAATAAAGATGGATAACCACCAATGGTATTGCGAAAATCATATAGACCGTACTAAATTGTCGGTTTTAATTTTTATAGTGTTATCTATTTATTTTGTTAATGAATGATGTAAAATAATACGTTTGAATCTATGAGCGTTTTCATTGCCATTGCAGAGAAATTTACTTATTTATATGAACTTAATAGCCTCAGTGTCTTCAAGACATGGAAGTGTGATAGTTTGAAAGATTACATAATATACACAAAAGTACTTACATTACATCATAAAAGTGTGAAAGAATTTTTCGAAGATACGATACGGAGCAATTTTTAAGACACTTGTGACGTACTGACTGGAATTATAAAATTATAAACGTCAATAAAATCCTGGTATACCTCGAAGAAACCTAATATGAGTTTTAAAAAATAATACAAATCACTGGATTAATATAATGAGTGAAGAAGTGGTAAAATGACTGACAAAATGGAGTATCGCAAGAAAATCTGTTCGAACAGTGTTTATTCATAAAGATTTCTATGAGTGACCAATACTATTAGAGAACGTAAATTATCAAGAAAAGCGGAGTAGGAACTGTCTAGTGGCACTGAATTAAATTAATATCAAGGCATCAGGGTAATGAAGGTGTGAACAGTAGGAATTATTTGATGGTGGAAATAAGTTTTATAGCAAATAGTGAAGCGAATAGCGAATCGGCTATAAAAGTGAACTGGTATAAACAGAAGGTACTGTCGGTGACTCAGGAGAAGACGAGAGCGGACTGAGGAGGAAGGGATGTGAACAGATAACGTACGACAACACGTGCAATATTTGTACTGCAGTAAGCGGAAACATTAGGTCTCCTTCTGTTCAACTTAGCTTTAATTTTCATACGTATTGTTACTTATGTTTCCTGCACGAGTAATAACCTGGCTACTGGGATGATTATCTGAGCGATGTTTATAGACTAATAATCAACAGCGATAGTCAAGAAGGTCACATTCTTTCCGGTGGTCTTCTCCTGAGTAACGGACAGTAGGTATATTTGAACTAGTGAATAAATAACGAATAGCAAAAACAAGATAGGATAAGCAGGCCTATTAAATAGACGATGGACAGAGCAATAAGAGGGGAGATAGCTAGTGGGAATAGAGTAGTTCTAATAAAATATACTGCAAAGAAGTGTTATTTGTAATGACTGTTAATAGTGACACCGTATACATTAATATGTGAGGTCCACCATTACATGTATGAAATGCTGTGACAAAATATATATCATATCATAGAGAAATCTATCTTCAACTCTCCAGTATCAGAAACTGGATCTCTGTTTCAAAAACTTTGCGTTCGACATTTCATATACTTAAAAATTAATTATTTTGTCGATTTATAATGACACATATTTTAATAAATGAAGTGGCTCTGGTATGTAGTTCACAATCATGAAGTGTAATTACGTAAGAGAAAACAGATCGTACGTTTTGTAGCGCAGTGATCGTGTTCTTCACTTCCTTGTTTACTTGAATTATTCTTTTTCCATTACTGTGTCCAAGACGACGGTAAAATCAATTAGCAAATGTTGCAATGGAGGTGACCTCGATGGAGTTCTTTATTTCCGTTAAAGGGCAAAGCAGTCTCCTATTGCAAGTCTGTTTGTTAACTGTCATTTCGCGGAATGCAGTTCGATTGTCTTTTAAGATTGCACAGTAGTAGTTATGGTCATGTACAAGAATGCAATAGAATTCCTTCAGCGATTCGTAGTTGTTTTGGACGATATTCGAATGCCCTTTGTTGGAATTTTCTTGTTAGGATCCTTAGGAGAAAAAAAATCAGCAGTACAAAATAAGCCACGTGTTTCTTTTTTATTTTCCTTTACGTAATTTCATACAATGCAAAGTAAGTAATATTTCTTGCAGTACTGTTTCATACTTGTTTAATTAAGCCAAAACTTAAATTTCTGTTTTTATGCTGCGTTAGGGCTTGGGTTCCTTCCGAGGTTTTCCACAGCCGTGGGACTGAAGCCTGACGGTCTATGGCGAGTCTATGGCGAGTCCTTGGCATCAACCCCTTTGATTTGATTACCTGGTTGGAGTTTTCCGAGGTTTTCCCCAACCAAAAGGCAAATGCCGTGTAATATTTTGGCGAATCCTCGGACCTCACCTCATCTCACTACATCTCGCCAAAATATTGTAAAAAATTGCACAAAATTGTAAAAATTGTAGAAAATTACTAAATTGTAAAACTATAAAATATGTAAAAATTGCGATTGTAATATTGTACAATTTTGACTTGTTACACATCTTAAAGCTTCATTGTTCATGTAAGATCTATGGAATACAATAAATGAATGAATGAATGAATGAATGAATGAATAAACCTAAGTGATGTCATTAATGTCAAGGGGTTATTCTTTGAGATACGTCAAACAAGAAAGTTTAATACAAAAAAAAAGTTACCTTTCCAGGCAGGATTCGAACCACGAAAGTCTTAGTTACATGTACAATTTTATATAGCTCAACTAAAATATGTTTTTATATTGACTTAATCTGTTTACTATGTATTGTATTTTTTGTTTAGCATAACTGATGAATTGTATGTACTGTAAATTGAATAGTATACTGTATAGGTCAACTGATGAATTGTTTAAGCTTGTAAATTGAATTAATCTACTTCATATGAATTGTATAGCTTAACGAAAATAAGTTTGTAAATTGAACTAATTTGATTGTATATGTTTGTATAGTTTGGCTGATGAATTGTATATGTTCTTAAAATGATTACTAGTCTGTGTAGCTCTACTGATGAATTGTATATAGACCTACTGTGAATTGAATGGTAATATGTATAGCTCAACTGATGAATTGTTTATGATTATAAATTGAATTAATCTACTTGATATTAATTGCACAAATTTGTATAGCTTAATGAAAGTATGCTACTTTGTATTGTATATATTTGTATAATTTTGGCCGATGAATTGTATATGCTTTAAATTGAATAGTAATCTATATAGCTCTACTGATAAATTGTTTGTGTTTGTAATTTGAAGTAGTTTGCATGATATGTATTATCAATTTCTGTATATCACAACTGGTTGAATTGTTTATGCCTTAAATTTAATTAAATTGTTTTGCATTATAATATAGCTCAACTTATGAATGATCGTTTGCGTTTGTAAATTTAATAATCTGATTGGCTATGTATTGTATACTTTTAGTAGAGCCATCGATGTAGCTCAGTCGACAGACTCGCTGGGCTGCTGATCCGGAGCTGCGTTCGGGCTTGGATTGGATCCCCCTTTGGACTTTGGATTTTTCGGAGGTTTTCCCCAGCCGTGGGACTGAAGCCGGATGGTCTATGGCGAGTCCTTGGCATCAAACCCTTTGATTTGATTACCCCCTTTGATTCGATTACCTGGTTGGGTTTTTCCGAGGTTTCCCCCACCGAAAAGGCAAATGCCGGGTAATATTTTGGCGAATCCTCGGACCTCATCTCATCTCACTACATCTCGCCAAAATGTAAAAAAATGTAAAAAAATTGTACAAAATTGTAAAAATTGTAGAAAATTACTAAATTGTAAAACTATAAAAATTTGTAAAAATTGTAATTGTAATATTGTAAAATGTTGACATGTTCCACATCTTAAAGCTTCATTGCTCATGTAAGATCTATGGAATAAAATAAATGAGTGAATGAATGAATACCAGTCTATCGTGCTCTGGAGTGAACAAGGCTCTGAAATCAGCTACAAGGGTCGGTAAGATTTTTTTTCCACTCCTGTACATAGCACCGGATGATATTTAATATAGTAATGGTGGAATCCAGTAGGGGAAACGGGAGTACCCTTCGAAAACCTACTGTCAAACACTGTCTTTGTCTACCACAATGTTAAGAATCACCGATCTGCCCTCTTCTGTAAGCACAGGACGAACATTCAGAATGAGAGTTAAATTTATACAGGATAAAAATGTTCTTTTGACTCAATCCGGCATCTGGATTCTGAAGAAAATGTCACGTATCTTCTCTTTCTGGAGCACGAGGCTGATTCGAAGTAAACGAGTCTGAATAATTCGTAGTCTGAAGCTGTGTCACTGGAATCCAGTGCAGTAGCCACACCGTGACACTTGCATCTCATTGCCAGCTGATCAGGACGAGTGATAAATAACACCGGTTCAGCCTGAACCAGTCAGTCAGGTCACTAATTAGACAACCTGCGATATGCGTGGAAGCAGCGGCACTTATCTCAATCTGAACGGTAGCGGATGTGAGAATCGGACAGGCACGTGGGTGCAGCTCCAAATATCCTCCCTGCCCGCTGTCTTCCAAACAAATATGTTTAGATTGGATAGAAGTAAATTTGTGCTTGACTGCAGCCTTACGTACAACACTCACTTACTGATTCTATCATGTTAAGAATAATTATCTTGACTCGTTTGAAATAGGCCTGTACTGTCTTCTTAAAGCAACATCAATTTACTTTTTATTGTAGAAATGTTAAATTCTATGTAGAATAAAATAGTGATTTGAAAATAGTGTTACTTTTCTCAATTTGACAGAAATTGGGGAAAAAATGGGAGTACAGTAGAACCCCGATTATCTGTCACCCTATTAACCGATTGCTGGATTATCCGCCTGTCTTTCTCTCGCTTTTTTTGCTGGAGAAATATATGAAGTATTGCACATTGTATTAGCACGTTATTTTTTTTTCTAGAGAGTGTTATTACAAGCCTTTCCCCTTACACAGTGTGGTCTGTATAACTTCCATATGAAATATTTTCTACGGCTATTAAACGAGCACTCATTGTGATAAGAATCGAAAAAAAAGTGTAAATAATTGAGTGGTTTGAGGAAAGATAAACTGTGGCTCATCTCGCATCAGAATACGATATTGGAGTGTAGAAAGTACGTAAATCTACAACACGAGACCTCCAATACTGATATCTTTCCACAGAGAGCCATTACAAGGAATTTCCTTGCCCCTTAAAAACCCATCGTTGACAACCAAACTTAAATTAGTGAACTTCTGATCCACCATCTAGCATATTAAACGCAACATCGACAAAACCACGAAAGGAATTACGAAACTGTAAGCATTATTCACTAAATTTACGAAAATCTATCATGGTACGGATTATCCGATTTTTTCGATTAACCGTTTGTTCCATCCCCTTCATTACCACGGATAATAGAGGTTCTACTGTATAAGGGTACAGCACATCAGTTATTAATAGATTTCAAAAAGGCATATGACTCGGTTAAGAGAGAAGTACATCAGTTATTCATAGATTTCAAAAAGGCATATGACTCGGTTTAGAGAGAAGTTTTATATGATATTCTTATTGAATTTGGTATTCCCAAGAAATTGTTCCGTTAATTAAAATGTGTCTCAGTGAAACGTACAGCAGAGTCCGTATAGGTCAGTCTCTATCTGATGCTTTTTCAATTAACTGCGGGCTAAAGCAAGGCGATGAACTATCACCTTTACTTTTTAACTTCGCTTTAGAATATGCCATTAGGAAAGTTCAGGATGACAGAGAGGGTTTGGAATTGAACAGGTTACATCAGAAAATCCACAAATGATTAGGGAAAACAAAGAAATTTTTACTTGAAGCAAGTAAAGCAATAGGTTTGGAAGTAAATTCGCCTTAACACGCCTTAACCGCGCGCCCCTCTGTAATCTTACGCGTATTAAGAATATAACTTACTGCAGGCCTACATTTCGACTCGCTTATGTTCTCTCTCTTTCTTTAACGGCATTACTTCAACTTTTGTCGTAGACAATTAAAATTTCATGTCAGAAACTTGTAAATGTTTTAATACTACAGTAATCTGCTGTTTTTAGTGGTTTTTTTTACGACGCTTTATCAACTACTGTGATTATCTAGCATCTGAATAATGTGAAGGTGATAATGCCGGCGAAATGACTCCAGGGTCCAGCGCCAAAAGTTACCCACATTTTCTCTTAATGACCTGAGGAAAAACCCCCCGGAAAGACCTCAACCAGAAACTTGTCCAAACCAGGTTTTGAACCTGGGCCCGCTCGTTTCACGGTTAGGCAGGCTAACCGTTACTCCACAGCGTTGGACAATTCGCTGTTTAAGTTATGTTTTATTTAACGACGCTCGCAACTGCAGAGGTTATATCAGCGTCGCCGGATGTGCCGGAATTTTGTCCCGCAGGAGTTCTTTTACATGCCAGTAAATCTACTGACGTTGAGCCTGTCGTATTTAAGCACACTTAAAGAAAGACCCGAAGTCTTAATTATAATCTCCACCGAAGCCAGGAATCGACGATGAGTCATACAGAATAGCTGTACGTAACGATCCCAACAATAGGTTTTTTCTCTTCCCTACTTCCTTCCACCTGAAGACGAAGGGAGAACCACCCTTCGAAACGTTGTCTTAATTTTTTGATTGTGACAACCAGCAATGGAAAAAGTCCAAACCTCTCACCTAAACATTAACAATCCACCATTGCTTTCCAACCCCTCATTTAGATGAATATAATGGCTTGTCGGGGCCACCGGTGTACCTCAGTCGGCGGAGCGCTTGCCTTATGATCAGAAGCTGCGTTCGGGCGTGGGTTCGATTCCCGCTTGGACTCACCTGGTTGACTTTCTTCTGAGGTTTTCCCCAACCGTATGGTGAATGTCAGGTAATCTATGGCAAGTCTTCGGCTTCATCTCGCCAAATATCATCTCGCTATTACCAATTACATCGATGCTAAATAATTTAGTAATTGATACAACGTCGTTAAATAATCAACTAAAAAACAGCTTCTCTCAGTTATTTTTCAACCGTTACTGTCGTGGCTGAATTTTTAGAGTCTACTTACAACAAAAATATGCATATTTCTTTTTCAGTGTGCTTGTTATACAGTCTACGTATCTCTTATTTCTTCTAAAGCGATTATACAAAATTTAATACAAAGTAAGTAGCCTATAACTGATTAAGTTTCGTGTTGAGAAGAGATTGTATAAAGATCCTACGTAAAATGCGTCGGAATGTGAACATTGTCTCTACACAGTGAACTGGATTGGACACTATGGGAAACAATGCAAGCTATCTAAGAAATTTCATTGAGAGCTGAACAAAAGGATCCAGACAATACAGCAAGATCCTACATGCCTACAAATAATAAATAATGTGTTGTGTGCTAATCCAGCGGTGATACTAAATTGAGTTCAGTAGTCTGCATGTAGTGACGGTGCACGCAGACCGTTGTTGAACCAGACGTCCTTGCCCTCGGCGGGCCAACAATGCAGCAGGGCTTCGCATGTAATTGACGACTGCTCGCTACAAGAAGACAGCGAGGCAAAATGGTAACGAACGGGAAGGGGAAAACTGCGAACTGATGAAAATATAAAGAAACAAAAGCGTTAAACTTATTGGAGCGTAATGAAAATACTGAAGAATGTTTCAGATAAAGCACAAATAGGATGAAATACAATAGTAAAACAGATTAATATTGTGAAGAAATGTAATAAAAGAGGGCATTGCGAAAGCGGAAGTAGCAGATAAATAAACCAGACAGCGCATTCCATGTCTGAGGATCTCTGTCGACGTCTGTGGAAATGAGTTTGATAGCTTGTTCACCAAGCTTCGCTGTGTTTTTAATGATTCATTAATTTATTTACTTCTTCATTTAATCATTTTTATAGCTCACCAAGCATCTTTAGCCCTAACGAACTAGTAAAGCTAACAATTTAATAAAAAAAAAAGCCGTCCTAAATAAGGGTTCGAATAGATCGGCCTAATAATCAATTCATAAAGAATAACCATGAAAACCAATTGTGTGACAATTTGAAAGGAAAAAGGAAACATTAAGGTAAAAGATACGAAAACATAGGAAATCATCTATACTAATAATAAATCTGTAGCCGAAATTTTTCTGGTAATTTTCGATTTTCCAAAAATAACTGGTCCTAACATATATAATTAACCACCCTGAAACCAAAATCGCTTCTTTGAAATTTTTGTTTGTATGTCTGTCTGTATGTTTGTTACATTTTCACGCGATAATGGCTGAACGGATTTCGATGGAAATTGGAATATAAATTAAGTTCGTTGTAACTTAGATTTTAGGCTATATGGCAGTCAAAGTACATGATTTAAAAGGGGGGTTATAAGGGGGCCTGAATTAAATAAATCGAAATATCTCGCTTATTATTGATTTTTATGAAAAATATTACATAACAAAAGTTTCTTTAAAAATAATTTTCGATAAGTTTTATTCCTTGAAAAATTTTGATAGGACTGATATTTAATGAGATAAATGAGTTTTAAAATTAAAATAACTGCCATCTAAGGCCGTGTAATGAATTAAGAAACAAACGACTTCGTCTATAAGGGACCTTGGACAACAACAATCGAAAGCTATGAAAGATAGCCTACAGATAATGTTTCTGTGTTTGTATGAAGTAATATCAGAAGCTAAATTAACCGATTTGTATAATTAATTATTATTTCACCATTGGAAAGTGTAGTTTCTCTAGATGGACATAATGCTATAATGTTATTACAGTAACGTCTGAGTGAATTGAGGACAGGTAAGAGTAAAATAGCTTCTTATGCACAGAAAACTTGATAGGCTATTCTGTACGTTCGTTTCCTGTATTTCCTAAAATAATTTTTATGACCAAATGAGTGGTCTCTGGATCAAAATGATCGCATTTTAATTATGCAAATACAATTTAAATTAAGTAACATAATAAGCGATTTATCCTTATATGAAACACGAATGTTCCCTGGATCAAATGTCCTATTTTAATTATGTAATTACTTTATATTTATTTCTAACGGGTGCAGCGGAGCGCACGGGTACGGCTAGTTTACAATAAATGTTTGTTGGGTACAAATGATTACTAATTATAGCTAAAGATGATCTTAACACATGAGATTCTATGGCATCAATCGTTGCATCAGAAATTTTAAATTGTTTAAGTTGATTTAAACTTTCTCGTGGGATCGTGCCACGGGCACCGAACATGAGCCCAAAAACTGTCCAATGTGTGATGTGGTATTGTGCTCCGAGATGCTGACAACAAGGCTCATATATGACTTGTTTTTCACGACACACCTCTTGTGGCTGTTGCTCGTGCATCTCGAAACGGATTGTGGAATCAAGAATGACACCCTTATCCTTCTGCCGATCAATTATGATGATATCAGCACGTCTAGTAGAGCCATCAGAAGAGACGCAACCAACCTCCTCATAAACCTCATAGGAAGTATTCTGACGGATTGAAGATGTGATGAGAGAACGAACCGTATTATGTCTGTTGATTCGGAGCAATTCTCCATGATGGCAGAAACCCAAGACGTGAGGAAGCGTTTCTTGCTCGTCGCATCTTCTGCAACGGGTTGAGTCAAGAGTTCTACCAGGGACAGTACGTACAGGTATTGTATTACAGTTCATCTTAATGGCTTGCGTCCACTGACTGCTCGAAAGTCCCTTTTTGGTTGAGATCCACGAATTACCTTTCTCCCAGTGAGATAAGAAAACAACTCCCAAACCTTTACTTTTCAATTTGCTCCATTGATGAAAAGAATCTTCACGCAATGCTTTTCGTAGTTTTGAGAAGAAATACGTTCAGAGCAACCCAAGGTAATTGGTAATTAGTTTACTTACTTACTTACAAATGGCTTTTAAGGAACCCGAAGGTTCATTGCCGCCCTCACATAAGCCCGCCATCGGTCCCTATCCTGTGCAAGATTAAGCCAGTCTCTATCATCATACCCCACCTCCCTCAAATCCATTTTAATATTATCCTCCCATCTACGTCTCGGCCTCCCTAAAGGTCTTTTTCCCTCCGGTCTCCCAACTAACACTCTATATGCATTTATGGATTCGCCCATACGTGCTACATGCCCTGCCCATCTCAAACGTCTGGATTTCAAGTTCCTAATTATGTCAGGTGAAGAATACAATGCGTGCAGTTCTGTGTTGTGTAACTTTCTCCATTCTCCTGTAACTTCATCCCTCTTAGCCCCAAATATTTTCCTAAGCACCTTATTCTCAAACACCCTTAACCTATGTTCCTCTCTCAGAGTGAGAGTCCAAGTTTCACAGCCATATAGAAGAACCGGTAATATAACTGTTTTATAAATTCTAACTTTCAGATTTTTGGACAGCAGACTGGATGATAAGAGCTTCTCAACCGAATAATAACACGCATTTCCCATATTTATTCTGCGTTTAATTTCCTCCCGAGTGTCATTTACATTTGTTACTGTTGCTCCAAGATATTTGAATTTTTCCACCTCTTCGAAGGATAAATCTCCAATATTTATATTTCCATTTCGTACAATATTCCCGTCACGAGACATAATCATATACTTTGTCTTTTCGGGATTTACTTCCAAACCGATCGCTTTACTTGCTTCAAGTAAAATTTCCGTGTTTTCCCTAACCGTTTGTGTATTTTCTCCTAACATATTCACGTCATCTGCATAGACAAGAAGCTGATGTAGCCCGTTCAATTCCAAACCCTGCCTGTTATCCTGAACTTTCCTAATAGCATATTCTAAAGCGAAGTTAAAAAGTAAAGGTGATAGTGCATCTCCCTGCTTTAGCCCGCAGTGAATTGGAAAAGGATCAGATAGAAACTGACCTATACGGACTCTGCTGTATGTTTCACTGAGACACATTTTAATTAATCGAACTAGTTTCTTGGGAATACCAAATTCAATAAGAATATCATATAATACTTCCCTCTTAACCGAGTCATATGCCTTTTTGAAATCTATGAATAACTGATGTACTGTACCCTTATACTCCCATTTTTTCTCCATTATCTGCCGAATACAAAAAATCTGATCAATAGTCGATCTATTACGCCGAAAACCGCACTGATGATCCCCAATAATTTCATCTACGTACGGAGTTAATCTCCTCAAAAGAATATTGGACAAAATTTTGTACGACGTCAACAAAAGTGATATTCCTCGAAAGTTACCACAGTTGGTTTTGTCCCCCTTTTTAAAAATAGGTACAATTATGGACTCCTTCCATTGTTCTGGTACAATTTCCTTTTCCCAAATAGCAAGTACAAGTTTATAAATTTCGCTATATAATGCACTTCCACCCTCTTGTATTAATTCTGCTGGAATTTGATCGATACCTGGAGACTTGTACTTTTTCAGATTTTCTATCGCAATTTCGACTTCTGAAATCGTGGGTTCGGGTATAAATGGCTCAGCAGTTTGTATTTCAATATCATCCCGATCATTTCTATTTGGCCTATGTACATTTAGTAGTTGCGCAAAATAGTTTTTCCATCTGTTTAGGATTGATGAAGAGTCTGCAAGCAAGTCACCATTCTCATCCTTGATCACGTTTACCCTTGACTGATATCCGTTCTTAAATTCCTTTATACCCTTATATAAATCTCGAATGTTTTTATTCTTACTATTTGTTTCTACCTCATTCAGTTTTTCCTTCAAGTAACCTCTCTTTTTATTCCTAAGTGTACGACTTGCTTCCCGTCTTTCATTGAAATAATTATCTCTATTCTCCTCAACTGGATCCTGTAAGAATTTCAATTTTGCCTGTTTCCTTCTTTCTACTACCATGCAACAATCTTCATCAAACCACGGTTTCTTTTTCTTAGTTTCATAATAACCTATGCTCTGCTCAGCTGCAATTTTGATACTATCTCTGATATTTTCCCACACGCTATTAACATCTAATTCTTTCTCAACTTCGTCGGAACTTTCTAAAGTGGCAAACCTATTCGAAATTTCGACCTGATAATTTTGCTTAGCTTCCTCGTCCTTTAATTTCAAAATATTGAATTTAGTAATATTAACTTGTTGCTCTACTCGCTTGGCTACTGATAATCTTTCTCTTAATTCTCCAATCACCAAATAATGGTCAGAATTACAGTCTGCACCTCTGAAAGTTCGAATATCTACTATACTAGTATGTCTCCGTTTATCTATCAAGATGTGATCTATTTGGTTGTGTGTCAATCCATCTGGAGAAGTCCAAGTATATTTATGTATATCCTTATGGGGGAATGTTGTACTTTTGACAATTAAATTTTTCGATGTGGCAAAGTTGACTAATCTAACTCCATTGTCACTACTAATTGCGTGTAGGCTCTCTTTTCCAATAGTTGGTCTAAAAATATCCTCCCGTCCTACTTTAGCGTTGAAATCCCCCAATAAAATTTTCATATGATATCTAGGGAACTGATCAAAAGTATGTTCCAATTCCTCATAGAAGCTATCCTTTAGATAGTCGTCTTTCTCTTCTGTAGGGGCGTGAGCATTTATAACTATGATGTCGCACCATCTACCCTTAAGTACTAAATACGATAACCTGTCACTGATAAATTCGACCTTTTTTACTGCTGAGTTTATTCTTTTATGTACAAAGAATCCTGTTCCTAATTGGTGATTATTGTTTCCTTCCCCATAATACAACAAGTAATCTCCTATTTGTGATATGCCATTCCCATCTAACCTAACCTCTTGTACTCCCACAAAGTCTATTCTATATCTAGCTAGTTCTTTTGCTACTAATGTTACCCCTCCTGTTCTATAAAGACTAGTTACGTTCCAAGTGCCAAATCTCAAAACCTTATTCCTTTGCTGTGGTCGTGCCAGAGAATCAGTCCTATTCCGAGGCTTACTGTAGGAATTCGTAACAAGCTGTTTTTTACGGTGATGGGTTGTTAGCCCTTCGCCCAACCCCCAAGCTGGAGGACCACCCCTTATCGGCTGTCCACGACTGCTTATTCAATATATTCGCAGCTACCCTCCATATCTGGAGGCCGTCTCCTCTATCCGCAACCTGAGGACGCGCCATGCCGTGGTGATAGGGACCCACCATACATAGGGTAATTAGTTTAGTGCTAGAAATTTCCGTCTTTAAATTTTTAATGGTTACAATACAAAATGAAGGAACTTTTCTACGCAGAATTGTTACATTTTGGACTACTCGAAAATCAAGAGCCAGATGGAGATAATGTTCCACCAGAGGGACCCCAAGAGTTGGAGCTTAATCTGAGACGATTCTAACCGGCGTCGGAGTTGTATCCGGTGTGGCTTAGTGGATAAAGCATCAGCACGTAGAGCTGAAAACCCGGGTTCAAATCCCGGCGCCGGAGAGAATTTTTCTCCGTTCCATTACTCTTTCATCGTATGATGACGCAGAATATCTGCATGGAAATATCATATGTACTTCGGTACATTAAAATAATATATATGATATGCGTAAATCACTTTGTGATTTAAGACGGCGCTCATTCCGTCGGATCCCGGCCAACTAGTCACTCATATCGAGTGCACCTCAGCACATGTGTGGACTTCGGTCCTGCGTTCATAGACATCTATGACGTAGTGCAGAGGGCGGCCACCAGAGGGAACCCAAGAGTTGGAGCTTAATCTGAGACGATTCTAACCGGCGTCGGAGTTGTATCCGGTGTGGCTTAGTGGATAAAGCATCAGCACGTAGAGCTGAAAACCCGGGTTCAAATCCCGGCGCCGGAGAGAATTTTTCTCCGTTCCATTACTCTTTCATCGTATGATGACGCAGAATATCTGCATGGAAATATCATATGTACTTCGGTACATTAAAATAATATATATGATATGCGTAAATCACTTTGTGATTTAAGACGGCGCTCATTCCGTCGGATCCCGGCCAACTAGTCACTCATATCGAGTGCACCTCAGCACATGTGTGGACTTCGGTCCTGCGTTCATAGACATCTATGACGTAGTGCAGAGGGCGGCCACCAGAGGGAACCCAAGAGTTGGAGCTTAATCTGAGACGATTCTAACCGGCGTCGGAGTTGTATCCGGTGTGGCTTAGTGGATAAAGCATCAGCACGTAGAGCTGAAAACCCGGGTTCAAATCCCGGCGCCGGAGAGAATTTTTCTCCGTTCCATTACTCTTTCATCGTATTTAAGAAACGATCATTTTGAAAATCTGAATGACACAACCGCGTTACGAAGATTGTGGTACTCAAAATTTTAGAAGAAACTGATCATAGGTTTGAATGTCATCAGAATGGCTGAGGCAAAGCTGAAACTAGTCAACTTGGTAATAGTCTATACAACTTAGTTTTATTTTAACACATGAAAGTGGTTATAGCTATATACGGTACCTAAGAAATATTAGTAAATTAATACAGAATGTACATTCAAACGTAACAAAACTAATTGGTATATTAACTTACATTTGTTAGAATTAAATTTACGCTCACATTGAACGTTTATCTTGAAAATAGATATTTAACACATGAAATTAGTTATCAAGTTTCTACTTTCTTTTGGTTTTGCGACTGTAACTTCACAGTAGCTACATTCAATTCATAAGTCTTTAATTTTTTTTTCATTCTGGATAATAGGTTTCAAGAATATTATCTATACCTAAATTGCAGTTATTGTATATTATATCATCCTTCAAATTACATGACACTGGAATCAGGAATGCAATAATTGAGGGGTTTTCCGGAAAAAGGGCGTATACGTCAATATGGCGAATTGAGATACATGCAATCTAAGATTTTAAAACGCACCTGAATAAAATGTTATACACGCACGCAGCTCGGTCCTGCAAGTATGTACAGTACAATCAAAACAAAATTTCGCTACATTTTAAACCGTTTTACCGAAAAAGGGCGTATAGGTCTATCCGCCTTTCTTCCGGCAAAGCCCTCAATTACAACAGCTATAATTATGGCGAAAATCTAATAATAATAATAATAATAATAATAATAATAATAATAATAATAATAATAATAATATTTACTATATTTTGTAACCGCGTTGCTTCATTGTTGGCCAGCATGCAGATGATTATAGCAGGTACCTACACGATTTGCAATATGGTAGGCTGTGGTTTCATAAAAAAGTTGTGATATAGCTGTTATGAAAAATTCATTGAATACATTTATCCGTAATGAAGCATTGCTTACTGTTCGTTAAATGTTAAGGAAATTTGGTTGGTTGATTAATCCTTAGCTACTCTCAGAAGTTATATTCCACTGTTCTTTGTCCTAATTTTTCTTTACTTCACAAGATTATATTTCGTCAATACGGCAATAATATTGTTAAATTTTAATTTTTGTTTTTCCTAATTTTTTTACTACCCAAGATTCCGTATAGGAGTGTACATACTGCCTGATCCTGTTTCTTTTTATTGGGTTATTTTACAACGTTGTATTAACATCTAGGTTATTTAGCGTCTGAATGATATGAAGGTGATAATGCCGGTGAAATGAGTTCGGGGTCCAGCACCGAAAGTTACCCAGCATTTGCTCCTATTGAGGGAAAACCCCGGAAAAAACCTCAACCAGTTAACTTGCCCCGACCGGGATTCGAACCCGGGCCACCTGGTTTCGCAGCCAGACGCGCTGACCGTTACTCCACTGGTGTGGGCTCCTGATCTTGTTAAACTTTAGGCCTAACTTAAACTGAAAATTTAATTCTTGCTAAATATTCATTTCTTAATTTGTGCGAGAGAAATAATTAATCTTCAGCTGTCCTCAGAAGTTTCATTTCACTTTTGTTTTCCCTAATTTTTCTTTACTATCCAACGATTTTCTTCTGTAGCCTATATAGCCTACCGCCATAATCTTGTTAAACTTGAGTTGCTTATTTTTAGTAATAATAATAATAATAATAATAATAATAATAATAATAATAATAATAATAATAATAATAATAATAATAATGGGAAACAAAAAAGTAACGAAATGATGAAAGTGGAAATAGCAGTACCTACCTCAAGAAATATTGCTAGAACGGTGCATTGCATGTCACGCCCAGATTCCAATCTATCTCGCAGCATTTAATATCAATTCTACGATGTAGAAACTCAATGCTATTCAGACAGGTTTTATGTTAACCGTATTCATTGAGCGCTTGCTAATCATTGCATTCCATGGAGTCATCGCAATAAGCAGTTAATGGAATGCTGAAGCAAAAATATTTTAAAAAGAGGTAGGGTCGGTAGGGAATTTTTTAAAACACTGAATGGACACTTCTGCCAAGCGACAGGTTTTCCAAAACGCAGTGAGCAATTGTAGAGATCTGCGCTAGTGTTTGGCAGCGGCACATTTCACGAAGGAGAAACAATGAAAGAAACTCAAATTATTTTACATGAATCGACTAAAATGACGTGAACCACAAGTCAATAAGAGCTGCTGTCTTGTTCTTCATAGTCATCACATAAAATGACATACTAATTTCTAAGGCTTCACACCTCGCGTACTAGCCGCCATTGTTCGGATCCGCGGTGCAGCTTCTCTAATAATACAGACTCGAACACCTTTTCGAGATTTGTGACGAAACTGCTGGTGACTACAAGTAGGCATTTTGTAGACTGTTTCAACAGTTAAATTGAAGGGTTTCGGGCTGTTGCAGCCTTCCAGCTTTCTAATTGCGAACAGAGCTCCTATTCATTTGCTCGTTGAATGTTGTAGACCAGCGTTTCTCAAACTTTTTTTGAAGTGGGGGCCACTTTTTTAAGTCAGAACAGTTCCGCGGAACCACCTTCCTCTTGTTCCCTTGGAAAGCAAATTTATCATTTTTGTAGCATATTTTAATACCAGTTTACTTATATTTTAAAAAAGAATCAATTAATTAAAATTAATTTAATTCGTATAATTTTATATTAGTATTAACCAATTACGTTAATCTTAATAGAAAAAAATAATTTTCGTTTTTTAATAAATCAAGGCTATTAGAGATTGGATAAAATCTTTAACTTATTAAATAAACAAATTAAATAAATGTTGGTGCTCACATTAATAAGATGAATAAGCCTGCCGATTCTTGCACAGTTGATCTGTATTTGGATGTATGCTGGTAAGCTTAAGTCGGAGATCGTTACATACATCGAGTCGATTTCGGTATTTTGTTTTTATTAGAGTTAGTGATGAAAACCCTTTCTCACACAGATACGTAAAAGCAAACTGAATTATAATCTGTAAAGCATCATTGTACAATTCACTATATTCTCTTTTCACATGTGATGAGGTCCAGAAATTAACCATACTTTCCGCTTGGAATTTCACTTTAAGTCCGGTGTCATTCGAGAGTTCAATTAACTGTTCTCTTTCACTCAATGAAAGTTTGTTATTTTCAATATCACAATGAAATGGATCACGGACCAATGAAAATTCGTCATATTTACTTGGAAAATAAGTTTCAAATTGTGACGTCGTAGTTTCGAGATGTGAACATATGTCATTGCATAATTCTTTTCTAATAACGAAATCATTTTCGACCAAAAAAGACTCTAGGGTTGGAAATAGTGAAAAAATCGTCTGTTTTACGGAACTGAACACAATCCAAGTTTATTTTCTCATGCGCATTGAGAACAGTCAAATAATTACCTTGTAGAGAGAGATTCAGTTCGTTTAATTTTGAGAATATATCTGAAAGATATGCCAATGTACTTCGTCACATGTCATCAGCTGATGTGCAGGGAAAAGATGGCGAGAAACACCACATTCATAGTGCTTTAAATCCCTCTTTTGTTGCTGAGAGTAGAGTGGGAAGTCGATAGACGGGTGGGGTAATAAATTTCATAAAATGTCAGTACTGGGAGAAAAAGTGAAAGGTGATTGCCTTGTGTCATTTCCAAACTCTGAGATTTCCAGCTATAGTTTGATACGAAATTCGTTTGAATTTCATTTTTTCTTCTGTCCTTTTTGAAGGACCACAAGGGCAGATCTCGAGGACCACAGGTGGTCCGCGGACCATAGTTTGAGAAACGCTGTTGTAGACTATGTAGGCTACAGGTAGAACAAAAACAAGCATGGAAATTGGCGACTGAAAGTAAAGGCTGGTTCACAATAAACCGAGAATGAGAACGGAATTTTAAAAAATAAATGTATTTAAATATGAGCATTAAAAATTAACGAGAAGCTTGCTGGAGCCCGAGAACGGCAACGGAGAGTTGGTCAAGTTTCAACTTAGCCGATCTCGTTTCCAATCACAGCCTACTAGATTCATTCCGTTGTCATCAAAAAGTTATTCGGTTGTAGTATATTATGTAGGAAGGAGGCTGTGACATAATATTTTGTCCATTCATTGTTTGTAACTAAGGCAGAAATTCAGTAAAATCACTTTTCATATTATACTACGTGTAGATATATGTCACCAGTCTACGACGTGAATTGAATTCTTAAATGCAAATGGAAGCCAGATTCGTTGGAAACGAAAAAAAACACGTAACATACTTTAAGATGTTATTCCAGAGAACGCCTCAATTAGAACAAAAATTTATTGGACGTGTTTTTTTTTTTTTAAGTGGACTGTACTGTGTGTGTGTATAACATTTATACTTTGTGCAAAATATTTTAATTTTAACATTGTTTTTTTTAATTGGTTATTTTACGACTCCTCTTCAACCGCTATGATTAAATAGCATCTGAATGTGATGAAGGTGATAAAACAAGCGAAATGAGTCCAGGGTCCAGCGCCGGAAGTCACCCAGAATTTGTTCTTAAGGGGCTGAGGGAAAACCTTGGAAAAACCTCAACCAAGTAACATGTGCAAAATGCGTGTGTTCGTTTCATTTGTAATGTCCGCTACTGCATCACATTTCGCCTTCTTTCGATAAATTAGTGTGGCTCAGGTTAAATGAGAGGAGAAAGTTACATTCCCTTTCTCTCTTATACCGAATTTTGCACTCCTCTACTCCCTCTTATTTGTCTGTCCGATTCCACAGTCTTTCTCGGTATCATAACTTAAATACTCGGTCACAATATAACATGCTAGAAATACCACTCCACACATCATCTCTTTATTCTTCATCTTTCACTGTTGCTACTTCTCGTCACTGGAATTCTCTGCCGCCTGAAATCAAGGGCTGCCGAACTTTAATTTCTTTTAAATGTAAATTAGAAAAATATATTATGATGAGTTGCCAGACCTAACGCGTTGCAAATATTTAATGGAATGTGTTCCACTGTATTAATTTATTTCTTTTAAATTTTTGTTGTGTAATCATGTAAATCGTGTTGATTTATCACCTAAGATCAGTATGTATCCCACCGTGTTTTTTTACTAATCTATTTTTTATTGCGTATATTTTATTCAATTGTCGGTTTCTGGTTTAATTATGTTAATCCTACTTACTTACTTGTAACCTAATACTAATATGTATACTAATGTGTTTATTTTTATTTTTACTCTATACATTTCTTATTGAATTTTCGGATTCTGTTTTTATGTGATTCGTATTTGATTCTAACAACATTAATATGTATTCCTCTATGTTTAATTTTATTTTATGAGGTAAATTTTATGTAACTACCTCTTTTGATCTCATTATGTACCTAAATTGCATCAGTATGTAATTAGTTAATTCCGATCCAGTTGTATGTTCAATTATGTAAGCAAGTTTTAATCCTGGTAGAGTGTAAGAGAAGGCCTTACGGCCTTAAATCTGCCAGGTTAAATAAAGCCATTATTATTATTATTATTATTATTATTATTATTATTATTATTATTATTATTATCCATAATCGTACCTATTTTTAAGAAGGGGGACAAGACTAACTGTAATAACTTTCGAGGAATATCACTTTTGTTGACGTCGTACAAAATTTTTTCGAATATCCTTTTGAGAAGATTAACTCCATATGTAGATTAAATTATTGGGGACCATCACTGTGGTTTTAGGCGTAATAGATCGACTATTGATCAGATTTTTTGTATTCGACAGATATTGGAGAAAAAATGGGAGTATAAGGGTACAGTGCATCAGTTATTCATAGATTTCAAAAAGGCGTTATGACTCGTTTAAGAGAGAAGTTTTATATGATATTCTTATTGAATTTGGTATTCCCAAGAAACTAGTTCGATTAATTAAAATGTGTCTCAGTGAAACATACAGCAGAGTCCGTATAGGCCATTTTCTACCTGATGCTTTTCCAATTCACTGTGGGCTAAAGCAGGGAGATGCACTATCACTTTTACTTTTTAACTTCGCTCTAGAATATGCCACTAGGAAAGTTCAGGATAACACAGAGGGTTTGGAATTGAACGGGTTACATCAGCTTCTTGTCTATGCGGATGACGTGAATATGTTAGGAGAAAATCCACAAACAATTAGGGAAAACGCGGAAATTCTTGTTGAAGCAAGTAGAGCGATAGGGTTGGAAGTAAATCCCGAAAAGACTAAGTATATGATTATGTCTCGTGATCAGAATATTGTACGAAATGGAACTATAAAAATTGGAGATTTATCCTTCGAAGAGGTGGAAAAATTCAAATATCTTGGAGCAACAGTAACAAATCTAAATGACACTCGGGAGGAAATTAAACGCAGAATAAATATGGGAAATGCGTGTTATTATTCGGTTGAGAGGCTTTTGTCATCTAGTCTTCTGTCAAAAAGTCTGAAAGTTAGAATTTATAAAACAGTTATATTACCGGTTGTTCTGTATGGTTGTGAAACTTGGACTCTCACTCTGAGAGAGGAACATAGGTTAAGGGTATTTGAGAATAAGGTTCTTAGGAAAATATTTGGGGCTAAGAGGGATGAAGTTACAGGAGAATGGAGAAAGTTACACAACGCAAAGCTGCACGCATTGTATACTTCACCTGACATAATTAGGAACATAAAATCCAGACGTTTGAGATGGGCAGGACATGTAGCACGTATGGGCGAATCCAGAAATGCATATAGAGTGTTAGTTGGGAGGCCGGAGGGAAAAAGACCTTTGGGGAGGCCGAGACGTAGATGGGAAGATAATATTAAAATGGATTTGAGGGAGGTAGGATATGATGGTAGAGACTGGATTAATCTTGTACAGGATAGGGACCAATGGCGGGCTTATGTGAGGGCGGTAATGAACCTACGGGTTCCTTAAAAACAGTAAGTAAGTAAGTATTATTATTATTATTATTATTATTATTATTATTATTACTATGTCCCAATCAGAATTTTAATCCGAGTCCGCTCGTTCGCGGTCACACATGCTAACCGTTACTTCACAGCGGTGGACTAACATTGTTTCTAATCGTTATCTCTCTTCCTTACGTACCTACTTGGTTATTTTTAATTTATGTATGTAAGAGACTTAATTTCTTTATCTAATACAGTTTCATTATTTATATATCGATACAAAGTACGAGTATTAAATAGACTACAAAGGCGAAGCATTTCCTCTCCAAGTTCTCTTAAAATAAATTATGGTATTTCTGCAACAGAGTTCCTCATTCCACTAATTGCTGCAATTATACCTTTCACATTTCACTTTTTTATCGATTTCATCACAAAGCAGTGTAAGTTTTCAATAGGAATCTGGTAACTGTTCCTATTGGAGGGACACAATTGCAGTTACTCCATGCACGACGAGCTTTGTATGTGCTAATGAAGGCTTAAACAAGTGAATAGAGACTCCTCGTTGAGGTTAACGCATGAGATGGAATTACTTACCCGGTACGGAGTAGTTGTCGTGGTCCACAGCCTGGAGGATGAGCGTGAAGGATCTCTGTAAAGAGAAACACAAGCATCAGTCGGCTGTAACAGGCGGGCATGGGCGGGCTGCTAACTACCTGATCAAACACCCCAACCAGCGCCAAATCTTCTTATATTTACAATGAAGGACGACAGAACTTATTCTTATCCCGCTTCTTTAAACTCGAGAGAATGTTCAGTGGCTAAGGAATGTTACGATGAAAAATTGCCATTACAGTGTATTAAAACATATTTATTATTAAAGCCCGGGTGTTTAGGCATTTATTTTGGTTAAAATAGGCAGGCATATAAGCAGTAAAAATAGTAAAAATAGACAGTGAAATAGGCATTTATTATTCATGGAAACAGACAAAAAATAGACAAATAATAAACTATCCCATACGGTACTCACTTCCCTTGGTTACATGTCACAACAAGATGCTTTTTTAAGTTGTCAACTGTCATAGTAAGCCGCCTGTCAGAGAGAACTTTTTTCATGGTGGAAAAAGATCTTTCTACTTCTACTGAAGTGATTGGAGCAAACTTAAAACAACTTATTTCAGAAGGACTGTCTCTACTTTCTTTCAGAGATCGGGAAAAACCGACTGTGTATTGTCTCAAAAAGAGGGGTGTGAGAAGGGGTTAGAGACTTCAAAGTACGCGTGACTTGTGCGTGCAAGCGACAACAGTAACGGGACCTGGAGTAACCTGAACACTGAGAATAATACTGTTCAAACATCTTTGTTAAGTGACATAAAAGATGGAATCGGTAGGGGAGAAAAGTCTACGACTTCTTGGAAACATATGTATATTGCTGAAAAATAAGATTCTCAGCAAATATTTGTGAGAGGTGAATATATATATTTTTAATCTGTAAAACCGTTCTTTTTTGTTTTTTGATATAATTTATGTGCGGTTTATTTTAAATGCATTAAAAATATAGAAAATGTACAATAACGACGCAAAAAGATTTAAAAAAAGGCATTTACACTTAAAATAGGCAATGGGAATTAAAATAGGCAAAAAATCAAAATAGAAATTGGGCCTATCGTCCCCAAATGAGTGGAAACTTGTTTATCTCTAATAGGTCTTTCATACATACACTCAGTTTAAAAAAGGCATTTTGCCTAATATCCGGACTCTATTTATTATCACAGGCAAAGAACATTCTAAGTCACATGAGGTTCGTTTCGAGATATATTTCCCTGTAATAATTCACATAGAATTATGTTTTCTTGACTTGGGAATGCTCAAAATGTACTACAATTGATATACTGATAGATGGCGTACATATCTCATAAAAAAATGTAACTTAGAATGTTCTTTGCCTTTGGTCTTCAGTAGTTAAAATACATTTATTAAAAACTACAAGCCATCGGCGTGGCTCAGTTTGCCTGCTGGTTCGGAGTTGCGTTCGTGCGTGGGTTCGATTCCCGCTTGGATACCTTGTTAGGTTTTTCCGAGGTTTTCCCCAATTGTAAGGCGAATGTCAGGTAATACACGGCGCATCTCGGCCTCATCTCCCAAATGCCAACTCAGCATCACCAATTCCATAGACGCTAAATAACCGAGTAGTTGATACAGCGTCGTTAAAGTACCGAGTAATTGCCTTCGGCACTCTGGGGAAGTTTACTCGAACGTCACTCGCACATTGCAAGGGCTCGGACCCCTTCTCTCGCGAGGATTGTGGCGCCCCCCATGCGATTCGGATTTTTCCTTTCCAAATGCTCTAATGTTCCTTCAATGGAACGCAGAAAATTGCAGTGAGACAAATGGCCAACAGGCTTTGAGCCCACATAGACACTTTAAGCCCCAATTTCCCTGGCTAAGAATGCATACCTTTTAAATGTTTCTGTTGCCATTTCCCCATTGATATTGTCATTGACATTGATATTCTTACTATAAATTTAATTCTTGAGGAATACTTAAGTTGTCGTAAGCTTTCTTTCTATGCTTTTTTTTTTAAGTGAGAAAAATATAACCGAAGACTAAACTAAACAAGAAAATTATTAAACATTTAAAGTATCAGATTTCATTCCATTCTTTCAAACTCGTGAAGAAATAATTAAAGCTCTGTAACGTAAACTTTCTTGTTTATGAACAGTGTTTCAATTACCTGTCACCTGCCGACAACTAGCGTCACACTTCATGCAATGGACGTGTGGAAACTGTACCCGACACGGTGTCCATTACAACAATAACGTACTTCTGACGGACTTCACGTGTGTCATAAGGCCTTAAGCAGGTATGGAACGATCTTCTTGTTCTGTACAACGACCGTGTGACGCCCGCAAATCGAACTCTTTACGACCTCTTTCAAGAGGTGTTGTCAATTGAGCATGTCCAATTGGAAGGTTGACGATGATTTTACGCATCCAACGCAAGCTTAAGTTTAATCAGCTTGTCTACATGTTAGTGTTGGATTTCTGCTCCGGATAGTTGTACATTGGTGTTCAAAGATATTTGATCTCCAATCCTCTGATAGTGTAAGTAAATTTTCTGACCACGGGATGTCAGAACTAAAGATACAACAAACTGACAAACTTTAAAATAGTTCCGCCAGTCTTCAATAGGTGATACTATTATTGGGACGGGAAAAAAGTGTTTGGAAAAATGTTGATGTAGATCAAATATATGTTATTCTCATAATTGACAGTATCAGCGGTTTCTCTCTAAATCTAGTGATTTTTACAATCATTAGAGGGAAATGAAATTTTGAATGATACAATGCGGGTATATTCATGTACTATTGGCCACACTGACTATTATCTTCGCCATCTATTCATATAAGTAAAAACTAAAGAAGCCACACTCACACGAACAAATTATCGATCACTATTGAGGTGTAGGATCAGGTATCTTTGAGCGCCACTGTACCACATCCATAGATAGGTAGTAATGTTCAATCGTTAAAACGAAGCCAATACTTACTTACTTACTGGCTTTTAAGGAACCCGGAGGTTCATTGCCGCCCTCACATAAGCCCGCCATTGGTCCCTATCCTGTGCAAGATTAATCCAGTCTCTATCGTTATATCCCACCTCCCTCAAATCCATTTTAATATTATCTTCCCATCTACGTCTCGGCCTCCCTAAAGGTCTTTTTCCCTCCTGACTTCCAACTAACACTCTATATGCATTTCTGGATTCGTCCATACGTGCTACAGGCCCTGCCCATCTCAAACGTCTGGATTTAATGTTCCTAATTATGTCAGGTGAAGAATACAATGCGTGCAGTTCTGTGTTGTGTAACTTTCTCCATTCTCCTGTAACTTCATCCTTCTTAGCCCCAAATATTTTCCTAAGCACCTTATTCTCAAACACCCTTAACCTATGTTCCTCTCTCAAAGTGAGAGTCCAAGTTTCACAATCATACAGAACAACCGGTAATATAACTGTTTTATAAATTCTAATTTTCAGATTTTTTGACAGCAGACTATATGACAAAAGCTTCTCAACCGAATAATAACAGGTCATATATTTATTTTTTTATTGGGTTATTTTACGACGCTGTATGAACATATAGGTTATTTAGCGTCTGAATGAAATGAAGGTGATAATGCCGGTGAAATGAGTCCGGGGTCCAGCACCGAAAGAAACCCAGCATTTGCTCGTAGTGGGTTGAGGGAAAACCCTGGAAAAAACCTCAACCAGGTAACTTGCCCCGATCGGGATTCGAACCCGGGCCACCTGGTTTTCGCGGCCAGACTCGCTGACCTATACTCCACAGGTGTGGACTCTCATATTTATTCTGCGTTTAATTTCCTCCCGAGTGTCATTTATATTATTTTGTTACTGTTGCTCCAAGATATTTGAATTTTTCCACCT
This sequence comes from Periplaneta americana, assembly GCF_040183065.1. Lineage (NCBI taxonomy): Eukaryota > Metazoa > Arthropoda > Insecta > Blattodea > Blattidae > Periplaneta > Periplaneta americana. The sequence continues at coordinate 124,234,970 of NC_091133.1, forward strand.
CTTCGAAGGATAAATCTCCAATTTTTACAGTTCCATTTCGTACAATATTCTGGTCACGAGACATAATCATATACTTAGTCTTTTCGGGATTTACTTCCAACCCTATCGCTTTAAAACAAAGCCAATGCTTCAAGTAATTGTGAGATAGGTCAGAGAGTGGCCATCTTATACGTAACTTATTATTATACTTTAACTTAATCTTTTCTTGATCAGTTTTAACAAATAGGCTACTTGAATTTTCTAAACCAAGTCATCTTAATACAGGCTTCATACACATTTCCATACAGTGTTTAAGCTACTAGTAGTGAAGAGTGCAACGAATTTATGGAATGGAATGTAGGATGTCCCGTTAAAAAAAAAAAAACAATTTTCTTTACTACAAATTTCTGTAGCATTCTGTATAATTTCCAACTGCTCCAAACGGCAGGCACTACTTAAGTTTTTTTTCTTGTTAAAGGTGAAATATTAATTTTATTTTGGGTGGAGTTTCAGTCATCACGATAGTAGGCTATACAGTATGTCCCATAACCTTTGGGACGCTCATATAATTAATTTATTTTAATTTAAAAAAATATATTTTTTATTTAAGTTGTAGAGTTGGCAAAAGCTTGCCATTTTGGAGTAGTTGGCAAGTTTACAGAGTGTTACAGAAATTCGTAGTAACATAAAATTATGTTTCCCCCCCCCCTTAAATGGGATATACTATATTTCGTTCCATAAATTTGTTGCATTCTTTATCCTGATTTAAGCATGCAGTACCGTAGCGTTGTATTCAGGCCATTACAAAACAAAAATAATTTAACGATCATGTGTACATTTTTAGCCATTTCATGAAAAATATTTTCGTGTTGGCGGCTTCATAAGAGAACATTTAACTTTTTGCCTGGTTGTTGATTTAGCTACTCTATTTGTTGACAATTCTCACTACATTATTCATGGCATTCTTCAATACCACCGCAAGATTTTTTGTCGGTCGGTGCCACATGAACTGTCGGCTGGCAAAAGAACTGCTGCGGACGGAAATAGCTGCTACAACAGTATGAATGGGAAATTTTTAAGCATTCCTCTATAGCAGTGTTTCTCAAACTTTTCTGAAGTGGGGACCACTTTTTTAAGTCAGAACTGTTCCGCGGACCACCTTACTTTTGTTCCCTTCGAAAGCAAATTTATCATTTATGTAGCATATTTTAATACCAGTATACTTACATTTTAATGTAGAAATAATTAATTAAAATTGATTTAATTCGATTAATTTTATATTAGTATTAACAAATTAAGTTAATGTTAATAGAAGAAAATTTCTTATATTGTCATTTGTAAAAACAGAAATAAAAAAAAATTAATGCAGAAACATGCCCGATTTTCAACAAGTAAAGATGCAATTTTGCATGTTCTATTATTGGTGAACGACGTACAGTACGTGACCATTTGAATGTGCAGACTGGGTGTCAGCAGAACTATTAAGAAAGTCATAAATACATGAAAAGGTTCGGTACTTTGGTCCTGTTATGAATTCAGGTGGTCCCTGGCTGGGTAACAGGCACAGCGCCAGATTTGCACGGAAAAGATGGCGAGAAACACCACGTTCATAGTGCTTCAAATCCCTCTTTTGTTGCTGAGAGTAGAGTGGGAAGGCGATAGGTTAAATCGAGGAGAAAAGGTGAAAGGCGATTGCCATGTGTCATTTACAAACTCTGAGATTTTCAGCTATAGTGTGATACGCAATTCGTTTGAATTTTATTTTTTCTTCTGTCTTTTTTGAAGGACCACAAGGGCAGACATCGAGGACCACAGGTGGTCCGCGGACCATAGTTTGAAAAACGCTGCTCTATAGCCTTTCTGGACCTCAAAGGAAAATACTTGGAGGAAAGGAACTATTCATGTGCGATCAATAACTGAAATCATTCGTGTGTATATGGTTGTCATCTTTGGAGCCAGATTATTTTCAAGACTTTATCTAATATTGTAACATCTCTTAAATATTAATTGTGTATGAGAATAAGGTGCTTAGGAAAATATTTGGGGCTAAGAGGGATGAAGTTACAGGAGAATGGAGAAAGTTACACAACGCAGAACTGCACGCAATGTATTCTTCATCTGACATAATTAGGAACATTAAATCCAGACGTTTGAGATGGGCAGGGCATGTAGCACGTATGGGCGAAACCAGAAATGCATATAGAGTGTTAGTTGGGAGACCGGAGGGAAAAAAACCTTTAGGGAGGCCGAGACGTAGATGGGAAGATAATATTAAAATGGATTTGAGGGAGGTGGGGTATGATGATAGAGACTGGATTAATCTTGCACAGGATAGGTACCGCTGGAGGGCTTATGTGAGGGCGGCAATGAACCTTCGGGTTCCTTAAAAGCCATTTGTAAGTAAGTAAGTAAATTAAAATAAACGTAAATATTTAATAATAATTATTAATAATAATAAATCTTAAGTTACGTTGAAATTGTTGGAATTTAATTCTTTTGTCTAGTGACGGGTACTTAACTCTTCGTTATGCACCCATATAAAGCCAATTGTGTAAACAAATTTACCGACAGAGTCGTTGCCCAGGGTGCGCCGCTGGAGTTTAGTCTACGCTACATCTGCGATGAGATGAGATGAGATGAGATGAGATGAGATGAGATGAGATGAGATGGTGATGGAGATTTGTTGGAATGCCACAGGGGAACCGGAGCTCCTGGAGAAAACCCGTGTTATCTGGAATACGGGGCTTGCCTAACAATCGGGAGTACATCGGGGTTCGAACCGGGGTTCACAGAATTATAAATGCAACACTAGACCATCGTGGCGGCTCTGGACTATAATGTAAAATCGTAATAATTGATATTCTATCAGACTCGAAACGTACGATATGCAAACCATGGGGTTAATATTGTGTAATTTCAATTTCAATCTACTTAAAATAGGTCATATTTTGCCAAAAGATAAAAAAATAGGCTAACACGATTTCAGGTTTTCGCATCTCATTTATGTAAGTATAATGTGTAATAACTGAATTACCATATATTCAGACACTTATCGGAAGATAGCCTAATGGGAGACAATAAGGAGGGAAATCAAGCCATCAGGTATAACTCCCTGTAAAGTTGATTTGAAGAATTTCGAGGGAAGGCTTGATTTGCATAATATACGAGTACGTCACTGTTCGTTAACAGAAAACCACAATTAAGCTACACAGAACTAGTGTGCTCTCAATGTTGGTTGCTTGACGGTTGTCAGCCCACTTTGACGTCTGTGGATATAGAGGGAAGAATTGGATCGGTGTCTGGTGGAGTTCCCGGGTAGCTCAGTTGGTAGAGCGTTGATACGTTTAACCAAAGGTCCCGGGTTCGTTACCCGGCTCCGGAACAATTTTTCCCTCGAAATTATTCACAATAAGGAGGGATTGATAAAAACGGGAAAATAAATATGACTAACATTGACGTTCTTGATTCTGGAACGAAACTAGATATAGGCCTACATACAAAAATCTCATAACATCAATAGAAAGACAAAGAAATGTCTACTTACTTACTTACTTACTTACTTATGGCTTATAGAGAACCCGGAGGTTCATTGCAGCCCTCACATAAGCCTGCCATAAGTGAATTATTTTTAATATTAAGCTAAGGTCAATTTAGCAGAACAGCTGCTGTATTGCAACAAGAAAGGACAATGCAGGTCGTGGTAAATTGGGCGAAATAGATGGTTTCATGGAAGGCGAAACTTTTGATATAGCGCAAGTCGTGAAATGAGCCGTTCAGAGCAGAAGTGGTGTAAGTCAAAATTGGGTAATGAGGTTTAAAGCAAAAATTCTGTAAAATACAGCGCAAAGTAGTAATTAATATGTCCTTCGTGCTATCCACTGACTACTAAGGGTGGTATTCATAGACATTTCGCAGCACGCGCTACGAGCGTACTAAGCTAGCCCCGGCTATCCACTGGTTACTAGTACAGAATTCAAATCATATCCTATCGCTAACACTGGTTTATGAATACGAAAACCGCTGATAATCCACCGAAAGCCCGCGCTAAAATGTCTATGAATACGGCCCTACTAGTTTCAATAAATTGAATATTAATTGCTACTTTGCGCTATATTTTACAGAATTTTTACTTTAAACCTCATTACTCGTTTTTGACTTTCACCTCTTCTGTTCTCAACGACTCAAATATACCTAAGTTTGTTGAAATAATTGAAGAAGGCATTCCTCGGTGGTCTAATTGTTACTGTCCTTGTCATTGAATCAAAAGTTCGCGGGCTTGAACCCGACTGAGGGCGATGAATTTTAAATGGTAATAAAAACTTTTAATATGGCTTCCTTCGGAAAGAAAGTACAGCTGGGGTCCCGTGATGTATATTTACGACACGTAAACGGACACTGTCCCTGATAGAGGGCTCCGGGCAAAATTTACCTGTAATTTCTATCCCTATTAAAAAATTGGAAGTAGCGTAATGAGCCCATACCAGAGATTTATTTATGCAAGGACTTGTATAAAATCTTGTAACTGAAGGAAAATGGCAATAACTACTGTATTTTCATTTTTAAATTACATTGTTTACAGACCCTGAGATAACAATTATTCATTAATGGGACATTTTAAATGCAAATTATAGAAAAAACCGAAGTACTTTTTGAAAATCTGACCTACAGCTGTCTGAAAACACAATTTCACAGGATTTGCCGAATATCGAATAGAACTGCTGATTCTTTGGTGAGAAGTCACCAGTGGAGAGAGTTACGTACTATTTGTGTGTCAGCGTGAAGCTACAGAAGGACTAGGTAGGCTGTCTTTTCACAATTTGTTTGTTTGTTTAATTTACGTAGGTAAAGTTGTGAAGATGATTTAAATGCTGTCTTGGAGAGGAGGACCACCAACACGATGAACCAGACAACTGCCGTTCTGTACCGTGAGGCATGCTAAATGCGGGATCATCAGTTAAATCTTGTATTTATTGTGCTGACAAATCTGTGTTTGCGCCGTGCGAACAGGTACAGCACATGTAAAACACGATGGGTTTGGATGGTAAACAAGACCAAAGTCCTCTAACACGTGTAATGGGCTTTGTGGCTTTTAAATGTCAGTGCAACATCTGGACTTGCCTGTGGAGGTGTGCGCGAAAGATTTAATGAGGTCGTGGAGGCGACTTCAAACTCACAATTTCTTGCATTTAACTGTAAAGAAGTTTTTATTTCTTTAAATAACAGCTTTGAAATACAAATAATCGCATTTCGACAATACAGTGCGTACGAATATTGTTAAATTTAGAAACCTCTTTAAGAGCTGTTACAGGTTAAATGATTATATAACATTTCTTTTTCCGAATTCCTCTCGTAAATATTTTATTATTTATTTATTTATTTAACCTGGTAGAGATAAGGCCATCAGGCCTTCTGTTCCCCTCTCCCAGGGGATTAAAACTACAATAGCCTATTAAGAATACAATTACAATTATAATTACAATTAATATTAAATTTACAAATACAATAAAAATCAAAGTACTAAAAGATTAACTGATTAATAAAAGCTAGACAGTTTATTGTAAAAGTTACGAAGAGAGAAGCATTTCTTTTATTGATTAAGTAAAAATTAGACTTACTCTACGCAGTAAGAAAATGCTTAATAAGCTTTCTTTTGAACGCTACTAAATTCCGACAGTCTCTGATGTCACTGGATAGGGTATTCCACAAGCGCGAGAGCGAAATTGTGTATGATGATGAATACGATGAAGTCTTATGTGTTGGTATGGGTAGTGTTCGAATTAAAGTGATGAAGTAGGAGAATTTCCCTTTTCAGGAATTATTTTCCTCAACTTCTGTGTTTTTGTGTTCATTCTCAAAACGGAAAAGAAAATTCCTCTCTCTGAATTTTTTTATATTATAAGGGAATTTTCTATGATATGCCTAACCCAGATTTCCTCGACCAAAATATATCTTCTGTAACCCAGTTCTCTCGATCTAGCCAGTCTTCATCTGTCGGGTTCCTTTTCCGCGTAATCTTCTTCATTTCCTCTGCCCATGTGGATTGTGGTCTATCTCTTTTCCTTCTTTCTTCTGGTTTCCAAATTAGGACTTCTCCATTTAATCTATTTTATAACTTGTAACATGCCTATACCATCTTAGTTACGTTTCTTCTATCACTTTAACAACATCGTTTGTAACATCCATTTTCTCTCTTATCGTAATATTATTTTTTCCCCCCTTCTTGAAAATTTTGCCAAAGACCTTAGATAATCCATCTCTGAGTATATTTTGTAATATCATTAGTATCACGCCGGACTGAATAGTTATATTTTCCCTGAAGAATGCACGGATTTTATTGATTAACGTGTCCATCTATACACTGTATGGCACCTGACAATAATAAATGATAGGCCTATATGTCATTAAATTGCATTTCCGAAAACTTACTATCCATAAGTATTATTTCTTTAATTGACTAGTGTTCTGAAGCTAAAAATGTGTTGTTAATTGCTTTGTACAGATTTTGTTTGTCAATTTTTAACTAAGAATTACATCATTCTTACGTAATTATCATAAAAATTGTAACAAATCATACGACTTTAGAAACTTAATTCTTTACAGTTTAATTCTGCATCCTAATGTACAGTCTTGGAGAATTTACAAGAGTGGCGTTATTTGTAATAATGTGATAAATGAGTAAGAACTGTAAATTTGTAGTCAAAAATCGGAAAAAAAAAATCTGTATGAAGCAACTATGAAATTCACAATACGGTTTTAGCTTCACAATACAAGCTAATTAAAGAAATGATACTCCTGAATAGTTCATCCTTTATCTGTAATATTCTTTTACCCTTAAAACTAAAGAATAAAGGTATTTTACAAACAACTTCAAAATTAGTGTAACTCTGAAAATATTGAGATTAGGACAAATGTTTATGTGACATTTTTTGCTCAGAATGTCTTCAGAAATAAACTCCGTAAGTGACGGCAAATCCTCGTGAATCACTCTGTATACAAGGCTGTTCGGAACTGAGTTACGATTTTTTGTGACCAAGTTTAAGAACTAATTATTATCGATTGGTGTAAGAATCTAAAAATGTCAATTTTTGTAGTTACGTTAGTTTCACACTAAATCCTCGATTTAACATGGTAACTTGTCATGTTGCGAAGTTTGACCCATTGGTCCATTCCCAACACTTTTGTACCACGGATCAAAAATGAACATTTTCATGGCATTTCATCTAGCGGAATTCTCTGACCATGTGGTCAACATAGCACAACATCTGTTCTATGACTTATTAAATATATTTGGAATTCTATTTTAACAAGAAAGTGACAACCATCATTCTTGCAGTGGACTCTTCATATATATAGTCGTTACTCAGTAAATTATAGAAATGAAGATCTAATGTAAAATATTCTTTCTCTGCGTCTACTTACATGAAAAACCCCAAAAGGTTTCACTTTCATGTCATCAGTATAGCATTATGTGTTGCATTAACTATAATAATATTTCATTTTAATGGTAATAATGTCATCAAACATTCTTAAGTTTTATAGTTCTTAATATCCAATACACAGCTGTATTCGGAAAACTACAGACCAGAGAATCAGACCTGTAAATTATTTTTTATATGTTATCAAAAAATTACACAAATGAACATCGACATATTGGCATTACGATGTGAAAGAATCTGACCCATCTGAACTCTATGTCAGCAATCCTGTCTATTGTTTATTGTAGTGTGTATTTTGTTTTATTCTGAAATGCAATTAATCAGTTCTCAAGACTGACGAAAGATTGATTTTGGAAAATAGGAAAATGATGAAGGAAAATTGACATTTCACTGAAAACTACAATTTTTCTGAAAAACTTTGGGTTTCAAGTTTCAAAATGAGGGTTCATTTATTAAAACCCGTTCAGTCGTTTTTCCGTAATTTCCATTACCAGTTCAAATTATTCTGTTCTATGACTTATTAAATATATTTGGAATTCTGTTTTAATGTTCGCAAGTAATGCGGAAGTAAGAAAAAAGTTTCTATAAGCCTTAATGGTTCTCTGAACCCTATCGTTGTCATGGAGTCGCGACGCTGAACATCAGGAATGCGTAACACTGAGATAGAACAGAAAATGAACGCTCGGTGAACGCTGCTGAATGTTTCATGACTCACATATTAGTATACATCTCGTTAACCATCGCTGCTGGTACGAAGCACTTCGCAAGAAGATACCTTGGGCTGAGGTGCCAACAGGGGTCGTATGTGGGCACACCTGAAATAGTGTGGGCGGAGAGTACAACGTTGCGAGGAATTCCACTAGCGTCTCCTGTGAGGCTGCCGCCCCGGTCGTATGAACCATGTTTCATTCATAAAAATGAGCTGACAAGTCATCATATGTACCCTATGTTGTATGCTGTGCTGGACACACCGAGCATTGAATAAGGCAGCAACCCGCTCTCCTTGTGCCGAGCTGTTGGAGATAAACCGGGGGTGACCACATTTGCAACACTTCATTCATTCCTATACCTGGTATGGTTTATCTTGACTCGGTACTCATCCTCTTTCACAATAGCCCTGCCAAGACTCTGGAATTCGTTACCTGCTAGCATCAGGGACTGTCGAAATAAAATTGAATTCAAACGCAAACTTACTAGGCACTTGGTCAGTAATTGAGACTCGTTCAGACATGGTTTCTTGTAAATAGTTCTCTTAATCTATCACAAAATATTTCAATATCCGGTAATTTCGTCACTATAGAATTCTGTTGTTGTAGGTTTAATTTGTAATTCAGTAAATACAAAAATATTCTTTGTTCTTAACTTCTATGATAAAATGTCTAGCTTTCATTAATCAGGTAATCTTGTCGTACTTTAATTTTTATTGTAATTGTAATTGTAAATTTAATATTAATTGTAATTTTATTGTTCATATTATAGTTGAAATCCCCTGGTAGAGGGGTAGAGAATGCCTGACGGCCTTATCTCTACCAGGTTAAATAAATAAATACTAAAATAAATAGCAATAAAACCAAGTTCCTTCAAATGAGGGTGGAGATTATAGGAGGGTTGTAAATTTTCAGGATTCCTTTCAAAACCTTGTTATTGTACAGTCTACCGGAACTCAGTTTCTTGAAAGACAAGCTCAGTGACGGAACTACACAGTACGAAGAGAAATATTTTGTTATTTTATTTTGTGCTACAGAATATATAAACTAGTCCCTTCCGCCACTGGATGGATGGACGGCATCGCTCCACTCCTCCATCGCCATAACAATACAGACGAAGTAAGACATATCTCATTTCTCTCTCTTTTCACAGTGAGACAAGATACATCACACAGACTTTAGCCTCCCGGAGTATACTAAATTCCAGATAGGAAAAATGTTCAGGTAAACAAAAGGGTGGAGTTTTGCCATCTCCCACACCATCGTACCACGTCACACGTATATTCCTATTGGCTAGTGATGTGTCGCGTCGCTGGTGTGCCGAATTTTGTCCCGCAGGAGTTCTTTTACATGACAGTAAATCTACTGACATGAGCCTGTCACATTTAAGCACACTTAAATGCCATCGACCTGGCTCGGGATCGAACCCGCAACCTCGGGCATAGAAGGCCAGCGCTATAGCAACTGCACCAACCAGGCCGACAAGCGGTAGAAATTACTTTGCAGTTTCTTATGAGATGTTCATCGTGATTGATGCTTTAGACCAGGGGTCGTCAGCACAGAGCATGCTGGGGCTAAGCTCTCTTACCGCGGAAAACGCAGTGCACTAGGGTGCACTCCGTAGCTGCTAGCGGGTATGCTCTCTATCTCTCCCTGTTGCACGACAGTGTACACGGGACTGCACCGCGTACCATTTGCACATTTCAGCGAGTGCTGACGACCACTGCTTTAGACGGAAGTGGAGTAAGTTAAAATAATAATTTTGTCTTTGATGAACATCCACAGAGCATTATCAGGTGTTGTGAGGTCTGGACTTCGTGGAGGCCGGGAAAAAAGCGCTTGATCATCTGCAGATTCTCTTCCAATCCTCTTCTTCCAAGATTCTATTAATGGACCTGCCTACCAGGACATGGTTAGTGAATGGTTGGTAGCACAATTGCAACAAGCTGGTATCGAAGACACTCCTGCGACAGGACGGAGCGCCAGCACACTTCGCACTTGGATTGAAGAGGATCTGCAGATGATCAAGCTCCTTTTGTCTGGCCTCCACGAAGTCCCGACCTCACAACACCTGATAATGCTCTCTGGGGGGTTAATCAAGGACAAAGTGCGAAATCACCGCTATAACATAACGGCACAATTACAAGCAGCTGTGGAAGATACCTTCAACGAAGTGACCCTTAATTGTCTTGGCAAAACATCTGCCAGGACATGGCGCAGAATTCAGCTGTGCTATCAAAATGAAGGTCTTCATACCGATGTCTTGGATCGTTAAACTATCAGTTACATGTCCATATCAATCAATCAACCGTACCCATCGTAGTGTCGTAATACGGGGGGAGTACGCCCACTTTGTGATCTCACTGTATTTAAACGTATTTTTTAGTCAATACAAATTTATTAAGTCTACTGCATTTAGGTTTTTTATAATATGTAATTGTACAAATTAATGGCGATTATGTTCAAGGTAAATACATGATTCATATCGATTATATGAGAAACATAAATTATCTCTTAATCTAATAAAAAATCTGGAATAACGGGAGAATTGTAATTAGTAGTTTGGAATGTACGAGGGCTTAGAGAAAGGAATTGAACAATCGCCTCAAGAGTTTCAATGACAGTTTTAGAGAGTAGGTAGTATTCGTCACACGGCTGTGGAGCATTTGTAGAAATATCAACTTTACTTTCTGATATAATCACACGTAAATGCATTTCAACATCAGATTTTTTTCCTTAGACTTACATTTTCCAAGTTGAGAAAAGTGATTTGAAATCGCTATTATCACAGTGAAAGTATTGCATTCAGATTGTGAAAGTAGGGTCTATATGAGTATTTGATATTTCAATCATCCTGAGTTTGGCAGTCAATTAAACTCAAAATCATAGACATTACTGCTTGAGTTAAAGTGGCATTTTATTTTACATTACATCACAGTGTCATTTTTAGTAAACTTGAATAAACTGAGAGCTGAGAATGGAAATCCATCAAATCGTAGCATTTTGATATGGTATGTTATGGTATGGTATGATATACGATACGATATCGGATATGATATGATAATGATATGATATATGATATATTTATCAGTCAAACAGCATCTGTCATGTCACGGTGTACCTTCACATTCCTGCTATCGTAGCATTTAGGTTTTCACCGTGATCGGTGAGTTGTAATGGGGTTTTTGGTTTTCGAAATTGTGTTGGTATTAATCGCTAATATATATTTTATTAATTTGTTATTTTACGATGCTTTATCAACTGCTATGTTTATGTAACGTGTGAATGAAAAGAAGATGATAATGCCAGCGAAATGAGTCCGCAGTCCAGCACCGAAAGTTACCCAGCATTTGCTCTTAATGGGTTGAGGGAAAACCCTGGAAAAACCTCAACCAGGTAACAAGTCTCAACGTGGACTTGAACCCGGGGCCGCTCGTTTCATGGTCAGGCATGCTAACCGTTACTCCACAGCGGTGGATAATCTCTAATATTTAGGAGGTACTTACTAGAGATATTAATTCTACAGGCACAAGGACTCGACCAGTCTTAATTGTAGGAATTCCATAGGTATTGAAAATTAAACTTCTTTAATACCTTGAGTGTCATATAATTTGGCTTTGCTGTTCTTCGATTTATATCGTAACTTAATGTTCTAGACATTTATTCCTAGTACAAGCTTGTGAAACTCGGAACTTCGTCCCAACCTAGAACATCGTTTGTTGCTGAATCGAGGACCATTAGATATGCAGGGTGAACCTGTGAGTAATATCATTAATTTCAGGTGGTTATTCTTTGAGATATTTCACACAGAAAGTTGAACGCAATTTTGCTCATTTTTGTTTCCTTTTCTTGATAAAAATTATTTTATATGAAACATTTTCTAGCGTGTTTTGGGAAGACCATTGATTTAATTCCCACTATGCTGTCAATTTAAGAGAACAGTGAATTATGATAATAAATTGTCCGCACCTGAGGAGTAACGGTCAGCGGTCTGGCCGCGAAACCAGGTGGCCCGGGTTCGAATCCCGGTCGGGGCAAGTTACCTGGTTGAGGTTTTTTACGGGGTTTTTCCTCAACTCAATACGAGCAAATGCTGGGTAACTTTCGGTGCTGGACCCCGGACTCATTTCACCGGCATTATCACCTTCATTTCATTCAGACGCCAAATAACCTAGATGTTGATACAGCGTCGTAAAATAACCCAATAAAATAAATAAAGTAAAGATAATAAATTATAGAAAGAATTTTAGTTTTGTCCATCAAATGTGCAGAAATTTCTACTGAACAAATGTAACTTTTCTTTCTGCAAATTAATTTTACAAAGTTACATTTGTTCGGATCAAGTTTCTGCACATTTAAAGGACAAATCTAAAATTCTTTCAATCATATATTATCATAATACACTGTTCTCTGAAATTGTCTGAGGATATTGGGGATTAAGTCAATGGCTTCCCAAAACGCTTTATGAAATATTTCATATAATACAATTTTCAATTAGAAAAGGTAGCAAAAACGAGTAAAATTGTGTTAAACGTTTTTTGTTTGAAATATGTCAAAGAATAACCCCCTGAAATTAATGACATTCTGCATACTTTTCATCTTTTACATACTCTGTCACTTGGATTATGGAATGGACACCCCTGCGCTAGACAACTGCTTTGCCCGCGCCACGCAGGAAACAGAACCGGCTGAAGCCGCGCCTTGCTAATTCTTGTTGCATTTCTTCCGTTCCTTTGCTTTAAGTTTCCTCTCACGCTTATTATTATACGAAGACAACGAGCCAGTTAAGAGAAAAGTATAATTTTCATTGACATATAGCATTCCTACACGAAATCAATTTCATTGAAAATGTGCAGCACCGCGCATTGCAATTATATTAACCTGAGCACAGCGTGGTAGTCCTTGAGTGCTCTTCCTTCGCTGTCTTGCGTTGCGAAGGAAAGAACTCAAAGAAGCCGGTGGAGGTCAAACCCCGAATACGCCACACAGGTTTTCTTTGTCCGCGGCTTAACAACAAATTACAATTTTATTTGGTATTAATACCAAGACGTAACGCTGCAAAGGCACAAGGTCGCGGGTTCGATTCCCGATGTGGTCATGGTTTTTCTCCATTGATCTAATCCTTCGCACTATCGTCCTGAGGTACACTCAGGCTGTAACAGAAATGAACAGCAAAGGTATTTTCTTGAGAGTAAAATTCCTTTTCAGAATGAAAAGTTACATTTGAGCCGTTCAGAGCAAAAGTGGTGTAAGTCAAAATTGGGTAATGAGGTTTAAAGTAAAAATTCTGTAAAATACAGCGCAAAGTAGCAGTTAATATGTCCTTCGTGCTATCCACTGACTACTAATAGTTTAACGCTCTTACTAATAAACCATGTATAGATTTTATACGAGACTTATGCAGAGTTGAGACAGAAAACGTTACTGATAAACCATGCATAAGCGATGGACGTATAAACAGTCTGTAACTATACAATGGGAATTACTTTGCAGTAGTTATATACACGAAACCCCTTGTTTAAGCGTTGTATATAGAGAAAAAATGGCCGCCCCTCTAACAGCTATTCGTATCGACTGTCATTTTATGATGATGGTTGCCTTGTAACCACAGAAGAACAAACCAAAGAGCACAGAATAATTAGAATAATATTGCTGCAGCTTGTACTCTTTGACCAAAATATAGTGTGGTAATCGATCAGAGCTAGTTGTACTATCGATACTAAACACGGCACACTAGAGCGCTCTACCGGATGCAATAGAGAACCTCAGATATTCTATTATCTTTCGTAACGAAGTAATGACGAAACTATGACGTAGCTGTGTAACAGTTATACTGTTATACACGACGTATGTAGTGATTATTAGTAAGGAATTTACACACGACTTATAAACGAGCTACTCATTGTATAAGTATAAGACAGTTAAACGTCTGTATATGGAGTTTTTATTAGTAAGACCGTAAATAAATTGAATATTAATTGCTACTTTGCGCTGTATTTTACAGAATGTTCACTTTAACCATCATTACTCATTTTTGACTTACACCACTTTTGCTCTGAACGCCTCATTTGTTCAAATCAAATTTCTACATATTTAAAGGGAAAAACTAAAATTCTTTCAATTGACTGAGATATTGGAAATTAATTCAATAGCTTTCCCAAAGTACGCTATGAAATGTTGCATACAAGTTGGATCAAAATTCGCTTTCCCCAAACACTTCCTTACATTTAATTACATTCAATTTACATTTGACTACACATTCCTTTACAGATTTTGTTCAAAATGGAGGTCCTGTTTCTCGATACTCAATTCACAATGTTTAGACACTGATTTACAGATGGCAGAATATAACTCACGAATTGATTGTTCAATTTTTTATTTTAGTTGGTTATTTAACGACGCTGTATCAACTACTAGGTTATTTAGCGTCGATGAGATTGGTGATAGCGAGATGATATTTGGCGAGATGAGGCCGAGGATTCGCCATAGATTACCTTGCATTCACATTACGGTTGGGGAAAGCCTCGGAAAAAACCCAACCAGGTAATCAGCCCAAGCGGGGATCGAACACGCGCCCCAACGCAACTTCAGACCGGCAGGCAAGCGCCTTAACCGACTGAGCCACGCCGGTGGCTTTGATTGTTCAAGAAGTCCCTCTCTCCTACACTAAAATGGAGTGGTGCCATATTAACTGCATTTCGGCAAAACGAGGGCTGTTTCCAAGACATGACATCGGAAAAACAGTTGATGCGCGAATATGGTTGTCAATCCACCACTTGTTACACCAGCTATTCGTTTGTTCAAATTATGACATCTGTATATGTGTACAAGTATGAAACCTAAGAACGAATATTGGGGAAAGCGACTTTTGACCCACCTTGCATAAAATATTTTTTTTTCTCGTAAAGGAAGCAAAAACAGGCAAAATTATATTAAACTTTTTTGTTTGAAATATCTCAAATAATAACCCCTTGAAATTAATGACATTACTTACGGTTCTGCTTGTGTAACTGTTCCTAAATATTTGCACGGAAAAACTCCAAATGAGCCACAAATTTTGCCTAAAGCTCTTTTTTAGGGACAGATTCCTTTCGTGTTATAAATCTACAACAGCGGCTTCCCAACTTTGTTTATCTGCCGGAGGAATGTATGCTAAGGATTTTGTCGCCCTTTAAAACCCACCAAAATCCATCGACCTCAGAGAGGGAAAAAGAATGCTAACCACTTTCCCCTTTGAGTAAATAACCAATCACATACTATGAGTACCGTTTGTGCTTTTACATAGACAATTCCTACATTACTACTGTTAGACTTATTACTGATAAATAGGCCTAATATTAGTACCAAGTGTGCAATTTTGAGGAAATGGAATATTTTCAAGCCATACAACGAAGTGTTACGTAATGTTTAGATAATTTTGGTGTATACCATTCCAAAGTGTTGTATCAGTGAAGTGTGTTATGTCAGAGAAGTGTGTTGTGTCAGTGAAGTGTGTTTGTGCCAGTGAAGTGTGTTTGTGTCAGTGAAGTGTGTTTGTGTCAGTGAAGTGTGTTGTGTTAGTGGAGTGTGTTTGTGTCAGTGAAGTGTGTCTGTGCCAGTGAAGTGTGTTTGTGTCAGTGAAGTGTGTTGTGTCAGTGAAGTGTGTTTGTGCCAGTGAAGTGTGTTTGTGTCAGTGAAGTGTGTTTGTGTCAGTGAAGTGTGTTTGTGTCAGTGAAGTGTGTTTGTGTCAGTGAAGTGTGTTGTGTCAGTGGAGTGTGTTTGTGTCAGTGAAGTGTGTCTGTGCCAGTGAAGTGTGTTTGTATCAGTGAAGTGTGTTTGTATCAGTGAAGTGTGTTTGTGTCAGTGGAGTGTGTTTGTGTCAGTGAAGTGTGTTTATGTCAGTGAAGTGTGTTGTGTCAGTGAAGTGTGTTTGTGCCAGTGAAGTGTGTTTGTGCCAGTGAAGTGTGTTTGTATCAGTGAAGTGTGTTTGTATCAGTGAAGTGTGTTTGTGTCAGTGGAGTGTTTGTGTCAGCAAAGTGTGTTTGTGTCAGTGAAGTGTGTTTGTGTCAGTGAAGTGTGTTGTGTCAGTGAAGTGTGTTTGTGCCAGTGAAGTGTGTTTGTATCAGTGAAGTGTGTTTGTGTCAGTGGAGTGTGTTTGTGTCAGTGAAGTGTGTTGTGCCAGTGAAGTGTGTTTGTGACAGTGAAGTGTGTTTGTGTCAGTGGAGTGTGTTTGTGTCAGTGGAGTGTGTTTGTGTCAGTGAAATGTGTTGTGTCAGTGAAGTGTGTTTGTGTCAGTGAAGTGTGTTGTCAGTGAAGTGTGTTTGTGTCAGTGAAGTGTGTTTGTGTCAGTGAAGTGTGTTATGTCAGTGAAGTGTGTTGTCAGTGAAGTGTGTTTGTGTCAGTGAAGTGTGTTGTGTCAGTGAAGTATGTTTGTGCCAGTGAAGTGTGTTTGTGTCAGTGGAGTGTGTTTGTGTCAGTGAAGTGTGTTGTGCCAGTGAAGTGTGTTTGTGACAGTGAAGTGTGTTTGTGTCAGTGGAGTGTGTTTGTGTCAGTGGAGTGTGTTTGTGTCAGTGAAATGTGTTGTGTCAGTGAAGTGTGTTGTCAGTGAAGTGTGTTTGTGTCAGTGAATTGTGTTTGTGTCAGTGAAGTGTGTTATGTCAGTGAAATGTATTTGTGTCTATGAAGTTTTATAGTTTACAGTGGTAGAGAAAAGTATTTGAACAGTGAAATGTTTTTGAAGTGTTAGTGAAATCAGGATACTATCTGTGAAATGTGATGTAGTTCCAGTACAGTGAGTGAGTTGACAGCAAAATGAGTGTAGTGCATGTATGAACTTAATATGATACTCATACTCGTGGGTTTTAGTTCGAACTTAGGATTAAGATACAAATTAGATTGACTTTAAATGTTATTCTAAGTGATCGTGCTTCATTTAATTTAGGATGCTCCTTTTTAATTTTATTATACTACTGTTATTTATTGTTATTATTATTATTATTATTATTATTATTATTATTAATTATTATTAATTTAGTATTAATTGTGTTTATTGAGGGGTTGGGTGCAAGAAAGGCACTTCTCTCAAATGCAAGTTCTGAGAAAATTGTTGTTGAAAATTCAAATTTTAATAATGTTATCTATGCACACCTTTACATTTTGGGTACTCCAGCCCTCTATGATCACAGTACTGAAGTACAACTTGGTGATCTTATGCATAACAGATCAGAGAACACAATAAAGCGTTTTACTCAAAAAGGGCACATCCTCTAAAATGCCCTTCTTGCACCCAGCCCCTCAATTGTCGTTATTGAGTGTAATTAGTACCACTGCCACCGCGTATTTACCCATTTGCAGTGTGAATACATACATAGGCCTACATACATACATACATACATACATACATACATACATACATACATACATACATACAAATTTTTACATCATCTTTAGGAGATAGTTACTGTAAACTTAGTTTTATTTCCTGAAATTATGCCCAATAAATACTTGTATGAACATTTTTTCACATGTGTGCTTTCATTGTGAGATGGTCAGCGGTGTGATTCAGTGACACGGTGAAATACAGTCGTAATGCAAAACATCGACTCTTCTTAAAATGCTTACAACTTCATAATTTACAATATTCATATAAAAAGTTTTCACGTGAAATACTTGTGACATACTATAATGTTAGTGACATGTCATTCTAAATATATATTTTATTGTTCTACGAATGTGACAAATTATTGTAATTAAATGTTACTACCGAATTCGGACAATGCTCCTTACATGTATGCAAATTCAGTCAGGTAGGAGTTGAGTCCATACAATTAATTGCAGGGAAATTACATTGAAGAAAAATAAGTAGAGAATCGCAGAGTGCGTTCGTATGGTTAACTATCTTTCTTCCAGAAGCAGGAAACAGAAAACGGATGTAGGAAAATTCTCATTTTTAAATAGAACTATAAATGATTGGAATGACCTACCTGCAGCGGTCTTTGAGGGCTGTCCTTCCTTAAGGAGATTCAAGAATAATTTAAAAAAGTTGTGTATAAAGTGCAAATTAAAATTAAGGCGACATTTAACATTTAATTTTTTAAGGTGACATGTATTTATTTAGCCTGACGAGTTACTTCCTTGGTTTGAATTGTAAATTATTTAAAAATAGCGTGTAAGAGGGTCTTAGACTAGAAATGTTTAGTTTAAATGTAGTTCTGTTTATAAGTACAGTATGCATAAGGGTGTAATTATTTCATTTATTTGAACTGTTGTATCAGTGAAGCGAGGTGAGTCAGTGAAGTTATGGTTTTACAGTGTAGTGAATAGTTCCGATCAGTGATAATTTATAGCGTCAATGAAATGTGTTCTATAGTGTCAGTGAAATGTGTGCTAAAGTGTCAGTGAAATGCGTCATAGTGCCACTACAGTGAGTGAGATGAGAGTAAAGTGAAAGACTATTGAAACTTATGTAGGGCTTATACATAATAATGTAGGTTGTAATGTAAAATTAGGTATTTTATTTTTGTTTTATTATTATTGTGTTAAATTATATTGTGTATTCTTTTTGTATTGTGTATAAAATTGTAGGCCTATTGTGTATTGTATAATTGTATTGTGTATTGTAATGTTATTGTGTATTGTTTATATTGTGTATACCACTGCCACCGGGTGCATGCCCACTTGCAGTGTAAATAAATACATACATACATTTATTTCTCATATCAGTGCCGTTATATGTCTCTGAATTTCAACGTGTGTGTCCATTTAGAACTCAAAGCTACAAATGTCGCCCTTTAGTTCTGTCCTACTATATAATTCTTTCTATAGCATTTGCAGAGGTAGGAAAATTCTTTGCAACTTGTACTTCAATTGAGCGATTCCTGAACAAGCGGACCTGCCCGGCTTTGCTGATATCCAGTGTTTATCGGCGTCTTTGTTCGGTTGTAGAGAAGGGAATTAAATCGATTTTACGACCAGACGTGTTCCAAGACTATTGTCAAGGCCTCCTCCGAGCGCTGTGTAGGCTGCGACGACCTTCGCTGAAAACGTGTTCCTTACCTGCAGGATGTCTGATAGTACGTGGGTGGATGCTGCGAGCGATGGACCTTCCTGTCATTCCCCGCTGTTATTGGTCAATTTCACCGGAGGTAAACCAATTAGCAACAACCTAACATCTCCAGCTAGCCGGATGGACACCGGCTACGAATGTACAGCGAGAGGAAATAAATTCACAACTAGTTTGTGATTCAGCAACGCGAATTCCATGAATAATAAACATCTGACTGGCGTGCTTAATGCTTCAAGCTCAACCTTGACACGGGTGACACTGTAGGGATCAGATTACAAGGCTGGAGACGGTAGATGCACCCTATATGTGTAAACCGGGTGGACCATTTAAGAGAGATCTAAAAATCGGAACATTTTAGAAGGAAATGTTTTTCAAATGAAAGTTAATTGACTTCAAGCGGGAAAGCAAATTGCATTATTTGTGTTGTATTTGAAGAAGATTTTAAGATCATTTAAGGTCAATCTAATTTTTTTATGGAAGCCTATAGTTTTTATTTAATTATTTTCATTCCTCGTTCAAAAATAAACAACCTTTGTATTAACCATTTTTCAATTTATCGCGTAGTTTCACAGATATTTGAAACGAAAAATTGATAAAAAATTTCATACATTTTCTCTCTCAGTATTTTTACAAGCATTTCGTATGCCCTCCGGGATGTTTTCTGGAGTTGCTGGTGTATCGATCAACTTTCTCCTTAAAATAATCTAATTCAGTGTTACTTTTTTTTTTGTTTTTATAATAAATAAATTAATTATGTTTTATTTAACGACGCTTGCAACTGCTGAGGTTATATCAGCGTCGCCGGTGTGCCGAAATTTTGTTCCGCAGGAGTTCTTTTACATGCCAGTAAATCTGCTGATATGAGCTCGCTTAAATGGCATCGACCTGAGCCGGGATCGAACCCCTAACCTTGGGCACAGAAGGCCGGCGCTATACCGACTGCGGCAACTAGGGCGAATTTTGTAATAAAATATTAAATGATTATGACTTCTATGAATTATTTTTATTAATATTTCTCCTAGTGCAGTATTTCTAAAACTACACGCTGAATGGAAAATTGGATTGGATTGAGAGTAAAAATAAAAACTATAGACTTCCCTTAAAAATATATATTAACTTTCAAATGACATTGAAAAATTAATACAATTTACGTTCCCCCTTAAAGTCAATTAACCTTTATTCGAAATACGTATTTACTTCTAAAATGTTTGCTTTGTTTTTTTCTTCCGCCTTATCAACTTAAATGATCCACCCGGTAAGGTACACATGTGCATATCTGCTTATATTTTTTCACGCAAAATTAAAGTGAATTTTGAAGTAAGTGCGTAACGACCGAATGCGAAGAAGTATAAAACAATTTGGAAACAGAAAAAAATTTAGCTCTGAGAAGAAGAAATTTGGGATGAAGAAAGCTGACAAAGAGACTGACTTATACTTACTTACAAATGGCTTTTAAGGAACCCGAAGGTTCATTGCCGCCCTCACATAAGCCTGCCATCGGTCCCTATCCTGTGCAAGATTATTCCAGTCTCTATCATCATACACCACCTCCCTCAAATCCATTTTAATATTATCCTCCCATCTACGTCTCGGCCTCCCTAAAGGTCTTTTTCCCTCCGGTCTCCCAACTAACACTCTATATGAATTTCTGGATTCGCCTATACGTGCTACACGCCCTGCCCATCTCAAACGTCTGGGTTTTAAGTTCCTAATTATGTCAGGTGAAGAATAGAGACTGATTTATATGTTGGAGATTTGAATGAATGGTTTCCCATGTTTCTAAATGATTATATAATAGCTTAAAAATAAGATTTTTTAGTTGGATACAGGTTCATTTTGCTATTGAGAGAGTTTGGGCCATTAATATTGTGTGTTAGCCTTCGTTGAAAGCACAGAACTTCACACAAGCTGCGTAACGTCATACGTCATCAAACCGGCTAATAAGCAGACGTTTAACTGCCCAGCTGGAACTCGTCGTATGACAGTCTTGGTAACTTGACTCTTTACTACGTCATTGCTTGTGGAATTTTACGTTTTCTATTGCTTGGTCGATGAGTGTAGGAGTTCTCCTGAACCCTGTAAACAAAGCAACAACGCTTGTTGTTTGCGGGATATCGGAACAATACATCAATGATCGGTCTCTGGAGTATGGTGGCATATACATTTGTGAGTGTCATGGAATGCTGCACATTGACGATTTCATTTTGAAGCAAATTATGATTATGTTGTTGTTTTACTATGTATTACTATTCCTATCACCATCGCATGGCTCATTCTCAGGTTTCGGATAGAGGAGATGCTTCCAGATATGGAGGATAGCTTCGAATATATTGAATAAGCAGTCGCGGACAGCCGATAAGGGGTGGTTGTCCAGTTTGGGGTTGTAAAAAAAGCTCTTGTTACGAAACCCAAACATAAGGCTCAGGATGGGTTCCCGAAAAAACAAAGTATATGATTGCCTCTCGCGACCAGAATATTGTACGAAATGGAAATAAAAAAATTGAAAATTTATCCTTTGAAAAGGTGGAAAAATTCAAATACCTTGGAGCAACAATAACATATATAAATGACACTCGAGGGAAAATAAAATTCAGAATAAATATGGGAAATGACTGCTATTATTCCGTTGAAAAGTTTCGTCATCCAGTCTGCTTAAAAAAAACTGAAAGTTAGAATTTATAAAACGATTATATTACCGGTTGTTCTGTATGGTTGTGAAACTTGGATTCTCACTTTGAGAGAGGAACAGAGATTGAGGGTTTATGAGAATAAGGTGCTTAGGAAAATATTTGGGGGTAAGAGGGATGAAGTTACAGGAGAATGGAGAAAGTTACACAACGCAGAGCTGCACGCATTATATCCTTCACCTGACATAATTAGGAACATTAAATCCAGACGTTTGAGATGGGCAGGGTATGTAGCACGTATGGGCGAATCCAGAAATGCATATAGAGTGTTAGTTGGGAGGCCAGAGGGGAAAAGACCTTTGGGGAGGCCGAGACGTAGATGGGAAGATAATATTAAAATGGATTTGAGGGAGGTGGAATATGATGATAAAGACTGGATTAATCTTGCTCAGGATAGGGACCGATGGCAGGCTTATGTGAGGGCGGCAATGAACCTCCGAGTTCTCTAAAAGCCATCTGTAAATAAGTAAGTGAGTAAGTAAGTTGTTTTATGAATTAGGAAACAAATTCAGTTGAAAACGGATTTTGGCGAATGTGATTTGCTGTTAATCAGCTATCATTATTATCATTATCATTGTCATTATCCTTAATGTATGGACTGATTTACTTGTTCTGTTTTCACTCTATCTAGGATTAACTTAAGTTATAAACCGGCGCTAGATATTTTGTAACTAGCGCGACTCTATAATCAAGAGCTGAGCAAGGTTACAGCTAAAGACATGTCAAAAATAAGACACACAAACACACAATCCAGGTGAGGAGAAATTATGGAAGTGGACAGATATATTTTAGAAAAAATAGAAGGAAAACGTTTGAGTTTGCATGGACATTTAAAACGGATGACTGAGAACAGAATACTATGGAATATACTAAATTTGATGGCGGAAGGGACAAGAGGAAGGGGTAGACCACGAGAATGTCGTTGGATGGGGTTCAGCTGAGCATGTAGAGGAAAGTAAGTGGTGATGATGCTGTGGACAGGGATATTTGGTTTGGATTGAAGGAGAACCATTATATGATGGTATATTCCTAATAAAAATATATCTTATACAGTGAAACCTCTCATTTACGGACATCGAAGGGACGTAACAATCTGTCTGCATCTGAGAGGTGTCCTTTATTGGGAGGGAGGCTCCCCAATCTAACAGTAAATTTATAATATGCGTTATGTATCCCTTCACGCTTAAATTAAATTTATTACTGTAGTTTAATTTTAAATACAGTCTACTGTGCTACAGTAAATTCTTTGCAACTTTGAACTACAGTAGATAAGACTGAAAAATGAAAATACAGTACTGTGCCATGCAATTTTATTCTAGGTCTACAGTTATGCAGTACTGTAATTTACAGTTTTCAACTTAACCTTTACGTTCAGGTGCCATGTCTCTCGAAACAGAACAACTGATTGAAGTGAAGAGAATAATCCTACCGTACTAACCCTATCATGTGTCGAATAGAATTTCACGATTGCGAAAACCTTGGACCAATCGGACAAATTAAATTTTATGACTTTGTTTATCCACCCACTTCCAGCTAACAACGGGTAGCCGGCTGGGCTAGTGGTAGCCTACGAGACCCTTATTGTCTTCTTTCATGTTAAGAAATGTCTGTACAGTTCTCAGAAATAAATTTTCCATTTTTGTAACACATTAGGTTTTGAAATCCAAGTTCTGTCCGCAGTCAAGAGCTATAGCAAGTTTTAGGATTGTGTCCGTGTCCGTGTCTGAGAGTGTCCGTAAACGAGAGTTAAATTTATTATTATTTCTATATTATTTCAGTTGGGATATAAAAATCTGTCCGTATATGAGGAGTGTCCGTATCTTGGAGGTGTCCGTAAGGAGAGGTTTCACTGTACTAGTTTTATTAGTCACATTGCTGTGAAAAGAGCTAACTTGGGGAGTCACAGCATTTTTACGTCTTCCGGGTCTGACTGTGTGATCTCGATTAACGAGTAACGTAATGGATAGCTTACAAGCTCATTACAGCAAATCAAAGAGCCGTGTGCGCAGAGCCACCGTGTGATGGTTTCTTTTTATTACGACCCAAGACATGAATTGGATTAGACGGCGGCTCAACTCTTATATATTTATGTTGGGAGGAAGGGGGGGCACGACCCCCTCCCTTGATAACAATTAGCAGGTAATTACTGCCCGGGATCTCCTGGATAATTTTTTTTTTTTAGAACACCGAAAACTTCTTCGCTGACAGGTGGCCAGTGGGAAGAAGAGTAGAGCGACCTCCATCAACTGGTCCATTGTTCAACGTGTCAAAACGTCAAGAGACGGGCTCTTTATAAGTCGTCCCATGCGTGACTAAGCACGTCTATTGATGATGATGCCCACAAAGAACATACAGCAGAGTCCATTATAATATGTAGTTACACAATAAGTCCAGTCATCAGTCAATCATAGGGAAGCGGCTCTCAATGAATGGTAACATGTCTCGTGCTCAATCAACGTCATGCCTTCATCCATCTATCCGGCAGTTAGTTACAGTTTGCATCGATGTCTGAAAAGCGGAATCTCCCACGGAAAGAGGGGAAACTGGAGTGGGAGACGTGTGACAGCTTCCTTACCGATTACCAGAATTCTTCAGTTCACTCGAATTGTAATTACCAAAGCATTTTTTTCAGCTTGTAACTTATGTATGTTTGTGCGAGATCGTGCGTATTTGCTTGTTTTCCGCACAGAACCAATACGCGGTAAGTGTGAAATACCACATTCAGTATTCCCAACGTAACACACATAACAATTTCCCTCTTCTTACCGCTTAAGCGCGACATTCATTTTACTGCTTTAGGCTTTTAACATATTATTTTTAGAGACGTTTAACATAGTAATAATTATAAATTGGAAACTTACCACTGCAATTTCACCTAAATTGCAATGTTAATTATTGTTTTTGAATATTTGCAAAAATTAAGTAAAGTCTACTACTCCACGAGTCCACACCTGTGGAGTAACGGTCAGCGCGTCTGGCCTCGAAACCAGGTGGCCCGGGTTCGAATCCCGGTCGGGGCAAGTTATCTGGTTGAGGTTTTTTCCGGGGTTTTCCCTCAACCCAATACGAGCAAATGCTGGGTAACTTTCGGTGTTGGACCCCGGACTCATTTCACCGGCATTATCACCTTCATATCATTCAGACGCTAAATAACCTAAATGTTGATACAGCGTCGTAAAATAACCCAATTAAAAAAAAAACTACTCCACGAAACTTATTGCATTCCTGATACAAGTAACATTAAGGAAGCCGTGAAAAAATCAACATAATTCCAGATGCCGATGTTATTACTGCAATATGTTATATAAATAATATTGTTAAAATATTAAAATGAAAAATAAATCATTACATAACCTTACCGTTTGTTTTAAGTTCGCATTTATAGGCTGGGGGAAAAAAAGACAGACGTATATCACGGCCTTCTGGAGTATAGTAAACACAGAAAACATTTTATAGCAACAATGTTGAAGAAAGATATTTTGGTGTTCCGAAACCAACATGGATATTTCACTGCAACTAATTAGAAATTCGTCTTTCAGGTATGTAATAAACGATCTTCGCACAAAATAATGTACGATACACGAGCGGTATGTTTGTTTTCATGTTCTCGGAAATTAAAAAAGCTCAACTACGTTTCGCTTTTTCAATCTTTTCCTCGACCATGAAAACGTCAACATACCGCTCTTGTAACGTATATTACTATTTTATTGGTAAGAGTTCCTCTCGACGTAGACTAAAGACACGAGATTCGATATCAAGAAAAGTCATGATCAGCATTTTTAAAGACTTTTGGTCAAGGGAAGGAAATCTCTATGATTTTGTGTAACGTCAATACAGGAACTAGGGTAAATACCCAGTTATCCTATTTTAATTATGTAATTACTTTATATTTATTTCTAATAAGTGCAGCGGAGCGCACGGGTAAGGCTAGTAGGGTAATAAAACTAATTGTAATTTTAACCCTTAAATTGGCAAAACTTCATTTCTCACACTAGTTTATTAAACCGTTTCGGACCGTAAAGAAAACAACTATCGCAATGTCCATATTTTATAATTGCCTGTGGGTTTACAATGCCCAGTCACACTTATTGGGGCAATGAATCTCCGTCACTGATAAAATGTTAACTGCGCTCGAAAGAGACATGTCTAAAATAATTTTATTGTTATCTTAAATTGCTTCCTAAACATAATTTGGAATTAATTTAGTTATTTTACATACCCTCCATACTTTTAAACATTTTTGATAAAGTATTATATTGTGGGTCTCTATCACCACGGCATGACACGTCCTCAGGTTGAAAATAAAGGAGACGGCCTCCAGATATGGAGAATAGCTTCGAATATATTCAATAGGCAGTCGCGGACAGCCAATAAGGAGTGGTCCTCCAGCCTGGGAGTTGGGCGAAGGGTTAACAACTCATCACCGTAAAAAAAAAAGGCTCGTTACGAAATCCCACCATAAACTATTAGAGCAAACACTGGAATTTTACTTGAAGCAAGACATAGGTTTGGAAGTACTGTAAATCCCGAAAAGACAAAGTATATGATTATGTCTCGTGACCAGAACATAGCACGAAATGGAAATATAAAAATTGGAAATTCATCCTTTAAAGAGGTGAAAAATTAAAATATCTTGGAGCAACAGTAACAAATAACATGGACACTCGGGAGGAATAGATATGGGAAATACCTGTTATTATTTGGCTGAGAAGCTTTTGTTATCCAATCTGCTCTCAAAAAAGCCGAACGTTAGAATTTATAAAACATTTATATTACCAGTTGTTCTGCATGATTGTGAAACTTGGACTCTCACTTTGAGAGAGGAACAGAGGCTAAGGGTGTTTGAGAATAAGATGTTTAGGAAAATATTTGGGGTTAAGAGGGATGAAATTATAGGTGAATGGAGAAAGTTACACAAGCACGCATTGTATTCCTCACCTTACATAATTAGGAACATTAAATCCAGACGTTTGAGATGGGCAGGGCACGTATGAGTGAATCCAGAAATATATATAGAGTGTTAGTTGGGAAGCCGGAGAGGAGAAGATCTTAGGGGAGGCCGAAACATAGATGGGAGGATAATATTAAAATGGATTTGAGGGAGGTGGGATATGATGGTTGTGAAACTTGGACTCTCACTTTGAGAGAGGAACAGAGGCTAAGGGTGTTTGAGAATAAGATGTTTAGGAAAATATTTGGGGTTAAGAGGGATGAAATTATAGGTGAATGGAGAAAGTTACACAAGCACGCATTGTATTCCTCACCTTACATAATTAGGAACATTAAATCCAGACGTTTGAGATGGGCAGGGCACGTATGAGTGAATCCAGAAATGTATATAGAGTGTTAGTTGGGAAGCCGGAGAGGAGAAGATCTTAGGGGAGGCCGAAACATAGATGGGAGGATAATATTAAAATGGATTTGAGGGAGGTGGGATATGATGGTTGTGAAACTTGGACTCTCACTTTGAGAGAGGAACAGAGGCTAAGGGTGTTTGAGAATAAGATGTTTAGGAAAATATTTGGGGTTAAGAGGGATGAAATTATAGGTGAATGGAGAAAGTTACACAAGCACGCATTGTATTCCTCACCTTACATAATTAGGAACATTAAATCCAGACGTTTGAGATGGGCAGGACACGTATGAGTGAATCCAGAAATGTATATAGAGTGTTAGTTGGGAAGCCGGAGAGGAAAAGATCTTAGGGGAGGCCGAAACATAGATGGGAGGATAATATTAAAATGGATTTGAGGGAGGTGGGATATGATGGTTGTGAAACTTGGACTCTCACTTTGAGAGAGGAACAGAGGCTAAGGGTGTTTGAGAATAAGATGTTTAGGAAAATATTTGGGGTTAAGAGGGATGAAATTATAGGTGAATGGAGAAAGTTACACAAGCACGCATTGTATTCCTCACCTTACATAATTAGGAACATTAAATCCAGACGTTTGAGATGGGCAGGACACGTATGAGTGAATCCAGAAATGTATATAGAGTGTTAGTTGGGAAGCCGGAGAGGAAAAGATCTTAGGGGAGGCCGAAACATAGATGGGAGGATAATATTAAAATGGATTTGAGGGAGGTGGGATATGATGGTAGGGGCTGGATTAATAACTTGCTCAGGATAGGAACCAATGGCGGGCTTATGTGAGGGCGGCAATGAACCTCCGGGTGCTTTAAAAGCCATTTGTAAGTAAGTAAGTAAGTAAGTAAGTATTATTAAAATGTCATACCTCCAACAATAAAACAGCGTTGAAAATAATTTACGAATGTAGTAGACTATGTGATTTTTTACATACGACAGTATTTCACTGACAGTGTGATTTGTCTTATTACATTATGTACAGCTTTAATAATAGTAGTAGTCATAATAATAATAATAATAATAATAATAATAATAATAATAATAATAACAGCAATAATAGTTCCGAGTCCACACCTGTGGAGTAACGGTTAGCTCGTCTGGCCGCGAAACCAGGTGGCCCGAGTTCGATTCCCGGTCGGGGCAAGTTACCAGGTGTAGGTCTTTTCCGGTGTTTTACCTCAACTCAATATGAGCAAATGCTGGGTATCTTTCGTTGCTGGACTGCGGACTCATTTCACCGGCATTATCAGCTTCATCTCATTCAGACGCTAAATAATCTAAGATGTTGATAAAGCGTCTTAAAATAACTTATTAAAATAAAATTAATAATAATAGTTCCGAATTGTTTAATGTTGAAAAGTGTGGTACGACCCAGTCTACGGCTTCTGAGGTCAGCACAGCGGGGTAGTTGACCAGCTGACCATGGTAGACGGTGAAACGGAAGATTCCCACATTCGAGTTTCAGATAAATGAGTGCAGCTCTTACAGTTTTTAAACAATAGATGATCTGAAATTTTCTATGATATAGCTCATAAATAATAACTGTAAACTTAACGGGCCTGATCGTGTTGCAGCTTGACACGACTCGGGGTAATGATAATACGCTCCGCGAGATGGATAGTGCGTCGTATCAGAGTGGCAGAACTGACCACGCTCGTGACCAGTTGCGTGCGAGGGGATTGCACGCTGATCGCCGCTGCAGCAGTTTCAGATAACGCGGTGACAAGAACTCGTGTCCAGCTCATTTGTGGATTATACAGTGTGTGCTGAAATGTTGGCTTACAAGGATACTCGAAATTCGCGGGTGCTCGTGTAAAGGGGGTTAAGTCAAATTGCAAGGTTTGTAAACTTCTCCCCTTTGGTACTGAACAAAACCCCTTTGTCACAAACTATGGAGCACTGTAACTGCATTATAGATGGAAGAATAACTTAACCCCTTTAACACAAGAAAAATGTAATTGTGGACAGTTCAAATCTGTAGTTATTCCAGTTTAGCCAATTCATACTTAACCCCCTTTACACGAGCACCCGCGAATTAAAGCGACTGTCAGGAATTCCTTTACACCTGGAATTAGCGATTTAAAACTTCGTGCGTCGGAACACCCATAATGTTAACCGTTCGGCAGTAATCGCCAAATATATTCTGTACTTACAAATGGCTTTTAAGGAACCCGCAGGTTCATTGCCGCCCTCACATAAGCCCGCCATCGATCCCTATTCTGTGCAAGATTAATCCAGTCTCTACCATCATATCCCACCTCCCTCAAATCCATTTTAATATTATCCTCCCATCTACGTCTCCGCCTCCCCAAAGGTCTTTTTCCCTCCGGTCTCCCAACTAACACTCTATGGATTTCTGGATTCGCCCATACGTGTTACATGCCCTTCCCATCTCAAACGTCTGGATTTAATGTTCCTAATTATATCAGGTAAAGAATACAATGCGTGCAGTTTTGCGTTGTGTAACTTTCTCCATTCTCCTGATATTCTGTACTTAAGCCGTGAAAACGAATGTGGAACGAAGTGCGACATACAATGGAATAAAAAGGAAGTGTGTTCATTGACATAGTTCTTCGCATAGTGTTCTCAAGTTACTTCGTAAGAAATGGGTAATTTTCAAGCTGTATTTTTTTATGAATACTCTGCCATACTTTTCTAATTTACAATGAAAAATTAAGTCAGATAGCAATAGGCCTCCAACTATCCAACTAGTCAATTCAGGTCCTTAAATGATACAGTTTCAAAACATATGAAATAGAAAGACGAAGCTAGTCAAGTATTCCTGAGGTTAGTATTAAAAACAAAAAGACAGTAAGCAATAGAATAAATGAAGTGATGTCAATTCCATGGTGTACTATGTATTATACTATACATGGCTCAGTCTCTTCAGTAGAATGCGTTTGAGTCTAAACTTCTAAAGAAAGTAGAAAAACAATACGACTTGATCTGTTGTGACGAGAATTCAACCCTCGCATACCAGTAAGGCATCAGGTCACAAATACGTTCACGTCTGAGTATTTCTGACAAAGTAAATTACCTACTCAACGCCTTGAAAACGGCGCAAATGTTAAGGATATTGCTGGAGAGTTTAAAGTATTATTTATTTATTTATTTATTTATTTATTTATTTATTTATCTCTGTCAATCTGTTTGTTTTCCTTGTTTATTTCTAACTTATTAATTCGTTTCTTTATTTATTTGTTTATTAAAAAAAATATGGATCACGAATCCTCCATGACTTTATTCAGTTATTCAACATTAGTGTAGTAATACTCGTAGCCCTCATGTGTGGTTGTTCTTACCAGAAATCGCGTTGCTGGTCTATTTTTCTTTGTGGAATGCACTGTGACAAAACACAATTACATAGACATGGAACATTTAGATTAACCTTATTTGATGACAATGTGATCTTTTAGCAAGATGGCGCTCCTCCACGCTATGCCAACATTGTTAAGGAACTCCTTGATGAGACATTTTAACGACTCTGGATTGGAAGTGGCGGATGGATGCAATGGCCACCACGTTCTCCGGACATGATACATTAGGATTTTTGTTTTTGGTGGTGTGTGAAGCAAACCGTCCAAAGTCTTCGTACTGGCAATATTCAACTGAAACAGCGAATGAGGGAAACTGTTGAATATGACAATGTTCTTCATTGACTGTGATAGAAAGTGGAACACAGTTTACATTTGCAGAGCCACCAATGGCGCCCACTTGAAACTTCGATAAGCATTTGCAAAAAAACTATACGAGTTATTTTTAATTGAATTTTTGTTCATTGTATTCACCGCGTTTCATTTAAACAATGTTGTG
Source organism: Periplaneta americana (assembly GCF_040183065.1). Taxonomy (NCBI): domain Eukaryota; kingdom Metazoa; phylum Arthropoda; class Insecta; order Blattodea; family Blattidae; genus Periplaneta; species Periplaneta americana. The sequence continues at coordinate 124,266,001 of NC_091133.1, forward strand.
AAACCCCATCATGACTTTTGAGACACAGTGCATACTACACAATAACAGTCATGTGCATGGTTTACAGCATTGGTTCCCAAAGTGGCGATCGCGACCCCCTGGGGGATCGTGTGTAGAGCAGATGGGGTCGCGAGATGATTTACAAAATAAAATAAACACGCCTTATTAATATAACATTTATTTTGTATTTAGAATCATACACAACGTTGAACATAAAAAAATCTTTCAACAGTGTTATAAAGTAAAAAATAATTAATGTGATAGGTGTGGTTATTTTTCAGAACGTACCCTGTCAAATCTGGACTAAGTATTCGACACACACAGTGATATAATTTTCAAATTCGAGATTTCTCACTTTTGTTTTGATGGCAATTTATTTTGCATGAATACGAGGTTGCAAATGTTATAAAAAATTTAAGAGTTTATTTTGCAAAACTGAGGTACTCTTTTGGTGCAAAACCGACCAATACTATGCACAAAAAATGGTCTAATTTGAGTATTTCATCAGTAGATACATATTTCAGTCAATTTTTCCTTCATAGTTTTTTAAATTTCAGCCAGTTGAACGCAATGAATTCAGTAGACTACTAATCTGTGACTGTCGTAATTGTTTAGAGCAAATCTGGCTTTCAGGTATAGCTCCCTGTGAAGCTGAATTGAATAATTTCGAGGGAAAAATTGTTCCGGGGCCGGTATCGATCCTGGGACCTTTGGCTGAGTGCGCCAACACTATCGACTGAGCTACCCAGGAACTGTATCAGACATCGGCTGAATTTTTGCCTTTATATCCACATACCTCAAGTGGGCTGATAAGACGTCAAAGACCCAACATTGAGTGCACACAAACTCTGTGTGACTTGAAATGTGGTTTTCTGTTAACGAACAGTGACGTATATTATGCATATCTGGCTTTCAGGTATAGTTCCCTGTGAAGCTGAAAAGTACTAAAAAAACCTGTTGTTTAAATTCGTACTTTGGGTAGTATCCGCTGATTTTGATAAAAATTATAGTTGTTTATGACTTTACAGGGATTTTTATTTTTCGAATGGAGTCGAGAACCGGTACGGTAATGGGGGGGGGGTGCTGAAAACTGAATTCTCGCCCAAAATTGGGTTGCCTTTAAAAATATTTGGAAAAAACGGCTTAGAGGTACTGTCCTGACCAATTAACTAGCGAGTTGAAGGCCCACAGTTCGTTGTTAACATAGTACATTGCTCTTTGGTGCATGCAATCCCCTCACCCTTACACCCCCACTGATAACTTGCTGGTAAATAGGCCAGGATTGCAGTGAATGGGTTTAGTGCTTTGAGGCTGCGGTCGAGTGTGGGTTTGAATCTCGCCTGGACAGATTAGCTACTTGGTTGGGTATATTATTTTAAGTACCGAAGTACATATGATATTTCCATGCAGATATTCTGCGTCATCATACGATGAAAGAGTAATGGAACGGAGAAAAATTCCCTCCGGCGCCGGGATTTGAACTCGGGTTTTCAGCTCTACGTGCTGATGCTTTATCCACTAAGCCACACCGGATACAACCCCGACGTCGGTACTTAAAATAATATATATGATATGCGTAAATCACTTCGTGATTTAAGACGGCGCTTATTCCGTCGGATCCCGGCCAACTAGTCACTCATAACGAGTGCACCTCAGCACATGTGTGGACTTCGGTCCTACGTTCATAGACATCTATGACGTAGTGCAGAGGGCGGCCACTAGAGGGAACCCAAGAGTTGGAGCTTAATCTGAGACGATTCTATCCGACGTCGGGGTTGTATCCGGTGTGGCTTAGTGGATAAAAGCATCAGCACGTAGAGCTGAAAAACCGGGTTCAAATCCCGGGGCCGGAGGGAATTTTTCTCCGTTCCATTACTCTTTCATCGTACTTGGTTGGGGTTTTCCAAGATTTTCCCCAGATGTAAGGCGAATTCCCGGTACGCGGACTCATCTCATCAAAATTCCTTACAGGTATCAACCATTTTCTCAGACAACTCACGTGTTATAGCGTCGTTAATTAGACTGCTGGACGGAGAAGATGAAATCTAAAATCTCTTGTACTTTTTATAAGTTTGTTGCAGTTCTAAAATTATAAAATGCGATATTTCGATACATGCTTCAGTTTGAAGTTTCTGAAGTTATGTAAAACACACGAAAATTCACTAAAAATAGTCAGAGCACGTACATGGGACGTACACTCAAATCGTGAACTACCACACTGAGTCAAAACTCAAGATGCGGAATCATGAATATTGTGACGTGTGGCCACAGAATATCCTGTAATTAATATGCAGATGGAATCCGGCACTTTAACACGCGATGTTTCTAGACAGGAAAGCTGGAATTTACTGTTCTCGACAGGAAAGACTGGGTTATTCGAAATAACTGCTGAAACCAAACGACCCGAGAGCTTAACAGATGGTATAGTTCATCCCGCAATGATGTATGGGGCAGAAACCGGCCTGGTAAAGGCACGAATGCAGCTTCTGCATGGCTCCCAGGTATGTAAGTACAGCCAGCATCACGGTTGGAGTCCTTCCTCATGCTATTCTATCCGATGATCGGTTTTCTCATAAAACGTTAACCACCGGTTAGCATACTGTATGGGTGGAGCGATATTCGACCAGCGGAGAGGAGGGAGGAGGAACGCAATCCACTGCGCTTTAATGTAAATCAAAACTAGTGCTCTGAACTGTAATCTACTGATACTCGACCATTTTATGTCTCATTGTTTGGCTAGAAATCAGTATGTTTGCTCCACTTCTTTAACACTCATTTAAAAGTTATTAAACGTATCTAAAAATTTTAACTTCTTCGTAATAAGATGTGTTAACTGTTACTTGATTTTTTCTTGTCTGGAATATCAAGATCAAACTCATTGAAGTGTGTTATCTCTAGTAATTATATTGCGGAGATCATAGCATTTCTTAAATTATATTAGACTATAGGAATGATGTTCATTAGAGTTGGGTCGATTCGTGAACGAATCGTTCACTCGAACGACTAATAATAAAGAATCGTAAGAATCGATTCGTGGTATCAACGAATCGTCGTTCAAAAGAATCGTAACGAATTGTCGTTCAAAAGAATAGTAAGGAATCGGCATGGTATCGTAACCCACGATTCTATTAGTTGTTTGATGTAACTTGTCAACGGACATTTCCGAACCGTGCCGAATACTCCCGAGCGAGAGTGAAATCAAAATATGTACTGCATTTGTTAAGTATGGAAAATAATGAACACAAACCTGAAATTTCCATAGTTAAATAGAGATGTAATGCAAAAAATGTACTTCATAATAAGGTTCAGTTGATAAATTATAATTTAGAAACATTATCTTGGGTAATTTTGTAGTTTAATGGAGGTCATGCTGAATGGTTCCAGCCAATGACAAAGAGGCAATCCAATGTCTCGCCTCTTACGCCATCTATGCGAGAGATGTAGAACGTTTTTGTTCTACACGTGGTTTGCAAAGGAAAGTGTCCTGTAAGTCGTTCGTTGACGAATCGTTGGAATCGCAGAGTAGGAAGAATCGTGAACTCGTTGACGATTCAAAAGAATAGTTGGAATCGCAGACTGAGAAGAATCGTGAACGAATCGTTAGAATCGATTCGTAATGTGTGATTGAATCGTTGGAATCGACTTCTGAAAAAGAATCGTGTTGCCCAACTCTAATGTTCATACATACAACACCAGAAACCGTGACCTTCTTGACATACCTAAATGTAGGCTGACTAAAACAATGAATAATTATTTTATTATGTCGTTAAAAATAGCAAATAAATTTCCGAGATATCTTTTTAATCTGGAAAGGAAGTCTTTTAACAGACTTGTCTCTGGTTGGTTAATCAACAAACCATTTTATGAAATTAATGAGTTTTTTAATGTCAACGTTGTTGAGAGTTTTTGAATTAATTTTATTGTTTTGTTGTTTACTTTTTATTACTGACTTGATCAATTGCACTATGTTGTGTGCTCTGACTGTACAACACTGAATATACTGAATATAAATAGTTAGAAATGTTAAATGTAATTATTACTCCTACGTGTCTCTTTTTCATAGATATAAATACGAATTATTATTTCCAGATACCTAGATCATATATTGCTCCTCAGTTTCTGGGCGTTCAGTATTTGAGTTAAAACATTCTTTTCATACAAATTAAGTAAAAGGTAAAGTCAATTTCATTGCAGGCAAATCGGCTCAGAAGGAGGTGGAAGGTTAAGGCTGTCCAACTTTATAGACAACCGGCATTAAAAGGTGGCAGTAGGGAAATGCCCCTGGTACTCATTTCTGTTAGGGGCTGAGTAAACTCCAAACCCATAGTGCTGCCGAAAGTTTATCAATGGAGATAATTCATGAGCCATCGGGAATCGAACCCGCGACCTTCCGACTTTGCAGCGTTGCGCCTTAACCGCGACGCTACCACGCGCCCTCATACAAATTCAGTATACATACAATATTATGCATTTTCGTAACGTGTGCAGTTCACGCTACATCTATTATTTTGCAATTGTACGATAATAGTCTCCAATATATTTTCTGAGAATTGAAGACTGGACACAAAAAGGCTGTAAGTCCCAATATCTCTGAAAATTGGTTTTTACAAAATAGAGTCTATGTCCCTGACTCAATCCACTAAGAATAGAGGATAAGTTCCATTGTAATTTTATTTAGAACCTAGCTTGTTCCTTCGATTACTGTGATTTTCTGCTTACTGATCTAAGCGTTACTTCGGCGCAGAGACTACAACGTGTTCATAATATGTGCGTCCGTTTCGTCTGAAATATTCGCCGGGCTGATCACGTAACACCATCCATCGAAATGTTGTCCTGGCTCCGTCTAGAAGATCGTAGGAAAATCCACTGTCTTTCCCTTCTCTTTCACATATTGCATTTCAACACTCCTGTCTATCTTGCGTCTCCTTTTCAAAATTTATCCACCCATCATAACCTAGACACACGATCACAACACTCCTCAATATTATCCATTCCCTCCCACCGAACATCCTTATATTCATCTTCTTTCACTGTGGCTGTTCCTCGACTTTGGAATTCCCTACCGAGTAATGTCAGGGACTGTCAGACATCAAACCAATTTAAGAATAGACTAACGAAATATTTTTCTAACAATTCTTGTTAACATAATAGTTCTTTCAGGTTTCTCAATGTTTAATGGTTTATATATATATATATATATATATATATATATATATATATATATATCACAGAATAAATATTTAAATTATCTCATTATTATTATTATTATTATTATTATTATTATTATTATTATTATTATTATCACTATTTCTTACCAATGTGAGGCCGAGACGTAGATGGGAGGATAATATTAAAATGGATTTGAGGGAGGTGGGGTGTGATGATAGAGACTGGATTAATCTTGCACAGGATAGGGACCGATGGCGGGCTTATGTGATGGCGGCAATGAACCTTCGGGTTTCTTGAAAGCCATTTGTAAGTAAGTAATTTCTTACCAATGTTTATTACTGTCACAGTAACATTACTTATCCAACTTTCATTATTTACTTTCATGTTGTTTTATGGTCTAGATATTAATGTAATAACTATGTAACCAATTGTATTCTATTAGAATTAGAGACTGGCTGGGCGGAAGAGAAGGCCTACTGGCCTTAGGTCTGCCAGTTTAAATGAATAAATTATTAAATTATTATTATTATTATTATTATTATTATTATTATTATTATTATTATTATTATTAGATGTGAAAAATCTATCATAGGGTAAACTAGGGTCTGTTGGACAGTCGGGTATGTTGGACACTCTGTACTTTAACGTGTTACCACGCCACTTGTGGGCACCACATTCTGCTAGAAGTCAATGACGGAAGTAGCCCCAATCGTGCCTACTTCCGTCATTGACTTCAAGCTGAATGTGGTGCCCAGAAGTGGCGTGGTAATACGTTAAAGTACAGAGTGTCCAACATACCCGACTGTCCAACAGACCCTAGTTTACCCTATTAGATTACTAGTTGCACAAAAAAAAAGTCCTGTTTTGTAGGCTTTTCCTCTTTGGTACTTCCAGCCTTTTTATGTAAAGTCTTCAATCATCATCATCATCATCATCATCATCATCCACTCCAAGGACTGGATCTCATTTTATCTGCATGAAGTAGTGCCAACGTAGGACAAGTACAAGATAAAAACCACGTATTCACTTCGTAGGCACGGATATATATTTCCATTTCTCCGTCTGAAATCGAACTACTGTGGGGTAATTTCTTGGTAATAGAGGAACAGTTTTACCGTCTTATTGTAAGTGGCATAATAGAAATTGATTTATTTTGTAATATATTTTAGCCTCACTGATGGCCGACAATAAGTTACAAGTGATTCCCTGAGCTATTTCATAATGTACGAATTTAACGTAGCCTTTCTGTCAAAGCGTTAACTGGAAAAAGTGACAGCGACGTGATTTATATTGTTTATCCTGTGCTATCTGGGTTAGGTACAACTTTCACAAAATTTCAAGAGCTTCCGATATATAATGTCTATAGATGTAGATTACGATTATAGAATAAAACTGTAAGTACCCTGTAAATGCTACGTCCAGAAATTGATTAAACGAACTTATGTTTCTCTGCATGGGACCATGAATCTTTTGATAGATAGGCCTATGTGTGCAGGAACATGAATTTACACAGCCTAGTTTAATTTAGGAGAAATTAGTGAATATTGAAATTACTTTAATTATCGTAATTAGTTTATCACTGGGTTGTGAAATAGAGAAAGAGTTCTGTACAAAGTGGACCGGTACGGTGACCGAAACTGTCAAGATCTTCACACCTGCAGAAATCGTGACAGTACATGAGAAATTAACGATTTTTATCACCTCTCAACTGCTAATCCTCGTGGCACGAATAGCAGCTTGACCGTACATATTACTATTGTTGCAGAAATATATTCTGTGGGATCCGTCACCATGAGTGGAGATGACACTCGCATGACGACATATCTCCATTTACCAATGTATAAGTAGCTACGACTGTAGTCTAATTACATTATAGTCTCTACTCTAAACAATCAACGAAATTAATAATAATAATAATAATAATAATAATAATAATAATAATAATAATAATAATAATAATAATAGTGTTAGTAGTAGGAAATTTCTCATCCTTTAAAGTCAATCCAAAAACAGATCATAATTATACATGATGCCTATTTCATGGCCTGCAAGGGGAAGCTGTTCTAACAGGAAAAAGTAGGAACATATTTCTTTGAGACAATGTCAATAAAACGTCAAAATAATATAGATGCAATAGTGACGAATGAAACTGAAAGATTTTAAAAACATTCCTCCAGCTTATACACTACAAATTTCTCTTCATATTTGACGGAGTTTTTAAATTGGTGCTTTGGGATGAAAAGTAGGCACTAGCCTGGAAGCTTAAGGGGAAATGGACGTTATCGCATTCAAAGTAATGGTAAATGGACGTTATCGCATTCAAAGTAATGGTAAAAATAGCCTATCTTCAAGCGGTCAGAATTGTAATACTATTTATCACAGCTCTTTCATTTTTTTAGTGATATATGTATACACATTAAGCTTTAAAATGAAAGAAGAATGGTTAATCTAGTGTAAATCTTACCCTTAAATTAATTTTTGAATTTAATCATATTTTTTATATAAATTCACTACATACCTGTGATTAGGTACACTCTAGTCACTTATCATAGCACACATTGAATTAAAATTTTTGCCATTTACTGATAATAGATACTAAAAAATACCCTACTGAACTTATTAAAATATCTGTAATATTATGGGCATACGGCTTATACTAATCTTCAATTCCTTTTTAATTTATTGACGGTGATGATTGCTATAAGCCCTATGCCCAGAATATTATAGATACATGAATAATTTTAGTAGGGTAGGTTTTAGTATCTATTAGCAGTAAGTGGTCAAATTTTCAATTCAATATGTGCTACAATAAGTGAATAGAGTGTACCTAATCACAGACATGTAGTGGATTTATAAAAAAAATTGTGCTTAATTAAAAAAATTAATTTAAGGATAAAGATTTACTCTAGAGTAACCATTTTTTTTTCATTTCAAAGCTTATATCACTAAAAAAATGAAAGAGCTGTGATAAATAGTATTGTATTTATGACTGCTTGAAGAGAGGCTATTTTTACCATTATTTTGCATGCGATAATGACCAACTCCCCTTAAGTATTGGAATTAAAATTCGTACGATTAATAGCTCTGAAACTGTGCATCCAACACAAGAAATAATGCTAATAGAACTAAGGCTCAGATAATTTTATTATGTGTTTAGTTTATTACTGAAACAAATTCCCAGTTAAAATTTAATGTAGTCCTAATTTTGAATACCTTGATAAATTTTTTTAACATATTTTTTTTTACATGTTTCGGCATTCAGAATACTTAAATACGGTACTTACTTTAGCATGTTTACTTATAAATACAAATTCTTCTTATTTTTGAAGAAAAGTCAGTATTCATTAATGTCCGCACTCGTATAGGATACAAACGTTTTGCTATACAAATGAAATGTTACCCAAATTTTGTAGTTCTTTTAAGTAATATCGTTTTATCATGTTTCATGTACCTTAAACAACTCAAACCTAAATAGTGTAAATAATTCAAACTCTGGTATATACTTACTTATTTACAAAAATGGCTTTTAAAGACTACGGAGGTTCATTTTCTCCCTCACATAAGCCCACCATCGGTCTCCATCCTGAACAAGATTAATCCAGTCCCTGACATCATATCCCACCTCCCTCAAACCCATATTAATATTATTCTCCAATCTACGTCTCAGTCTCTCCAATGGTCTTTTCCCCATAAGTTCTTCTAACTAATACTCTATATGCATTTCTCAATTCATTCATACATGCTACATACCGTGTCCATCTCAAACGTCTGGGTTTAATGTTCCTAATTATGTTAAGTGAAAAATATAATTCGTGCAGTTCTGCGTTGTGTAACTTTCTCCATTCTCCTGTAAATTCATCCCTCTTAACCCCAAATATTTTTCTAAGAACCTTATACTCGAACACCCTTAAGCTGTGTTCCTCTCTGAAAGTGAGAGTCCAAGTTTCACAACCATACAAAACAAACGGTAATATAACTGTTTTATAAATTCTAACTTTCAGATTTTTTTAAAGCAGACTGGATAATAAATGCTTCTCAGCCGAATAACAGCAGGCATTTCTCATATGTATTCTGCGTTTAATTTCCTCTCGAGTGTCATTTATATTTGTTATTTGTTGCTCCAAGATATTTGAATTTTTCCACTTTTACAAAGGATAAATTCCCAATTTTTATATCTACATTTCGCCGCCCTCGGTAGCGCAGTTGGTACAGCGCTGGCCTTCTATGCTCGAGATTGCGGGTTCGATCCCGGCCGAGGTCGATGGCATTTAAGTGTGTTTAAATTCGACAGGCTCATGTCAGTAGATTTACTGGCATGTAAAAGAACTCCTGCGGGACAAAAATTCCGGCACATCGGCGACGTTGATATAACCTCTGTAGTTGCGAGCGTCGTTAAATAAACCATAATTAATAAAATCATCTACATTTCGTACTAAGTGGGCGTAGTACAGAACTAATTTGTCTAAATCTTAACGTTTTCACCAATATTTCTTCTTAATTTTTTTTAAATTGGCGATGACGGAAATATATATATTTTTTAATTAAAGCATATGTTTTTTAGTATGTAAATGCATGTTTTATCAATTTAAGTACGTAACTCATACAAGAATGTGTATTTTTACTTGAGGAAATTGTATAATTACATATTTTTCATTTTTTAAGAACACAAAAATACGTATTAAATACAGTACACTGCGCCTTTATGCACAGTACCCGTCGACGCCTCCCGGCCTCGATTTCTTATAGGCTAGTCTCATTAGTAACCAAGAAGAGGGGCCGTGAAGTATGAAAATTATTCAAGGAATGCAATTATTATCGGTTCATGAAGATAATAAATCTCGCGCCCTCATTACGAAAACTGATTATTATGTGTTTATACCGCTCAGCTCGGACCGATCAAGAATCCCCCAGCCACGAGTCGTAAACTGGACCGTAGACATGATCTCTTCTCACGGAGATAGCAAGTAGTTTAGTGACGTCACTGAGGTCACTAATGTGCCGAATCGTCGACTGACCTCTCCCCTCCGCAACTTGTCATGTTTGCTAAATAGCAGTTTCCTGTGGTCGTCCCAAGGGGTGACGAGTCCTGGATATTCCCACATTCGGCTTGACCTGGGATAACAATGTTGCTAGGCGTCAATGGAAACTGATTGATCGCTCGATTGGTTTGATAGTCGTGCAGGCGCTCTCCCTGTAAATCTAAAGGTACTAAGGGTCAGGTTTTTACTACACAACCCAATTGAAGCTTTGGCTAGGATCGTAATCGAGAGCCAGTGCTTGGTGTCTTGTTTCTTGATGAGGATTCTTTCTAAAGTTACTTTTTAGGACATAAAACTTACTGAGGTTTGAAAGACTAGTCTGAAAACATAACGTGACTCTAGAATTCAAAAGGAAGTCATCAAAAGGAATAAATAGACCCGCATGTATTCGTCAACATGGGTCTGAATTTAGATATTTATTATTATTATTATTATTATTATTATTATTATTACTATTATTGTTAGAAAAGATTGTATTAGAGACCTCAATGTATTAATTGACAATAAATTATATTTATGCCCGACCATGCCGAAATGTTGTAATTATACATCTGGTAGCAGCTCTTTAATGGACCTCATTAAAGTTCAGGTTTTCCACCAATCAGAAAGCAATATGAAAGCGCAAGTATCGATTATTCTCGGATATGCAATCGAAAGACAACTAGCGAAACGTCTCGGAGGCTGGAAATCCAATACTGTCGCAGAAGGTTATGTTGTTACTATAATAATTAGCGTTAATTGTAAATAATATTCAAATAAATTCAATTTGTCATCTCGTTTTTCAATGTATAAATCAATTTCCAGGTTATATCAAGATTAATGTTCATTTTACACTCTAGATTATATCAAGGTCAATGACATTTGTTCCTTGGAAAAAATCAATCGTCTGCGCACATCACACAATTTACGAGTATTCGCTCCCCAGTCAGATAAGAATAATATGAATACGTATGATTAATTTCAAGCTGGAAACATGGTCGAGCATAAAAAGTCGTATGAAACTTGCGTATAATGGTAATTAAGACCCTCGTATGAAAATTATGAAACTCGCTTGCGCTCGTTTCATAAACATACTCGCATCTTAATTACTACCATTATAGGCTCGTTGCATAATGTACTATTTTAAAACCACATTGGTTATATTTATAATCATGCAATAAGAATGTTAGGAATAATACGGTCAATTACTTATTCCTTTTCAACACCTGACTCTCTTTTAATACTATAGTCTACTATATATTAGTGAGGTCGAAACTCGAATATGCATCTGTAGTTTGGAACTCTATTACTAGTTCTGATTAGGCAAAACTGGAAAATATTCAAAGGAAATTTATATCATTATGTTCTTACAGATTTCTGCCTAATAACTTCGGGTATAATTATGATCAAAAATGCGACCACTTTAAATGTCGAAGCTTGTATGCTAGACGTCATGATCTCGACTACCTATTCTTATGTAAGATCTTTGAAGGTGACATTAATTGTCAATCTTTCCTAAACAATGTCATCTTTTATATTTCTATGAAGGACATGAGACATCACAAACTCTTCTCGTATATTAGAAAATCTAAGTCTTTCTCTCCGGTCTCCAGATGTATTAAAAATGCTAACTCACACGTAGGCGATTTTGATCCATTCAATGTAGACTATAGAAGTATTAGAACATGGCAATGTCTTTGCGTAATATTATTTGCATAATCTTTCTACACAAATAGGTAATACTTTCTGTAAGAATTAATTCCTTTCCATAAAATAACAAACAACAACTATTTTTAACAAAATAATCTGCCCTCAATGAGGGTGACCATAAAGATCCAGAATAAAAGCACTACAGAATAATTTAGAAAGACAGGAATTGTTTAGTGAAACATCCAAAGAAATGCAAACCCAATAGAATCATCAATGGCCAAAATATAAATGGTAATGTAACGTAATATTTGGATTGAATCCTTAAGAATATTCAATAAAATGTTTTGAATTTCAAAAAATCGGAGACCGAGTGCTTGTAAAATATTCCATGTGAATTTAGGAAGTGTGCCACGCGCACCAAACAAAAGACCAGAAACACTCCACTGACTAGTGGTATTAATTCTTGTAAATTAATCATTGTAATCTTTGTTCTTCGTTTTGTTATTATCTCAATTATTTAATTTGTACCTTAGTTGTTCATTTTATTGTATTAATTGTATCACTGTGCTGGACTTTTATTGGCCAATGGCTGTTGTCCAGCACATAGATAGATAGATAGATAGATAGATAGATAGATAGATAGATAGATAGATAGATAGATAGATAGATAGATAGATAGATAGATAGATAGATAGATAGATAGATAGATAGATAGATAGATAGATAGATAGATAGATAGATAGATAGATAGGTAGGTAGGTAGGTAGGTAGGTAGGTAGGTAGGTAGGTAGGTAGGTAGGTAGGTAGGTAGGTAGATAGGTAGATAGGTAGATAGATAGATAGATAGATAGATAGATAGATAGATAGATAGATAGATAGATAGATAGATAGATAGATAGATAGATAGATAGATAGATAGATAGATAGATAGATAGATAGATAGATATTATTAGTGATGGGCAGAATCGAATAATTTTAAGAATATAATAATTTATTCGAATACAAGTTCTCGAATGCTTTAATCATTCGAATAACGATTTCATTACTCACCGACCACCGGCAGGTTCTCGGTTCTCTTATCCAACATCCAGCATGACAGCGATAACGGCATCAGTGACAGCAAGCACAGAAATTTGAGGAGTTTATATATATTTTTTTTATAATTCTAATCACATGCTGTAGCTATCTGCAACTTACGATAAAGTTCTCGTATTTCTGCGTTCCGTAATTAGACGAAAGAAATAAAGTGAGAGGTAAGACAGAGAGAGACGATCTGGTGCAAGTCTTTATAGCACAAAACTACCGCGAGGTTAGCCGAATTTATGTCAAAGATATAGAGGAATTAAAACTTTAGAAATTTGTAGCATTTTAAAAGCTTCTAAGGAAAATTGTCAAAGATAGAGGAGTGTCCAGGATATAAAGGTGTCCAACTTGAAAGGACAATATTTCAGTGATAGATGGCTGTGATTGGTTAAAATTCAACGGGTTCTTACACTCCATTGGTGAATTGGCACGTGAGCAAAGTAGTCTGTGCAATGAAGTTTCCTAAAAATAAAATGGTAATATGCGTTACAAGAGCGGTATGTTGAAGTTTTCATGTTCGAGGAAAAGTTTGAAAAAGCGAAACGTAGTTGAGCTTTTTTAATTTCCGAGAATTGAAAGAAAACATACTGCTCGTGTATCGTACGTTATTTTGTGCGAAGATCGTTTATTACATACCTGAAAAAGGAATTTCTAATTAGTTGCAATGAAATCTCCATCTTGGTTTCTGTTCAATGACGGCAAATTTGCAAAACAAAAATATCTATCTTCAACATTGTTGCTTTAAAATGTTTTCTGTGTTGACTATACTCCAGCAGGCCGTGATATACGTCTGTCTTTTTTTTCCCCCAGTCTATGATGAGTCTGGAATCTTGTTGATTTTTTCACGGCTTCCTGAATGTTACTTGCATCACGAATGCAGTAACTTTAGTGGAGTTGTAGAGTTTATTTAATTTTTGCAAATATTTAAAAACAATAATTAAGAGTGCAATTTAGGTGAAATTGCAGTGGTAAGTTTCTAATTTATAATTATTACTATATTGAACGTCTCTAAAAATAATATGTTAAAAGCCTAAAGCAGCAAAATCAATATGTCACTTAAGCGGTAAGAAGAGGGAAATTGTTATGTGTGTTAGGTTGGGAATACTGAATGTGGAATTTTAGACTTTCCGCGGATTGGTTTTGTGCGGAAACCAAGCAAATACGCACGATCTCGCACAAAGAAATATTAATAATCCATTTTGAATCTTTCGTACACTACTTTTAACACTTGAATATAAATAATTGATTAAATGGCGATTAACACGAGTAAGATCGCCATTTAATCAATTATAAATATTAATAATACAATTTTGTCGGCATTTGTGTGTAGATACTTGTTTTTTTCAGCATATTATCCTTGAATTTTCACAAGTTCGCAGGTATTTCTGAGCCGTCACTCAGTCTCCAACGCATGCATGTCGTCATGCGGGGTTGAGTGTGTTAACGACACGAGGGGGTTGAAACATGAAAGTGGCTTAAGAAAGAACGCAGGGAAAGTCTGGGAAACGTATGCACGAATGTAAACAGTTCACGCGAGTGCGACAACCGTGTTATCAGAGGTCGGTGAGACTCAATCGTGCCTCGGCTATCTTGTCTCACGTCCTCGATGGTATCGCCGCCGCCGCAGCTGTCATCGTCGTGGACCGACCGACTTCCTGGATCCGCTGCACGACCACGCGACATCTCACGATGCGGCACTGCACGCTTTTCGGCAACCAAGCCGACACGAACTCCTGCATTTTGAGCCGTTTTAACCCCGTTGTGGCAGATTCTCAGGACACGATGCTTGTGGCTTTAACCCCATTGTGCTGGATTACGGCCCTTCCTTCTCTACGAGCTTTAGTTTTATTAACTAGGCTATGTCGTTTTGTGTGTCTATGATTTCTGATTGAGGCCCAAAATTTCCTGGAAGAAATATTGACCATTGAAATATTTAATCTTTAAGTCTTACTTTCCAATAAATTCGTACGGCTGAATTCTTTGAAGATTTCGAGTAAGGAAATTTCCTCATTACGGGTAGACGACAGAAATGAAATTTCTAAGAAATGTGAAGGGATGTACCAAGGGAGGCTTAATAACAAATGAAAACATAAGAGAAGAGTTAGAAATTTTTAATATAAATGAAAGATTAAAAGACTTTAAACAAAATTGGAAAGAACATGTCGATAAAATGCCAGATATCAGACTTACTAAACAAATAATGCAATATCATCCTAAAGGGAGAAGATCGGTGGGCAGACCTAGGAAACGATGGCTGGAAGACTTTGAAGACGGAGCAGGCATTTGATTGCCTCTACCATGAAGTGAAGAAGAAGAAGAAGAAGAAGAAGTCTTACTTTCATTTTATGTGATTTGCAAAGAAAGTGGTATGATGTTTATTCTATTTTTCTGCGAAATGGATCACCTGAAATAACCATACCAAAACACTCGTAGAAATTACATTATACGAGTACATACAGTGTGTTAATTAAGTATAGAATATCGCTAGTAACTCTTTATATATTCTTTTTATGAAATAATACCAAAAACAAAAGTTGTTGGAGGTATCTAACTAAAATTTATGGCTGAGGTCTCACAAAAGTATTGATTCATGTACAGGTTGTGGCAAAAATTACTTACTTACTTTCTGGCTTTTAAGGAACCCGGAGGCTCATTGCCGCCCTCACATAAGCCCGCCATTGGTCCCTATCCTGAGCAAGATTAATCTATTCTCTATCATCATATCCCACCTCCCTCAAATCCATTTTAATATTATCTTCCCATCTACGTCTCGGCCTCCCTAAAGGTCTTTTTCCCCTCCGGCCTCCCAACTAACACTCTATATGCATTTCTGGATTCGCCCATACGTGCTACATGTCCTGCCCATCTCAAACGTCTGGATTTAATGTTCCTAATTATGTCAGGTGAAGAATACACTGCGTGCAGTTCTGCGTTGTGTAACTTTCTCCATTCTCCTGTAACTTCATCTCGCTTAGCCCCAAATATTTTCCTAAGCACCTTATTCTCAAACACTCTTAACCTATGTTCCTCTCTCAAAGTGAGAGTCCAAGTTTCACAACCATAAAGAACAACCGGTAATATAACTGTTTTATAAATTCTAACTTTCAGATTTTTTGACAGCAGACTGGATGATAAAAGCTTCTCATCCGAATAATAACAGGCATTTCCCATATTTATTCTATGTTTAATTTCCTCCCGAGTATCGTTTATATTTGTTACTGTTGCTCCAAAATATTTGAACTTCTCCACCTCTTCAAAAGATAAATTTCCAATTTTTATATTTCCATTTCGTACAATATTCTCGTCACGAGACATAATCATAAAAAAATAACACTTTTTTTAAATGGCACCCTGTATTAAATTTTACACATTCGAAATCTCCATGCAGTTTTACATATAAATTGAAGTTTGACTCAGCATAAATGATGAATACTCTCTTCTAAATGTTATGGTTCTTTGAAAAGCTTTGGTAATGTAACACAAAATAAATGTGTGTATTCATATGAAATAGGCCATGAAACAAACAAAACGATAACATAACTGTTTCAGAGAATGTTAAAAATTATAGCAAATGTTCAAATTGAGAACCATTCACGGCCAAACAGTGCCCCAGTCTATCACGAAAGCAGTCCATTGACTTTCTCACAGTTTCAGGAGTGATCAGTTCCATCTCATTACTAATCCTTAATTTTAGGTCTTCAATACTGTTCGGTCTATCAAGATACACCTTGGACTTTAAGTAATCCCACAGGAAGAAATCCAATGGGTTGAGGTCAGGTGATCTAGCTGGTCATTCAATGTGTCCTCTTCTTCCAATCCATCTACCAGGGAACATTTGGTTGAGGAAATCCATTACTCTTCTACCATAATCTGGAGATGCACCATCTTGTTGAACTAGATGTTCCCTTGACACACACCAGGAAACAATTGCCTGAAAGTTGGGATAACATCATCATGCAGAAGCTGTTGATACTTATCAGAGTTAAAATTTCTGTGAAAAATGAACCAATTTTGCTGCTTCCCACTAAACCTGCCCAGACATTGACTTTTTGTGGATACTGTGTATGTGCTTCTGCCATCCAATGGGGGTTGTGAAGAGACCAATACCGACAGTTATGGCGATTGACGGTATCATGTAGAGAGAAAGTTGCTTCATCTGAAAATATGATATACTTCTCAAAATCTAGGTTCTGATCTATCATCCCAATCATTTGTTTCACAGAATTCATTCCTTCTATCAAAATCATCCTCATTTAACTCTTGCGCAAGATGAATTTTATATGGATGCCATTTCTGTGATTTCAACAATTTCCATACTGATACATGACTGACATATTCAAGTGCCACCTGTCTAGTTGATTTATGAGGATCTTCTTCAATGCATAACATCATATCAATGGACATTTTCAACACCTGTAATTATTTTGCTCTTCCAGCTTTTGATTTATTCTTGACACTTCCTGTTTCATTAATTTTTTCTTTATTATTATTGAAACTGTTGACTGTGTTATGTTCTTATTTCAGTATACCTCATTAAATAAATTACATACCTTTTGTTGATTTCTCTTTCTGTCACCTTAACCAATCATCATTATGATTTCTACTCTTTCTCTTTCGGAAAGCATTGCCATGATGAACAGTTTTAAACTCGGGAATGAAAAGGAATCATTGTTGATTTATGTCATTGTTTTGTTTGTTTCATGGCCTACTCTATATGAGTACACATATTTATTTTGTTACATATGGAAGAATTTGAAAGAACCTTAATTTTAAACATTCTCTGAAACAGTTACGTTCTTGTTTTGTTTTTTTCATGGCCTACTTCATATGAATACACACATTTATTTTGTGTTACATTATCAAAACATTTGAAAGAACCATAACATTTACAAGAGAGTATTCATGATTTATGCTGAGTTAAACTTCTATTAGTATGCAAAATTGAATGGAGATTTCAAATATATAAAATTTAATATAGAGTATCATTAAAACAAGTTTTTTTTTTCCTCCAAACCCTGTACATAATCAATACTTTTGTGAGACCACAGCCATATGTTTTAATTAGATATCTCCAATAACTTTTATTTTTGGTATTTTTTCATAAAATGAAAATATAAAGAGTTATTAGCAATATTCCATACTTAGTAACACACTGCTTATAAAAAGTTATGGCATTTTATGGAAGGAATCTGATAAGAACCAAAAAATTGTGTTTGGATAATTCTCCTTTCTAACAAGTGGAACATTTTAAAAACCTAGGATTTAATTTATCAATAAATAAACAAGAATATATTGATATAAACCTATCATTATTCCAAGGACTGTGCGGCAAATTAAAACGAATCCTCCTCAACAGAGCAAGGAAGGAAACATTAATGAAATTGTATAGAGTAGACGGTCCTTATGCTACTTTATGGCTTTGGATGGACCAAAGAATTGAAACAGTCGAGAACTGCAACTACGGCAGACTGTTTGGTTAGGCTGGTGCTGCAGGCACCCTAGAGCAGCTGAAAGCCTACTCCTCTACCACAACAACAGTGACGACACATGCCAAACGTGAGTAGCGGTATCCAAAGGGAGCAATCCCCACCATCTTGCTTGCACCTTAAAACTGTCAGCAGCCGACAAAAAAGACTTACTGTTTTGCGCACCCACAGTTATTTTTGGTATTCGGATGACTGACAGTCAGCAGAAGTCAACAGCAATCAAAATGTAAAGAAAAGTGGGCGTGGAGTCTGTGAAATGTGGAGGTAAAATTAGAGTGGTTTGTCTGACACCCCCGTAGCTATATTCATCGAGTTAAATGAAAATGTATTATGCATCGTGCCTACACCGCTAGCAGAATGACCACAGTGTAGGATTTTAGGCATGAAATCCGATTTTAAGTCCAAGAGAACTCATGAAGAATGTTTTGGTAAATACCGTTGGGGATAGGCTTCATCGACATATTTTAATTTACTCCATCACTCCCACAATTTTCCATCTTTATGTAGTCATTTTGAAGTAAATCGTCTTAAATTTTGGTAGTCCTATATACAGAAGGGTCACATCGCCTTGGCGTTCGCGGTATCAAACTGCGTTTCCTACGTTTGTTCACGGTTTTCCACTCCTACTTCGACTAAAGCAGTGTACGATACAGCTTTTGAAAGGTAAGGAATATGCGTCCATGCTGAAAAGGAATACAGTAATTGAAAAAAATCTTACCAATAGTCACATCCACAAAAGGTGTAATTGTCATGAGGATCTTAAATGCTCAAACCTCAATAACAGCGCATTCATGATAGGACAGAAGATTGTGTTGTTGCATAACGCACCTCGTCCAAAGATTCTTCAGAAACATTTACGGGTCATAGTCAGCAAGTATAGGATCATAAATATATGTAATGATAGTATTGTATGCTTGTTTATGTAATTTCACTAATAATAAATTTCACTAATCTTGGAGAAAACTGTGCGAAGTGTCCCCTTAAAAATAGCGGTTGTAATGAGCTTTGTTTATGTTCATGGTAACTTATATGTAAGCCTAATATGTTATCCTTCGAGAAATCTTAACCCATGAAATGTTATCAGATTTTTCTGGGTAAAAATAAGAGCTTAAATCAGGCATTGTGATAGTGAACAATTTATTTTCAAAACAAAGAAGAGTGACAAAACAATGTGTGAATGTTAATATTGAGGTCTATAATAATAATAATAATAATAATAATAATAATAATAATAATAATAATAATAATAATAAAAAGGTAAAAAAAAGGTAAAGATATCCCCGTAACATGCCATGAAGGCACTTGGGGGGCATGGAGGTAGAGCCCCATGCTTTCCATGACCTCGGCACTAGAATGAGGTGGTGTGGTCCGCACCACGCTCTGACTGCCTTTTACCCCCGGGAAAGACCCGGTACTCAATTTTATAGAAGGCTGAGTGAACCTTGGGGCCGTTCTGAAGTTTGGCAACGAGAAAAAATCCTGTCACCACCTGGGATCGAACCCCGGACCTTCCAGTCCGTAGCCAGCTGCTCTACCAACTGAGCTACCCGGCCGCCAATAATAATAATAATAATAATAATAATAATAATAATAATCCGTGGCGCTACAGCCCGTGAAGGGCCTAGACCAACCAGCCGGCTGCTGGCCTCACGCCCACATGCCGAAGCAGAGGTGGACGATCATCCAACCAGAATGGAGGTATCGTGTGGTTAGCATGATGATCCCCCCAGCCGTTATAGGTGGTATGAGGTCTGTTAAGTGGCAATAAATTAAAATGGAATTTTGTCTTTGCTACTCTAGGGTCGCTTGGACAGTAGGATAACGACCGAAGGCGATGTGAAGATAAGAACTTGAAAATAACATGAATTCAAATTACGTACTGCACTCAACGAGGAGAATAAAATTTGACTTGAAATCAACACCTTTCCATCACACAGCACTCAGAGGCACTCAGAGGCCGTCTCGAGACAAGTAGTTCCAACGACTTAACATTCCTGGCATGGTACACTTTGGATAGGACAAGGGTCTTGTACAGTACGTGGTGCTTATCACTCCACAAGTTGGTAGATAAAGACCCGTATTCCCACAGCGAAGGCCGCTAACGGTTCGGTTTTCATTTCGCGGCAGAGGCCGTACAAATCGGGTATAGCATGATCCCCGCGGGTAAATTACTGTGGAATATATAGCAACTCCGAGGGCATGGACTTCTTTTTGCTCTGACCTCGAGGTTTTCTTACGATGGCAATCTCATCGCCTCGGAAAGGGGCACAGGCCACAGGGCTCACGCTGGTTCGTCTTCTGCTTCTCCTGCCAGTATGCAGAATCAACCGAAGAACGCGTCATATCCGGTGATGCAGAGAAGTTGTTCCCACCTGTTTTCTTAATGCTATTTCATCCAAGAAAGCTGGAAATGTTTTGCGTGTCTCAGGCTTCATATTGCTCGTGACCTCTGGATACATTTTATTACTGACTTCGTTGAAGGTTTCTCATCATGGTGACCGTGGTTCTATCCTCAGCAGATTACATGAGATTTGTGGTATACACTATCTCTCAGGGTATTTTAATATTCTCCGCTATACTCTTTATTATTGCGAAATCTTTCATTTAGTCATTTCCGTTTACAGTAAGTTCATATTGCTCTATTAAGCATTTAGACTTTTTATTTTTCAGAAGAACTGTTCTTGACCAGTCTGCTATTTTTCGTTCCACGTTATACGAACTTCTACATCATAATATATTCTTATATTTATTGATAGTTTTCATCATTATTATTGTTTATCTTATGACCGACACTCATCCTCAGTGGTCTTGTAGTTACCATGCTCACCATTTAACTCGAAATTCGTGGATTCAAACATGAGTGAGGACGATAGGAAATGGAACCAAAATTGGAAGCGTCTTGATTTTTACAAAAGAAAGCCATTAGAATTTTATGTAAATCAAACTATCTGGAACAATGTCGGCCACTTTTCAGACAATCACGGATTTTAACAATCATAAATTTGTTTATATATGATCTAGTACTTTACACTCGACAAAATATCGACAATTACTCATTAGTGGCCAATATACATGATCATGAAATTAGAAATAGTGAACAAATTAATATTCCATATTGTACATTACACTTTTTAATTATGAGGATGAAATTATATAATAAGCTCCCAAGTCAATATTATAAATTACCAATCAATAGCTTCAAAACTAGATTTTACAATTGGTTATTAAATAATCCTTTTTATTCTGTTGCTGAGTTTTTCAACACAAATTTGTATGAAATTGTATTTTAATAAATAAGTTTAATTTCAATTAAATTAGTTTTCTTTAATTTAAAAGTTTCAAATTATTTCACGTTTTCATTGTATTATTTAAATTTTACTGTTTCTTTTATTAGTGTTTTTTAAAAATGTATTTATATGTTTTTCAATGTATTCGATAAAGCCTAAAACTGTATGTCTAATGGCCAAATAAATTGAATTGAATTGATGGATTTTAAAGAGCTATAAAATCCAGCTAAAATTCGCTGGCGAATTTCGACAGTGAATAACATCTGCCACTTCTGATACTGTTCCTGCTGCTATTACTACTGCTACTATTTTGTGTTGTGGCATTACTTTCTATTTTACTCTAATACATTTCTCGCCCACGTTGAATTTGGATACTTAATAACCTATAAAACTCTGTGGTTCATTGAAAGAAACCTGCAAGCGTAAAAAATAGACAATTTTGTTAACATAGATCTAGATATTTTATATATTATCCCTCTTATTGCGACTTCTGTAGGCGTAAATATCCATATCAGAGATATACATAGATGATAACGTACTGCATTACCATTTTGTGCAATACTTACAGTTTTCTTTAGCTTTATTTTCTTAGAGGAAGAAGGGTTGCAGAATTCTTGCACTGAACTACAGAATTGAAAACGTCGCTAAGCAACATAAGTACATACTTCTGCTATTGTCACTGCTATTACTACTACTGCTGCTAATATTTTGTGTTGAATAAAGACTGGCCCATAATGAACCGGGAACGAGAACCAGAACGAGAACGGGAAGCGGAGTACGTGAACGTGAAAATTTTTGATTCACAATAAACGGAAATGACTATACATATCGGTATGTATGTCAATAACGATTATGTAAAGTCGATATTACGCATTCTGATGTTATTTGTGAATAATTGACCCACTGCCTGCTTGATCACATTGATGCATTCCAGCAGGCAGTGAATTGACCAATCTCATAAGTGCAATCCAGCCAACATAAACACAGGTTAACCAACTTTGAATTTTAAGGCACGGATATTTAAGAATTCAATTCACATATAGGCCTATACGTGGCATATATTGAAAGTGATTCTACTGAATTTCTGAGTTAATTACAAGCAATGGATGAAGAAAAATTTATGTCACGGTCTTCTTGCTACAAAATATACGACGATCAAATAGCTTTTTGATGATAACAGAGTGAATATGATATGATATGATATATTTCGTCACAGCACTTCTTTACATGTAATGGTGTACCTCACATTTCTGTATCCGGTGCCACCATTAACATATTATTACAATAACACATTATTTGCAGTACACGTCTACACAAATACTCCACCTTTTTTGTTACTTGGTCAATCTCCCCTTCAGTGTTTCTCCTACATTTCATTTGCTATTCTCTATTTGTTCATTAATCCTAATATATCAAATATGATATACTTCTTTCACATCCCCTTTTTCCTCTAACTACTATTCATTAAAATCTCAATTTCAATTTTTCTCTATAAATTATCATATTAAATTATTTGTCCTATTTGTTCTTTGACCTTTTCTGCTATCTTTGTCTTATATTCATTTACTGTTTCAACGTTCAAATGTTAGTACTAATTTTATGCTGTCACTTGTTCACTTCTCTTAACCCTTTCTCACTATTTTCACTCATTCCTATTTGCGCTCACTTTCACTTTCTCACTATTCTGCTTACACCTAATCCATTGTCACTATTCTCACTTCCTATAAATACTTATATTTTATTCTACACATCTGCTTATACACTTTCCCTCTCTCCTATACTTCTCGATCTTTTCCAGTTTCACTTTACTTGCACTTTTTGATTACATCCCCACGTTTTTTTAAAACATATCAAATATCTCTGCTATATCCTCAACTGTCGCAGGTTCTGACCTTTCTTTACTGTTCGTCTCTGCCTTATTTCTGTCTTTGTCTTTCTTTCTATTTATTTCTTCTTCTATTCCTCTTTTATTCCCCCTCCCCCACGATTTCATTTTCACATACTAGATTTCCACTTACACTTGCACCCTTATTCTTTACACTACTACAGAGTGAATATAGTAAACTGTGATCGGAAACGAGAACGGTAAAGTTATAAGTTCGTCAATCTTCAGCATCACGTTCCCGATCTCGGGCTCCGGTAAGCTTCTCGTTAATTGTGAATGCTCTCATTTAAATATAATTATGTATTATTTTAAATTTTTCCTTCTCGTTCTCGTTGTCGTTTCCGTTCCTGGTTCATTGTGGAGCAGACTTAAGTTATGTTTTCTCAGTAGGCCTACACTGTTTCTCTTTGTCTTGTTTCAGGCCGGCTGTAACCTGAAGCAGAGATCTGGCTGCTGCAGTGGTATTCTGTCTCAGGTAAAAACTTCTGTTTGGAATATTGCATTTAATAACGAACTCTATCTACTAATCTACCAGTGAGTTTAGGTTATGGTGTGGTTATACAACATGCTGCTTCTCCCAGAATTAGTTGCCCGCATTGGCGTTGTGGAAGGAAGGAGTTCACTAAGGCACACAGCGGGCGTGCTTGTGGGTAAACCACCAAGTGTCAGTATCATCACACCCGCTATTCTAAGAAAACATATTTTCTCCTTTAAAAATCGCCTTTTATTAGTTACCCTTCCTGTTGGCGCGCACAATAGCTAGGCCTAATTATGAATTGAGCCGAGACCTTATGCTTCACACAGTGTCGACCGCGAGGAGTGGCAAAAAACGCAGTATCGCCCAAAACACGGTTTTCTTGCCCGACTCCTCGGAGAGGAGAGAGGGTAATTGATGTATGGATATAAATACCGAAGTAGTCAAGGCGTTAGTTATTATCGAGTTGCTATATAATAAATAGCTACCTGCTGATTGCTCAGTTTGTTCAGCACAAGGAAAAACGTAATGAGAGACGAGAAGATTCCTTTCTGAGACAGATTTACAAGATCCGGAATGCCAGAGAGGATAATGCACCTAAGTGTAATAATATTACAGCATAGCCTGTTGGAAAACCTTAAACATGGCCACAAATTATACTCGTTATCAAAGTGGGTATTGTAAAATTCCACTCAATCGCTTGACCAGACACAGGAATTTCTAGTTCAGTTCTAGTGCTGATATTCCAGGTTTTTTTTTCAGTTTATTGGCCTGAAATGCTTTGTATTGGGGTCTAGATTAAAATTCCATCGATTAATATTCGACAGGAATTCGGATAGATCAAAATGTGTGTGTAAAACCCAAAGAATTTGTCACGTCGTATGAAAGAAGAGAATTTGATACTATACTATTTGTAAGGAAAATTTATAATTAATTATTTCTTAATCGGTTATTTATCTGTATTATCTACATTGTTATCTAGCGTCAGTGAAATTGGTGATAGCGGAATGAGTCGGAGGATTTACCAAGAAATTTCCTCACATTCACTCAGTGTTGAATTCAGGCCTTTTCCCCCGTGGGGGGGGGGGACTTACACTTTAACGAACCGACAGCAAAAGAAGTTATAATTCAGATCTTACCTAAAAACAGACGCAATCTATGCAAAAGGGAACCTAGAAAAATGGGGCCAAATAAAGAAATAGAGGTTTCATTCTTTTAGTTTTTTTTTTAAATATTACTAAATTAATGTTAATGTAGTCATTAACTTAAATATGTTAATATTGTTATATAAAACACGGTGAATATGAATCATCCTTCTATGTAAAATTGTCCCATAAAGCTTAGTCTATATTTATCATAACTTTGACTTAAATCTATCTTAAGTAAGTAATTTATGAGTTTTCTTTCTGAATATAAAATCGGCCTTATTTTTTGCTTTGGAAGCTATAAGATAAGTGAAGAATAAGGAAAATCTAGGGGGAAAGAAACTGCTTCCCTATCCCATTATCTCCTGGCCTAGTTGTCTCATAAATGGTGCCTTGTTGCTATCACCTTGTGAGGTTCAGACCTGTCTTCGGACAGTTGACTAAACAACAAGGAATGTCTATGAATACGACCCTTAGTGCCTGTTTGGCTCATCCTCGACGTGACATCTGATCTTACAAGCAAACGTTCTGATGGGGGCAGATAAAAAAGTTAATTTTTTTTTCCATCATGTTAATAATGTCAAAAGAAATGCTTATACAAATTTTGGCCACTCGACCGCAATTACGAGGGCTGTAAAAAAATTGATTCGCCAGGGGCCGTTAACAGAAAGAAGAAACACAATTTCATTGGACAAATTTATTAGAACGGACACAACTTGTTGAACTATTTTTCAACATATTTTCCATCGGAATTGAGACATTTTTCATATCATAGGATCGACAGAGAGAGGTGCAGACGCAGTCAAAGGGTGGTTCCGATCTGAGGCGGCTGACTTCTACGACACAAAAATTGATCCCATGCTGTGACAAATGTCTCAATTCCAGTAGGGGATATGTTGGAAAATAGAGAAAAAATTGCTGCATCTGTTTCAATAAATATTTGCATGAAATTGTGCTTTTGTCTATAAACGACCCCAGGGAAAATCACTTTCTGGACGGCCTCGTAATTGCGGTCGAGTGGCCAAAATTTGTATAAGCACTTCTTTTGACATTATTAACATGGTGGAAGAAAAAAATTTAACTTTTTTATTTGCCCCCATCAGAACGTTTGCTTGTTAGCGCAAAATTACCGTGTGCGTATGTCCGTGCCGATATTCGATTCGGAATCCTTCACACGGACACATCATAATTCAGATTCCTGTGTGACAAATTTTAGAAAGGGGCGGGGGTGCTCAACAAAAGTGTAATCGCAGGAGACAGTCACTCTATCTCCCGGGCAACTTCCTCTCACTATCAGTAGTGCCTCGTGGCAGTATCGGCGGAAACCCGTATCAGCGGCTGGCACACGATGGATGTTTCACTGCTTCTGGTGCGCAATTTGTACCAGCACACGGAGTTCATTCAATAATACAGCACTGTACCCTCTCTCGGGTACTACAAAAGGGATTATGTTTCCTCAGACATTGGGCCGTATTCAAGAACGTCACTTCAACTTCACTTCCTCTTGACTTCCTCAACTCAGAAGTTACTGTAGGTCACATAAAGTGAGTGCGAGATCATCATATCGTCGCCTGAATGCAAGAACTAGGTAACTCGAAATTTGCGTTTTTTAGTTACCTCTTTTATAGCATAGCAAAAATCGTACAAAATGTAATCCAGGATCTAGGTAACTGATCGAACAATACCAGTGACATCTATTTTTCAATATAACAAATAGGTAAAAGAAAACGAGACATATTCCTTAGTGCAATAAATAAGTAAATAGGCAATGTCACAGAATATGAAAAATCAAGTTCTTGCATTCAGGCGACGATATGATAACTCTGATCCTCCGTCTTTTCCAGCGGTTCAAAA
Organism: Periplaneta americana; assembly: GCF_040183065.1. NCBI lineage: Eukaryota > Metazoa > Arthropoda > Insecta > Blattodea > Blattidae > Periplaneta > Periplaneta americana. The sequence continues at coordinate 124,293,053 of NC_091133.1, forward strand.
GAATTGGGATGAAATACTAATCTCTCTTGTTAAGGAGTCCCTTCAGTCATCTTTTTCTTCAGATACAGATCGTGCTCGTTTTTTGGCTCTCCAACAAAATGTTTCAGGATCTTGGCTTCATGCAATTCCTTCCCCTAACATCGGTACTCTTATGGATCCCAGATCCTTTAAAGTTTCCGTGGCTTTACGCCTCGGTTGCAAAATCTGTCACATTCATAAATGTGTCTGTGGCAATATTGTAGATTCTTATGGCCACCATGCCTTAAGTTGTGTCATGAGTAAGGGGCGTCTCTCTCGTCATTCATCGCTCAATGACATCATTAAAAGAGCATTAACATCCTCAGGGGTTCCATCCATCTTAGAACCTTCCGGGATCAGCCGTTCAGACGGCAAGAGACCCGATGGTCTGACTCTAGTCCCGTGGCGTGTAGGCAAATCCTTAATTTGGGATTCCACATGTGTATATACACTGCCTCATTTGTCTTCAACCTCTAAGACACCAGGATCTGCAGCAGAAAGTGCCGCTGTCAGTCAACACCATAAATATAAACATCTTAAAGATAATTATATTTTTGTCCCTTTTGCGGTTGAAACGTTTGGATCATGGTGTAGTGAAGCCAAAGCTCTCATCTCCACCATACGCAGAAGTTTAGTGCTGCTTTCTGGGGACCCTCGAAGCAGTCAATATCTATGTCAGCGCATTGGCATCGCCATTCAGCGCGGTAATGCTACAAGTATTCTTGCATCCTTCCCCGAGTCCTCTTATTTAGATGAGATTTTCTTCCTTTAATTATTCAATTTATTTGTATTTTATTATAGTATACGTATCAATGTGCATACAATTTCACTAGAATAATAAATTTGGTAGTTATTTTGTATAAAAACTAATTTTATACTTGAAAAAAATAATAATATGATAACGCAGTACTTCCAGCCCACAGCTGTTTCATGAGGAATGTGAGGAAACCATCAATTGATTTGCTTACAAATATAAGCCTAAAGACGTGGTGGAAAATAAGAAATCGGACGCCATTTAGGTCTCGACAAAGAAGAAATGACACGAAATTAGGGCACAAAAATATAAGTAGGCCTAATGTTGATAATATTTATTACATAAGAACTTAATTAGTTTTTTAAACTTACGTCGAAAAAAGTAGCCCTATATTAATATAAGATTATAAGTAATTTTTATTATAGGATGAAAAAAATCATTGCCTATTGTATACATATAATATATATATAGGATGTCTCAGGGGGGATGTAAAATACTTCAGGATAATATCTGCAGTGCTTGGGAAAAGTGACATAAGTCAGTTGCCACAAACCTTTTTTGATAATTTATTGACAACTTACACTAGTTTATGTCGATTTGATTTTTTTCTGTGTGAATTATTGTAATGGGAGAAATACTCATGTATTTTTTCCAAGCGAGCGTCCACACCTTTGGAATAACGGTCAGCGCGTCTGGCCGCGAAACCAGGTGGCCCGGGTTCGAATCCCGGTCGGGGCAAGTTATCTGGTTGAGGTTTTTTTCCGGGTTTTCCCTCAACCCAATACGAGCAAATGCTGGGTAACTTTCGGTGTTGGATCCCTGACTCATTTCACCGGCATTATCACCTTCATATCATTCAGACGCTAAATAATCCAGATGTTGATACAGCGTCGTAAAAAAATAACCAAGCGAGCAGATATTCCGTAAGTTGTCAATAAATTATCAAAAAAGGTTTGTGGAAACTGACTTGTGTCACTTTTCCCGAGCACTGCAGATATGTAGTTTGGGTTAACCTACATCGATTTAACCTGATATACGTATGTCCGAAATCTAACGGTTGGGAAATTATTGATGGGGGAAACTTTATAGACGTTCTACGTTTTTGAACATTGTGATATGATACATTATTGAAAATGCTACATCTTATGTTGTTCCAATAAGTTTATTTCATAATTAAGTAAAAACTCAGCAAGAAAATAAAATAATTACACAAGACAAATTACTAAGGTTGCCCTTCTTATGGATTCCATGAATTGTAAATTTATATCAGGTACCAGTTCCCTTTCCGATCACAATGAAACAATAGGTAGCTTGCCAGGTAAACACGGGAAAACATAGAGGTAGACGAAACCCTTCGATTGGGACATAGGGCTATGCGAATACATGAATTAAATGTGAACGTGTATTCAGTTTTGTATGTTGATTTGGCGTCCTCATGTGCTGCCATGTACGAAAGATCTGGCGTAACATGCCAAGTACAGTACCCGGAACCGCAAGGCGTTCGAGTATTTCTCCCCTTAATTTGTCCCCAACGGTTAGACTTAGGGCGTAGGTGCGAATATATAAGGTTAACCCTTTCTAACCCAAATTAAATTTACAAGCAATCCATGTTGAAACAAATAGCTGTATCAGGACCAATTAAGTGACCAAGTTACGGGAGTGGCAATATTTGAAACAAAACTATATTGATAAAAATGTATTGAAATAGAAGTTATCCAGCAAAATTTACCTTCATATGTAACACACAAGTATATAAATGCTATAAAGTTAATTATTGCCATATGGTATCTATAGGTAAGAAAGGGTTAAATCGATGTAGGTTAACCCAAACTACATTATCCTGAAGTATTTTACATTCCTCCTGAGACACCCTGTATGTGATAAATGAATGATGGTAAACATATTACTGATATAATTTGTGAAGCATAAAATAATAAGATAGGGGAGACTGTTGTACCTTTAAACACTTTTCACATTTTATTTTTTTTTTAATTTTGGGAAATTAAATTTTTTTTAATGAAAAAATGCTTGAAATAACTATTGGAGATTCCTTTACAACTTCCTGTATGTATTTTCCTGTTTTACAGATCTATTAAGGCTGGAAAAAATAAAATGAAGGGATATGTAATGTGTTCAGAGGTACAACAGGATCATGTACCTCGGAACATACCCTCTTGTAAGTTGGAACACATGGAATATAGGTGGGAATATAGCTGTAAAAACTGACAATCATATCTAAAATGTATTTTCAATCATAAACCAGAGCAGGATCCCTGATTTAGATTTTATTTCCTGGAGAAGCAATAAGTATTTCAACAGCTTTCTTCAAGACATCCGAACCAATTGAGGGCCTCTTTAATTCCAGACTTACTTCGTGACGTAACCTTAAAATAAAAGAAAAACGAAAACCGATAGTATCGTGTAATTTGGAACATGTTCCATGGTACAAGATGTTTTGTGTTCAAAGGTACAAGAGGGTGCACGTTTAAACAAATATGGCTCCCAAAACTAGAGTGTCAAATAAATCATGGAAATTAAAATATGTTATTACTCACCAGATGATAGGGAACACACCGTACTTGAAAGATATTAACAAATACAATCTGGTTTTGTGTTAGAAAACATACATCAATGAACGAAATGTTTACTTTTGGTACTAAAAAATTTCTTTTGTCTACGGAACTTACACTTTGCAATTAATAAAACTGAAACTACGACCAGAGCTACTTAGCGGCTTTCTCTACAATCTACTTCGTTTTGAGTCGTCTAGGTAGCAGCAAAAATTAAAAAACAAAAAATGTTCAAAGGTACACTATGCTAAAGGTACAACAGTCTCCCCTACGCGTGGAGATTTGAAGCTGTTCAGACCTTAACAGCAAATGCGAAATACACTCAGGGACAAAAAAAACCGGACACTTCTATATTTGCTTGTATTTTGTTGCCAATTATTTCAAAATGAAACAAAACCCATTTAAACAAAATAATGTTCCATTTAGCACCTTATACGACAACATTTGAAAAAAATAAAAGTCTCTGATGAGAAAATTTACAAAAAATTACAAAGGGCGTATAACTATGGCATCGTTTGGTCTAACTGTTTTTTCATTTTATGGTGCCTTAAACATTAAAAACTCTTTTTAGTAACGGGTATCACCCCCTCTGGCTTGAATAACTGCATCCATACGTCTTGAAATGCTCTCAATTTGGTTTAGCAATGTCTTCTTGAGGAATAAGTTCCCATTCTTCGCCAAGTGCTCGCCTCAACTCTTGTAACGATTCTGGTCTCGGTCGTCTATTCTTAACACGCCGTCCCAGCATGACCCACACGTGTTCAATTCGGTTCATGTCTGGACTCCTTGCTGGCCATGGAAGAACATGGATTCCCACTTCTTGGAAATAATCTCCGACCGCATGGGCAATATGCGGCCGTGCATTATCATGCATTAAAACAAAATTATCGCCTACAAATTGGCCAAATGGCACAACATGATCAGCCAAACATTCATTTATATACCTATCAGCTGTTAGTCTTCCATTGTCAACAAAAACCAACTCTGTACGAGCATCCGTACACACTCCTGCCCAAACCATCACTCCATCACCTCCATAAGGCACATTTTCGGTAATGCAACACTGTGAAAATCGTTCTCCCCTCCTTCTCCAAACTCTTTCACGTCCATCAGGTGAGCACAAATTGAAACGGGACTCATCGGTGAACAGAACACAGCTCCACTGTCCATTTCTCCAATCCCTGTGATCATTTGCAAAACGCAGTCGTTCAACTCGATGCATCCTGAGAAGTCTGGGACCAGTTGCAGGTCTACTTGATATCAGTCCACTTGCTTTCAACCTCCTTCTAACTGTTTTGGCCGAAATTGGGCGTCCATGCATGTTAACAAATTGCTGGGCTACACTAGTAGCTGGCAGGTTGCGCTCCGTAAGAACTCTCAACACCATATACCTGTCTTCATTTGGATTTTTAGCTCTTGGACGACCCGAACCTGGTCTTCTGGTATATTCTAGGGTCTCTCTATACCGTTTATGGCATCATGGGTTGTGCTTCTAGCCATGTTCATAACATTTGCAATGTAACGTACACTGCGTCCATCATCGTAAAGGGCTACAGCTCGAGCCACATCTTCAGGTCGCATCTTGTTTTAAGACAAATGTTACAACCCCACTTAAACTCAGAAAATGTAAAAATAAAGAAATAACGAATGATAACGATAATGAATCACAAAACGGTTGAGACAAAATTGTTATAGCTGAGACTCCGAAAGCAAAATTGGAATATTTGGTTGTAATGGCTTCTTTATAAAACAAAAAACAATCAACAATGTATACACGTCTCCATAACAACAGATGTCTACCATAATATTGTATGAGAAGATAATATTTTGCAAAATACCAGCAAATATTAAAGTGTCCGGTTTTTTTTGTCCCTGAGTGTATTACAGAAGCATTGATGAAGTTAATTTCAAATCTCCACTGAGATGAACATTCCCTTTGCCGACATTGTTAACAATATAATTCCGAGAGAGTGAGGCCGTCTCAGAAGACATGATTATTAATGACAGCGATTCTTTGGAAGGATTGAAAACAGGTCTTGCGCGGTGTGTGGGACAATCGCGTCATTTCGTGAAGCAAAGGCGCCGACATTAAAGTACCCCATGGGGCACTGAAGATGGATCGAGCGGAGGATGTTAGTTTCGGTTGCCTGTTTCAGTTCCAGGACCATACAAAATCGCAAGAAATTGAATGTTTTATTAAGAGGGCTATTTTCAATTTATTAAATAAATATAATGACGACAGTAATAACGTAAGTTTGTTTATTATTTTATACTGCAATAACTATGTCAAAACTCCAGGTGCCTGCCTTTAAAAAAAGAAGAGGTACGACGTTCTTCATTACAGTCTAGGAAAACGCCGCTCTGAATTTATAGACATTACAACCTAAAATATCAAACCACAATCTGGACCCAACGCTTGTAGCAGTTTCTTTCCATTCTACCTTGATGTCAACCGAAGTCCGTGTAATGAATTGAAATATCTTTATTCATTACTAGCCGTACCCGTGCGCTCCGCTGCACCCGTTAGAAATAAATATAAAGTAATTACATAATTAAAATAGGACAGTCCACACCTGTGGAGTAACGGTCAGCGCGTCTGGCCGCGAAACCAGGTGGCCCGGGTTCGATTCCCGGTCGGGACAAGTTACCTGGTTGAGGTTTTTTTCCGGGGGTTTCCCTCAACCCAATATGAGCAAATGCCGGACTCATTTCACCGGCATTATCACCTTCATCTCATTCAGACGCTAAATAACGTAAGATGTTGATAAAGCGTCGTAAAACAACCTACTAAAATAAAAATAAAATAGGACATTTGATCCAGGGAACATTCGTGTTTGATATAAGGATAAATCGTTTATTATGTTACTTAATTTAAATTGTATTTGCATAATTAAAATGCGATCATTTTGATCCAGAGACCACTCATTTGGTCATAAAAATTATTTTAGGAAATACAGGAAATGAATGTACAGAATAGCCTATCAAGTTTTCTATGCATAAGAAGCTATTTTAATCTTACCTGTCCTCGATTCACTCAGAAGTTACTGTAATAACATTATAGCATTATGTCCATCTAGAGAAACTACACTTTCCAATGGTGAATTAATAATTAATTATACAAATCGTTTAATTTAGCTTCCGATATTACTTCATACAAACAGAAACATTCCCTGTAGACTATGTTTCATAGCTTTCGATTGTTGCTGACCAAGGCCCCTTATAAAAGAAGTCATTTGTTTTTTAATTCATTACACGGCCTTAGATGGCAGTTATTTTGATTTTGAAACTCATTTATCTCATTAAATATCAGTCCTATCAAAATTTTTCAAGGAATAAAACTTATCGCAAATTATTTTTAAAGAAACTTTTGTTATGTAACATTTTTCACAAAAATCAATAAGAAGCGAAATATTTCGATTTATTTAATTCAGGCCCCCTTATAACCCCCCTTTTAAATAACGTATTTTGAATGCCATATAGCCTAAAATCTAAGTTGCAGCGAACTTAATTTATATTCCAATTTTCATCGAAATCGGTTCATCCATTATCGCGTGAAAATGTAACAAACATACTTATAGACAGACAGACAGACATACATACAAACAAAAATTAAAAAAAAGCGATTTTCGGTTTCAGGCTGATTAATTATATATGTTAGGACCAATTATTTTTGGAAAATCGAAAATTACCAGAAAAATTTTGGCTACAGATTTATTATTGGTATAGATACAGGTAGATCTTTAAGTGTGAGTTTTAATATAGCTTATAGTGCTCTAGATTTTTCATGCACGAATTTTTCAGTTTGCAGATTATTATTATTATTATTATTATTATTATTATTATTATTATTATTATTATTATTATATTTCAGGCAAAACAAAAACTGTCATTTATAAATAAATAGTGCAGGACATATGGGACTGACATATGGATTTTAAATAAGAAATACAAGGATAAATTATTTACTACAGAAATGGATTTTTGGAGACGATCATCCGGGAATTCCAAGATAAGTGAACAACAGACTTGTAAGACAAATCATGGATGTAAAAGTAAATAATCTTTAAGGAATTGATTATAAAAAAATTAAGTGGGTACGGACATAACTAATAACTAGAGCCCGGATGTTTGGCAAAATGCCTTTTTTTACTGGGTGGAAGTAAATCATTATTTGCATAGATATAAATGTGATTTGGAGAAAATCAAAGTGATAGGGCCAATTTTTATTTTGAATATTTTGCCTTTTTAAAGTGTTTCTTACTTATAAATGCCTTTTTTTTTTTTTGTCATTTTAAAGCAATATTCTTCTTTATTTGTAAGTTTCTAATTAATTGTAATACAATGTGTATGAAATTTAAATAAATGAAACGTGAATCACTTTACTAACAATAGTAATTAAAGTAATTTATTTCGATCCTTAATCTGCTAATAATCGTTCTTTAATATTATTGGTGTAATATGAATAATGATCGACAATCCACAGTTAAAAATTTAATATTTTCATTCTTCACGGTACCAACAATCAGCTTTATAATTTTAAATATTAAGCTCGTTCTCATAGAAGTTGTCACGTAGCATTTCCAATTGTTTGCTTTCATATTTTCAAATCTTACTGTTACAATCTTGTGCTGCACGTGTTTATTATTGTAGGAAAAAGAAATTTGAGTGAGGAACAGGAAGTTATTGTCGGGTGACAGAAGGTATAAGATCGATTAGCAAGAATGCCTAAATTCAGTAAACCAAATTAAAGTTTCACGGAATTTACGCAAGCGTAAATATTTTCAGTCACATCTTCTCATAACTAACTAAAGTACACTTATACACCCTTTCAATTGTTTTCAAATGTACGGTAGAGAAGGAGTGATGTGTGGATTGTTGAAAGTGACTCTTTTTTCGCAGAGTATTTACTAGTTTTCCATTAGAAGAAAACCTCGAGTTTGCAAGATAAGCTCTTACATTTTTTATAACATTTGCAACCTCGTATTCATGCAAATTAAGTTTTTCGTCTAAGATTACCATCAAAACAAAATCGAGAAATCTCCTTGAACTTTAAAATATAACTGTGTGTATCGAATATAGAGTCCAAATTTGAGAGGCTACGTTCTGAAAAACGGGCACATTTATCACATTATTTATTTTTTACTTTATAAATGCTGAAAGATTTTTTTGTTTTTATGTTGAACGTTGTTTATGTTTCTTAAGGGTAGAGAATGGTATTTTTTTAAACTTTTTTCCTATTTGGTATAAAATATTAATTTTTTGTTTGTAGAGAGCTCATAGCTGTGGCAACTAAACCAAATAAAAATATTTTGAAAAAAAAAATTATTTGGGGGCCCAAATTTGAAAAAAAATATACCCAATGCAGGATTGTACTAAAACCGATATATCTAAACCGTTTTTAAAGATAGATTCAAACAGTTTTTTGCAGTGTATTTGCGAAAGCATATTCTACAAACTGTCTGTAACAGAATTTTGATATTAGTCCCTACGTTTGTAAAATAAATAATTAAAATTTAATAACAATTTTCTGATTTCCTTTCTTGAAAACAAACGGACGTATTTTTAAAATGAAATCAATTAACAAAATTCTGTTACAGAGGAAACTTTCCTAATAGTCTCAAGAATGTGTGTTCTAAATTTCATTCGTGTATCTTTAATAGTTCAGAAATTATATCCATTTTTGTCTGACAATTTAAAAAATAATGAAGTTACTGGAAACCGATAAAAGCGTGCATGTGATTTAAAAATCCATAGCGCAGGAAGTTTAAAAATGACGTCTCAACATCCGATAAGGGCACAAATACCCACAAAATGTTATGCAATACATTCCACACATATCAAAGGGCATTTTAAAGCATTTTTTTTAAGTGGGCGAGTGATTTAAAAATCCATAACGCAGGAAGTTTAAAAATGGCGACTCAACATCCGATAAGAGCACAAATACCCACAAAATGTCATGCTATGCATTCCACACATATCACAGAGTATTTTAAAGATTTTTTTTTTAATTTACTCATTTTTCACCAAAAAATACCATCCTCTCCCCTTAATGCAAAATAAATGTTTTGTCTTATTTCGTAAATCATCCTGTGATTCCCCTCAGCTCTTTACACGACCCCCACTTTGAGAACCACTGAATTAGTTGCATGGCTTGCAGCGGAAGACCTGCCTTTGGGCAGAAATTGTGAATTAATGAAAGAGTGAAAGTTGATCCACGAAGTAAAAAAATCGTACGACATTCGAGATCGTAAAATGATAGCCCCAACGATTGGCGCAAAGAACATCCCGCAACTCTGGTGATATTCAGTATGCCGAGTAACTACAGGTGATGCAAAGTCCACTGATATCATTGAATCATAGCCTATGCGAAGTTCTTTCACTGTAGGGCCTATCTCTATTGTATCAGTAGCAGTTGATACTTTTATTTGTGCTGTAGTCATATTACATAATTGGAGCATTGAATCTGAAGACTGTGTGAGAAAAATCCTGCCGATGTGTTTATATTCCAGCAGCAGGAAGATGCACACGTCAGCGATACTGTATAGCCTTACAAGGTGCCGGCAGTGTTATCTGGACGCTTCCTCGGTTTCAGTAGGATCAGCTGTGTCGTCAAGAAGCAGTGAAACATGCCACTGAGTATTACACATATAATTACAGGCTTGTTTCTGCAGCAGTTTCCAACGCTATGAGCGTGACATTGACTTTACAAACCTTACGTTTTGAGTTCGACTCTCGATTTTTTTATTTATTTTAGTAGCTTATTTTACGACGCTTTATCAACAGCTTAGGTATTTACCGTCTGAATGAGATGAAGGTGATAATGCCGGTGAAATGAGTCTGGGGTCCAGCACCGAAAGTTACCCAGCATTTGCTCATATTGAGTTGAGGGAAAACCCCGGAAAAAACCTCAACCAGGTAACTTGCCCCGACCGGGAATCGAACCCGGACCACCTGGTTTCGCGGCCAGACGCGCTAACCGTTACTCCACAGGTGTGGACTCGACTCTCGATGAATGAGATAACGGAGCTGCTGACAGAGGCTACAGTGTTGCCATTTTTGGTCCAATTGTACAGACTTGGTACAATTTTAAATGGTCTGTAGTGTAGTAGAGATGGGATAAACTGTTCTTTTTAAGAAACAGTTTCGACTGTAACAGTTTCATGAACGAAGCTGTTCCAAAATAACAGTTTCAAAGAAACTGTTTCATAAGAATATGTTTACAACATGAGTGCCAACTGTTCTAACCTCTCATCTGCTTCAGGAATATGTTTCAAAGCCCTTGAATCGTCTTTAAATCAGCTGTTCAGTGTATTATGACAACGAAAGTCATTTTTCGTAGGTGACTGTTAAAATAAATAATCCATGGCGCTACAGCCCGTGAAGGGCCTAGACCGACCAGCCGGCTGCTGGCCTCACGCCCACATGCCGAAGCAGAGGTGGACGATCATCCAACCATAATAGAGGTATCGCGTGGTTAGAACGATGATCCCCCCCAGCCGTTATAGCTGGTATTCGCAACCGGATTTCGTCTACCTATCGTAGCTCCCCAAGTGCATCACGATGCTGGGTGGGCACCGGTCCCATACACTGGCCGAAATTACATGAGAAAATTTCTTCCCCCATGAGGAATCGAACCAGCGCGCATTCCGTAACGCGAGTCCTAGGCGGGATGCCTTAGACCGCGACGCCACGGCGCGGGACAGTTACTGTTAAGGATACAGTAAATAATTACAATTAAAAATAAATCGATTTTAGTAAAAATAACGCATGTAACCCTTACTTACTTACTTACTTACTTACTTACACATGGCTTTTAAGGAACCCGAAGGTTCATTGCCGCCCTCACACAAGCCCGCCAGCGGTCCCTATCCTGTGCAAGATTAATCCAGTCTCTATCATCACCTCCCTCAAATCCATTTTAATATTATCCTCCCATCTACGTCTCGGCCTCCCTAAAAGTCTTTTTCCCTCCGGTCTTCCAACTAACACTCTATATGCATTTCTGGATTCGCCCATACGTGCTACATGCCCTGACCTTCTCAAACGTCTGGATTTTAAGTTCCTAATTATGTCAGGTGAAGAATACAATGCGTGCAGTTCTGTGTTGTGTAACTTTCTCCATTCTCCTGTAACTTCATCCCGCTTAGCCCCAAATATTTTCCTAAGCACCTTATTCTCAAACACCCTTAACCTATGTTCCTCTCTCAGAGTGAGAGTCCAAGTTTCACAACCATATAGAACAACCGGTAATATAACTGTTTTATAAATTCTAATTTTCAGATTTTTGGACAGCAGCCTGGATGATAAGAGCTTCTCAACCGAATAATAACAGGCATTTTCCATATTTATTTTGCATTTAATTTCCTCCCGAGTGTCATTTATATTTGTTACTGTTGCTACAAGATATTTGAATTTTTCCACCTCTTCGAAGGATAAATCTCGAATTTTTGCATATAACCCTAGGAGAGTTTAATAACGATGACAGCCGATGATATTTTTCGCGGTATATTAATAATTAACACTATGTTAGGGAAGCGTAAACATATTGTCCATCAATGGACACCTAATAATTAATATCAGATTTATTAGGGAATTTGATTCGTACAATTAAATTGCGCGATCCTACATAGGCTACTGTTGCATGAAGGCCGTGTGGAACATTGATAATATTATATCTACTTTCAATTGGAGGTCAATGATAGCGCTACACGTGGCGTTATAGACAGCCAAGACGAGGAAAACTGTTTAGAAATTGAACTGCTTATCTCTTGGAACCATGTGGAACGTTGAAGTGATCACGGAGCAGTGTAACGCTCTTTGGAACAGTTGGAACAGGTTATATCACGAAACTGTTTCGTATCGAACAATTTAAATTGTTTACCCATCTCTATTTTGTAGTGATAGATGGCTGTTATTGGTTGAAATAAAAAGAAGTCTTAAACTCAACTGGCAAAGGTACACAAAACGTGAAATAGACCCAATAAACTATTTCGAAATTAATTTTTAAGGGAAACTGTAAGTCATTATGTGTGATTTTAATGACACCTTAACGTTCCTGGAGAATGGCATGGGAATGAAATGATCATAATATCGAACATTACAAATGGGGCCGACGCACGCGTTATGAACACGCTGTAACGAGCAAATGCTGGGTAACTTTCGGTGCTGAACCCCGGACTCATTTCACCGGCATTATCACCTTCATTTCATTCAGATGCTAAATAACCTAGATGTTGATACAGCGTCGTAAAATAACCCAATAAAATAAAATAAAATAAAATAAAATAAGTGAACAAGCTGTAGTTTCTGGGAGGAATCAATCCTGAGATCACTGAACAAAACGTCGCAATAATCGAAGTAAGGTAGGAGTGTTTATAGGCTACCAGCGTCTGTTTTAATTTAGATGGATAATTATACAATATTTTAAGCAGTCTTAATACTCGTTGCTTAAGGGGACACTCAACTTAAAAATTGGAGAAAAAGTGTCATAGAAATGAAAAATTAAATTTCAATAACTTACGTGACTGAACTAAATCAATACGCAGAATTCTTCCCCTATTCATTGAGAAGTCACAGTCAAATGCACAAAGCCAGAAAATAAAAAATGATAATTAAAAGTGATATTTCAATTAATGATTGATTAAAAATTGAAATATTTTTTTATTTTGAAAAGTATTGGATCTAATGAGCTGAGATTTTGCATGTTACTTTCCATGTGTATATTAAACTTTTTCTCCAAATTTGAAAAAGATTGGTCAAATAGGAAAAAAGTTCCAAAATATAGTTGAATGTCCCCTTAATAATAAAATATCTGCTTAAAACTGACAGTGTCCTTTCAGAATTACAGAACCTTATTCAGTATGCCGTGAGTTGGAAATTTTTTTTAAATCTCTGCTTTATAGCTGGAAATTGTCATTAAATAAAGCGATAAATTACAATAAATAATAAATACATAACTGACCATGAGAGAGGCGAAGAAAATCTGTGCTCTGCACTAAAAAATGTGGACGCACCTTAAAAAAATGCTCCGACTAGCTCAGCATAAGTAATGGCAAATAAATTTGAAATGAAAACTGTTCTGATGGCGGAGCGGCGAGTCACGTCAGCCGTGCCTGCACTACATTTATCTCTGTCGACTCCGCGCTGATTGTAACTAATATTTGTACTCCTCGGAGGAGGGTAACATATTCAGAGACAGGCAGAATTGCGAACGTGTTCGATGTTTACGGCCACGAGAGCTTAAATAAATCAAGGCAGTGTAATGGCAGAACAGGTGTAGAAAAAACACCCAACTTAAGACTTTCTGCGTTATTAATTCTTGTAGCTGGGACTTGTTTCAAGCTGATTAGTTTACCTGTACAAGTTGCAGCGTTAATTTTATCTGGTCGGACTGGAATCGCTCCCATTCGGCCGGAGCTGCGCTCGCATGCCCGCCGAGCCAGCGATCGTCAGACTTTTACATCGATTTTGCCACGCTGCGTGCAATATCGACAACTTAATCCAATATAATTTATGCCGGAAACCTTACGCAGGACGTGATCGTCTTTGACGGCAAAGGAGTGACTCACGACTCATGACTTCTATCCATTTGCCTACAGTAGGTCAGCTCCGACCATCATAAATCTCGCAGGGTGTTCTCAAGATCGAATTTCAATTACACTTTGCTTTGCTTTACAGTTATTTACTGTATCATCTCTTTCCGTCTATTCAGAAACCACATAATAACACAATGCAATCCTGTTTCATTGCATATCTTCACACATCTCATAATCTTATAACAAATTACTCATAATTCATAAACATCTATAAGACCAAGGGTAACTTAACAAAGTGCACTGGGAAAGTAGTTTCTCTGTTCTATGGACTTGTTTCACTTGTAGTTGTGAAATGTAACCTCTTCTATATGATCTCAACTCATTTACTCGTGCATAATCTTTATATGAAACAAGCCAAAGCCAGGATAGGAGAAGAAATGTCAGAGACACGTTGAATAAGGATGTCCTTTATCACCTACCGTGTTCGACATATACTTGGAGGATTTAGTGAAGAACTGTTTTCAGAATGTGGGAGGAGTGATAGTAGCAGGAACATCAATAAAGTGCATAAGATTTACTAATGACTATTACACTTTTACAACGTCACACTACTTTTGACCAATAAAACGGTAAGGAACGACGTGCTTCAACCAACGATAACTGCTTATCCTACAATTTTCATCACCTCCCTAGCATTTGTTTTTTTTTTCATTACCTCTATAGCATTTGTTTGTTTTTATCACGTCCCTAGCATTTGTTTCTTTGTTTGCCAACATTGTACTTTCAATAATTGTACCTTTTAAAACGATTCATGTCTAGTTCATCATCCTTAGTTAAAACTTTTCTATCATTTAGGGTTTATATTATTTAGATTATGTTATAGGTTCCACTGTATGAGATTATGGATAGCCACGTATCAGAGATTGTTATATATATATATATATATATATATATATATATATATATAATTGAAGTGGAATGAAACTGTGTTAATAAAATGGAAACTGAATCAACAAAGCCTTCTTGATTAATAATCATCCATAGAGTTCACTGAAGATTGTAAAGTTTGCAAAATTAATAACAAAAGAACAGCTAATCATAACACACTACTGCCATCTAGCGGAATATTTGTAATGATGAGATAGTACAATAATACATTTTCGTTCTGCAAAGAAATGTTACAAAGTTACATTTGTTCGGATCAAATTTCTGAACATTTAAAGGACAAAACTAAAATTCTTTCAATCATTTATTATCATAATATACTGCTCTCTTAAACTGACTGAGCATATTGGGAATTCAGTCAATGGCTTTCCAAAACACGCTTTGAAATGTTTCATATAAAATAATTTTTATCTCGAAAAGGAAGCAAAAATGAGCAAAATTGTATTAGACTTTTTTGTTTCATTTATCTCAAAGAATAGTCCCTTGAAATTAATGACAACACTTATAGTTCATTAATATCAAGTAATATATTATTCGGCTGAGAAGCTTTTATCATCCAGTCTGCTGTCAAAAAATGTGAAAGTTAGAATTTATAAAACAGTTATATTACCGGTTGTTCTGTATGGTTGTGAAACTTGGACTCTCACTTAGAGAGAGGAACAGAGATTAAGGGTGTTTGAGAATAAGCTTCTTAGGAAAATATTTGGGGCTAAGAGGGATGAAGTTACAGGAGAATGGAGAAAGTTACACAACGCAGAGCTGCACGCATTGTATTCCACCTGACATAATTAGGAACATAAAATACAGACGTTTGAGATGGACAGGACATGTAGCACGTATGGGCGAATCCAGAAATGCATATAGAGTGTTAGTTGGGAGGCCGGAGGGAAAAAGACCTTTGGGGAGGCCGAGACGTAGGTGGGAAGATGATATTAAAATGGATTTGAGGGAGGTGGGATATGATGGTAGAGACTGGATTAATCTTGCTCAGGATAGGGACCAATGGCGGGCTTATGTGAGGGCGGCAATGAACCTCCGGGTTCCTTAAAAGCCAATAAGTAAGTAAGTAAGTAAGTAAGTAAGTAAGTAAGTAAGTAAGTACGTAAGTAAGTAAGTACGTAAGTAAGTAAGTAAGTACGTAAGTAAGTAAGTAAGTACGTAAGTAAGTAAGTAAGTACGTAAGTAAGTAAGTACGTAAGTAAGTACGTAAGTAAGTAAGTACGTAAGTAAGTAAGCACGTAAGTAAGTACGTAAGTAAGTAAGTACGTAAGTAAGTAAGTACGTAAGTAAGTACGTAAGTAAGTAAGTACGTAAGTAAGTACGTAAGTAAGTACGTAAGTAAGTAAGTACGTAAGTGAGTACGTAAGTAAGTACGTAAGTAAGTACGTAAGTAAGTAAGTACGTAAGTAAGTAAGTAAGTACGTAAGTAAGTAGGCCTACGTAAGTAAGTACGTAAGTAAGTAAGTACGTAAGTAAGTAAGTAAGTACGTAAGTAAGTACGTAAGTAAGTACGTAAGTAAGTAAGTAAGTACGTAAGTAAGTACGTAAGTAAGTACGTAAGTAAGTAAGTACGTAATTAAGTACGTAAGTAAGTAAGTACGTAAGTAAGTAAGTACGTAAGTAAGTAAGTACGTAAGTAAGTACGTAAGTAAGTAAGTACGTAAGTAAGTACGTAAGTAAGTACGTAAGTAAGTACGTAAGTAAGTAAGTAAGTACGTAAGTAAGTAAGTACGTAAGTACGTAAGTAAGTACGTAAGTAAGTAAGTACGTAAGTAAGTAAGTAATATAATTTCATCTCTTAAGTTGAGGAATGGTTAAAATTAAGCCGACTACAAGCAGTGAAGAAGACTCAGCTGGACTTTGTGCGCGGCGAATTCGCTGGAGGCAAGGTTACTGCCATGTGTGTTTGCGCTAAGACAACTCCCAGCCATGAGACCGAGAGTCGCGGTTCTGTTATTTACCCTGAAAACAAAAATCATCACGAACACACACATACACACACTTTCGCTTGTTTCCTGGGCGTGTTCTCATCGCAGGTGCATCAGGTAGCAGTAGCGGATCGGCCTCGGGGCAGCGGTCGGTCCTTACCCTCTGAACAAGTATCACGAATATTATATAATTCCCTTACAGCTATATTTAAATCGATTTCTATACGTCTGTCTCGAGAATAGTGGCCAAACAGATGAACATCTGCTCAAGAAATGACCTAAGATATGGTCATTTTCCGAGGGAAGTCTGCGATCTTGAAGAGCGTGTTCATGTTCTGAACAATGATGGGAGGGAACACTCAAGGATTTTCACAAGCTCTTCTAATGTTAATGCATATTTGGAATATAGGAGGCTAGCAGACTTACAGTAATGTGAAGCAGAGAATAATTGAGAAGAAGAGAAACATTTCATGCTGAAAGATATAGGACTGAGCAAGATTTACTGCAAAACAGTCTGATACTAGTAAATTTGAACTTTAGAGCAATAACGAGAGCATCGCAAAACAGGTAATTCAGGATAGTCACAGAGGAATCCACGATTGAGTCGCTTTCTTATTTTACAGAATCCGTTCCAGTAACATCGACCTAATGTCAAACTTTATTCCAGTTTTAATCTGACTAATGCAAACTAATAATAATAATAATAATAATAATAATAATAATAATAATAATAATAGGCTACCGGCGTAACTCAGTCAACTTGGGCATTTGCTACCGATCAGGAGTTGCTCTCGGGCGTGGGTTCGATTCCTACTTCGGCTGATTACCTGTTTCGGTTTTTTTCCGAGATTTTTCCCAACATTAGGCGACTGTCAGGTAATCTATGGCAAATCCTGGTCTCATCTCGCCATATACCATCTTGCTATCATCAGTCCTATCCACACTAAATAACCCAGTAGTTGATACAGAGTTGCTAAATAACCAAAGAAAGAAAGAAAAAGAAATAATAGCCTAATAGTGATATACTTTTGATGGTACTAATGATGACAACATTTATGATAATGATAATGATTTCTAAAGATAATAGCGGTAATAGTGATAATGATAGCGATGATAATGTTAACGATGATAGTGATAATATATATAAAGATGACAACGAGAAAGATGGTGGTGATAAACTAACGATGTTAGTGACGATAACGATAATAGTGATCATGATGATATCAATGATGATAATAACGGTGAGAGTAATAATGCAAATAACGATGATAATGATAGTCGTGGTAATCATGTTAGCGATTATAAGTGATAGTGATAACGATGATAGTGATAATACAGATAATGATGATAATAACAGTGATGCTGATAATGATGTTAATAATGGTAGTGATAATGCAGATAATGATTATAGCGATGATAATAACAGTGATAGTGGTGATGATGATAATGATGGTAGTCATAATGCAGATAATGATAATAATAACGATAATAGTGATAAAGCGGATAACGATTATAATGCTTAGTTGTAGATCTAGGAATAGTGATGATAATGATATCTAATAGTGATAACGACGTTAGTGATATTGCGAATAACGATGATAATGATATTAGTTTAATGATAGCGGTAATTATGATAAGTGAAGTGATAATGATGGTAGTTATAATGAAGATAACGATGATAATGGTAATAGTGGTAGGCCTAATGATAGCGATATTGATAACAGTGATAGTACTAATAAGAACGATGATAACGATATTAGTGATAATGATATACTAATAACGAAAATAATGTTAATGATAATAGCTATTATAATGAAATTATGGTAATGATGACAACGGTGTTAATCATAAACGATAATATTGATGACAAAAACGATATTAACGATAACGATGATAATCATAATGATAACGAATATAACATAAATAATAGCTCTTGAGCTATTGTAACTGAGTGCAAATTGAACAAGATTTGGCTTAGGTACTCGTACTGCCTGTTTCGATTCCACAGCAGATCCTTACATCTCTTTTCTGGTCTTCGTAATGGTCTATATTCGTATGCTATTTTGGGCAGTTTTGTGGATTATAAAACTGTTAAACTTTGAAAAAATAAATCTTCAAAACTAATTTTACACGGTAAACTAGGCTAGAGGGAAAAACTGGATCGGTGTCTGGTAGAGTTTCCGGGTAGCTCAGTTGGTAGAGCGTTGGTACGTTAAACCAAAGGTCTCGAGTTCGATACCCGGCCCCGGAACAATTTTTCCCTCGAAATTATTCAAATCAACTTTACAGGGAGTTATACCTGAAAGCTTGATTTGCATAATTTTATAAGGTATCTGTACCATCTTCCAGAAGAAGAGCAATCTTACGTTTCGGAGGAGAATACATCTTGCTAATCCCGCGCATGTTCCCAAGATCCTCCACTTACAGAATATGTGAAACGTAGCAAAAATTCATAAGGAAACGCCTACGGGACACAATTTAGACTTGTCAGCATAACATTATTGTCGGTCAAGTTGCCTTCCTTACACGGCGAGAATCAAAACAAAGAGACAGCTCCATTGTGCTGCACAGCGTTAACATAATTTCTTTCTCACACAACGCTTTCTTGCGAGACGAGAGCGTGTGTGCGAGTATGGGAATATAACAAATATACGAATGTCTCTATCCTGTGCTTATGACATTTAACCCTAACGTTTATTTAACTGTGAAATTATCATACGCAGAAAAGCGCTGTGGACAGTTGTCGGAACTAAATTCTAGGAAGAAGTTGAAATGAGAATAGATAGCGACTCCAGATCTAGATGTAAATCCAGGTGTGCAGTCTGCTTGACAATGTTACTACCTTCGTCTTCTGATTTATAACAATAATAAATGTAACAGTAACAACAAGGGATAGACAAATCCAAGATTCCCAGTGACCATGCTGCCCGTAACCTCTATCCGAAGGTCCACACCTGTGGAGTAACGGTCTGCGCGTCTGGCCGCGAAACCAGATGGCCCGGGTTCGAATCCCGGTCGGGGCAAGTTACATGGTTGAGATTTTTTCCGGGGTTTTCCCTCAATCCAATACGAACAAATGCTGGGTAACTTTCGGTGCTGGACCCCGGACTAATTTCATTCAGACACTAAATAACCTAGATGTTGATACAGCGTCGTAAAATAACCCAATAACTCTATCCGAAGCCTGAGTTTTTTTCATGCATTATCTTAGATTTCTTATCCTGCGTCTTGGAAAATATGTGCTGGATCCTGAAATTATTAAGTTTTGTCAACTTGTGAACATTATTATTATTATTATTATTATTATTATTATTATTATTATTATTATCATTATTATTCACCTGACATAAATAGGAACATTAAATCAAGATGTTTGAGATGGACAGGGCATGCAGCACGTATGGACGAATTCAGAAATGCATATAGAGTGTTAGTTGGGACACTGGAAGGAAAAGACCTTTGGGGAGGCCGAGGCGTAGATGGGAGGGTAATATTAAAAAGTACTTGAGGGAGGTGGGATATGATGGTAGAGACCATGGCGGGCTTATGTGAGGGCGGCAATTAACCTCTGGGTTCTCTAAAAGCCTTAAGTAATTATTATCATTATTATTATTATTATTATTATTATTATTATTATCATTATTATTGTGATGTTTCATTCCTGTCCTTATACTTACGTGAAACCCTCTGATGTTTATACAGGATCCAAATGCCTGTGAAATTTGAAGTTTTTACAGCAAACCTAATCTATCTTCCAAACTGTGGGTTCGTGAGTTCGATTTCCAGTGGGGGGGGTTGTTGATTTTCTTAATTCACTTAATCCTTCCGACTGCACACTCAGTCTCTAGTAGGCCGTGTCTGTGGCTACAGTACTGGCCTTACATCCAGGGGATCCGGGCTCATTTAGCAATTACTTCTGATGAGAAAATTTAGTTAAATAATAACATTATCTTGTCAAGATAAAATTATTCACTAGAATATTTTTCTATTCCATAAATAATACCCTTAAGATGATTAGTACTATTTATATTCTTCTCACCTGACATAAATAGGAACAGGTCTGAGTGAAATTTGTAGTGGACAAAAACAGATGTTGCAGAAGGTTTTTCTCGAGGTACTCCGTTTCCCTCTTTCATTCCACCAACACTCTCCACCCACTTCATCTGTCATCTGTACTAGTACAAATAAGCTGAGCTGAAGTTTAGGGGAAGTGCTGGTTTTCGATCTGGGTTCTAAGGGCTTCGGGCTCGTCAGTATATGATGGGACCTTACCTTCGGGGCCTAGGAAGGATGGCCAGCCTGTCACCATCGGATTCACGAATACTACAGGACCAACCATCGGTCTTAGACAATCATCGTATATAGGGCATATAATGGGTTTAAACTGCTTAAGTGCAATGATTCATTCTGGTTCCAGCCCTTGTAAAAATCAATCAATCAATACACAAAAGATTTTTAGACTCAACGGAAATCCTCAAATTGTATTCTTTCGAAATGCAAGTAAAGTTTGGCCACAAGTCACCGTAAATAATTCTGTGCTTGAATATGAGGACTGCCAGTAGGCCTACAGTTTGCTGGTCATTTCTTTCTCACGTCATAATTAAATTTATGCTAATCCTCGTCCTGCCATTGAGCGTACATATTTTTGGCAAGACCTCAGAAATATGAAATCAGTCCGAAAGGCTTTAAGAACTATCTGGAGGTGTCAGCAACCGACCAACAAAGACTAAGTTGGTGTGATAAGGTCATGATCTATGTATACAAGAAAATAATCTTTATGTGAGTCTAATGCTATTATGAAATAGATGGGAAATGAGCCTTGGAAACCCACACTCGCAACATTGTAACATCCCGCCTTGTTTCTACAAGACAGAAGATCAGAATGTGAAAACTGTAAGTGTGTCAGTTGTTCCATGTAGGTGTGAAAACTACTATCTTTCGCCGAGCGAAGAGCATGTCTTGACTGTTCTGTGGTGTGACGTGTTAAAAGGTAATTCGAAACATTGCATAATAATAAACTCCAACAAATGCTGCTATATTCTTTACCTCTCCTGCTAGCACACCGTTAGCTGACTGACTAGAGCATTGACTTTCCACTCAGGAGTTCAAAGTTAAATCCTAGAAAGCATAGCGCTGAATTTGTACTGGAATGAAGAGTAATTACAATTTCTTAATTGAGATCTACTTTTCAAAACAAAGATTATTCAGAGGTGATGTCTTGATGACATGGCGTTACTAGAAAAATTACAAAATAAAAACTAGCGAATTCTAAGCACTACTCTCTATGACAACAGCTCTGTGCTGTCTCCACACCTGTGGAGTAACGGTCAGCGCGTCTGGCTGCGAAACCAGGTGACCCGGGTTCGAATTCCGGTCGGGGCAAGTGATATGATTGAGGTTTTTTCCGGGGTTTTCCCTCAACCCAATATGAGCAAATGCTGGGTAACTTTCGGTGCTGGACCCCGGACTCATTCACCGGTATTATCACCTTCATTTTATTCAGACGCTAAATAACCTAGATGTTGATACAGCGTCGTAAAATAACCCAATAATATAAAATAAATCTCTGTGCTGTCATAGAGCCAAGCAGCATATCTATGAGATAAAGCATGTTTGGGAGTGCCGACTGACCTCAGAGCAAGTTACTCTTGGTGTGGGTGCCAAGGTATGAAGGCATTGAAGCCAATAAGAAAGAAGATTGTCTTGCGAAGAAAGGTGTAGAAACTCCTTTCGTGAGACCTTAGCCGTTCTGTGGGCCTAATAAAAATGTCGTCTAATGACGGAAGTTCAGCACTCACAGCGAAAAGGAAAATACCCCTCTCAACTCAGCAAACATGAATGGTGACTTCTTCAGATAATTCCTACTGAGATTTTGTCTCAGAAAAAAGTGAACAATATATGAGGAAAATACAGGGTCAACTGCTGTGGAGTAACGATTCTGAAGCGAACGGGTCTGGGTTCAAATCTCGGTTGAGACAAGTTATTTCGTTGAGGTTTTTCCGAGGTTTTCCCCCAAGCAGTTGAAGCTCAATTACAGGATAACTTTCGGCATATGGCCTTGGACTCATTTTTCCATCATTTACTCCAATGTCATTCTTATCATTACCATCTCCCGGGTTAAGTTCACGGTGCAGCGTGCAGTATTCGTACAAAAGCGCGAACATTCGGTGACAAATATTCACAGAACAGGAGTGTTCAGCGCAATGAGCCTCAGGCTGCGGTGTACGCTTTCGGGTCCCTCTTCCGGCAAAAAAAAAAAAAAAAAAAAAAGAAGTGGAAGAGGAAATTTTTTTAAATTTTACTTGGTTATTTAACGACGCTGTATCAACTACTCGGTTATTTAGCGTCGATGGAAATTGTGATAGCGAGATGGTATTTGGCGAGATGAGGCCGAGGATTCACCATAGATTACCTAACATTCGCCGTACGGTTGAGGAAAACCTCGGAAAGAGCCCAACCAGGTAATCAGCCCAAGCGGGAATCGAACCTGCGCCTGAACGCAATTCCGGATTAGCAGGCAAGCGCCTTAGCCGACTGAGCTACGCCGGTGGCTGGCAGAGGAAGATGATGTAGCCTATAGAGTAAGGGAGGGTATTGTCGGATACCATTTTGATGTTTCAAAATAAAGGTAATTGAAAAAAGTTAGAACTGGAATTACTTAGTATTATAATAACCTCTTGGGGTTCCTCCAGATTGTACATAAGTATTAGGTAATTTACATAATATGTACTTGCTGTATAACTTGCAAAGACAAAACAGAAATAATATCATCACTGGCAGAATGGGAAGCTAATGTCGGATACATTAGACATTATTATGTAAGAGGTATGATAATGCATTTAAAATAATATATTGCATATCAGAAACTATTACAATAGTGTTCTGTTTAGCCAACTGATATGCAAGCCTTTTAACATCATTTCTGGTTCATCCAAAATATTTTCTCTCCATCATTAACACATAGTCAACTAGCTTCTCTTCAAGTGAAGCTGGGAGTATTGGTTTTCGTCCAAGTTTCGATTTAACGGCTTTGGTGGGCTCAGAGTTGGACCGTACATAATCAAATAATGTTGATCGAGGTACATTGAATCTTTTGGAAGCAGCAAGATAGCCCATTCTTTTCTCCCGCACTGCGACAATGGCATTTACCATATCTTCAGACTTCCATTTTTTTTGGACTGAATCTCTTTTTTCTTTTACTTTAGGCATCTAAAAATATCAGAAGAAGAAACAATTCGTTACTTCATAATATTCGATTAATTAGAAAATTAATTACTTACATTAATTAAAAGTACCCATGAGTAAAAATGTAGTGGTTTGTTATAGAAAACATATAAATGGGTTTAAGGCAGCTTTTATGTAGCGAGCAGCATTGAAAGACAGCCGACAATGCCCTCGGCTAGTATCCGACATTGCCCTCGGCTAGTATCCGACATTGCCCCAGCTAGTATCCGACAATGCCCTCGGCTAGTATCCGACATTGGCCGACTATTCACAAACAGTAAAACAAGCCAGCTGCATGAAACATGTTGTCGATAGCATTTCTGCAATTAGAGAATTAAGAAGCCTTATCTATGGAATATCAAACAGTGCATACCATGTTGTGTAAATATAAGAATAACTTGTAACGAATAAATCACATTACTTACCCTCAAAAAGTTTTTTTTTTTTGCAGAAACGTTGAAAACACGCTATTCACACACAGTGAAGCACTCAACAGTAATGGCTATTCATGCAGATGTTCGTCTACTTGTAGAGAACGTAATGCATCATTTTCACATCAGATTGCACCATTCGATGGAAAAGAAATATGTTATCCGAGATTATCCGACATTACCAGACCTATCCGACAATCCCCTCCCTTACTCTACAGTGCGTCGACTTTGCATGATGAGGTGGAAAGTTGGGGACCATATTCTTGTGTCTGTAAAGCCATAGCCCGTTAAAGTCCTTCATTTTGAACATATATTTATGGCATCTGTGAGAATGAAAACACAGCAGACAGGAAGAGCTTGATCTTAATGACAAGCTGTAAAACTAGAACAAGACAATCAAAATAGAAGTGAGCCACACTAAAGCTATGAAAGTTGCAATAGCGAAAAGCAACAATAGTGTGAATGAGATCTATAAATATTTTAAGGATATAGAAAGAAAGCTACTTTGTAATTTTATTTTCTTAGCCGTAAATATCGTAGCATCATTTTGTGGTAAACAGAGGCATTTTTCAAATTTATTTTCGCGAGTTTCTTCCATTTTCCCGCGATAAATACATATATTATCCCAATATATGTATGTATTTATTCACACTGCAATGGGTATATACCCGGTGGCAGTGGTAACTAATTACACTCAATAATGACAATAATAAACTTGTTAATTAAAAATACACTTAATAATAATACCAATAATTAATACTAACAATAATTAATAATAATAATAATAATAATAATAATAATAATAATAATAGGGAATATCCTAAATTAAATGAAGCACTATTACTTAAAATAACATTTAAAATAAATCTAATTTGTATCTTAAATCTAAGTTCGAACTAAAACCCACGAGTATGATATGTTCATATCTGCACAAGTACCTTTCCACATTACACTCATTTCACTATCAACTCACTCACTGCACTGGCACTACGACACATTTCACTGATTCTATCCTGATTTCACTAACAATTCAAAAAACATTTCACTGTTCAAATACTTTGCACTGCCACTATAAACTATAAAGCTTCCCTGACAGGAACACGTTTTACTGACACAACACACTTCACTGACACAACACACTTCACTGACACAACATAATTCTTCACTGATACAACATTTCAATAACAAAATATCATTTACATCCTTTGCATACTGTGTATAATTATCGTCTATTAGTAAAGTCCTTAAGCCTATTTTTAAATACGTTTTTGGTTGTTGGTAAAGCCTTTAGTAAGTCTGCAGGTAAAGCATTCCAGTCCCTGATATTACCATTAACATTGTAAGAAGACACCAAAATGTTTGTCGAGTACACATTTTTTATATTTATAAGAATATTTTTCTGAAGTAGAATAAATATCGTATTTTACATCTATAAATTTTCATTTTTTTCTAACTATTATACTAAGAGAGAAAAGAAATGGAATATTTCCAAAATTTTACTGCTGTAAACTGTATGTGTCCTCTTAGTCTGTAAAGGAATTCGAAATATCGATCAAGCACACAGAAACCTGAAATTCCTCTTCCGAAGCGGTGGTACTTAATTTTAAATATCTATAAATACCTGAAAAGTTGAATGCATTTTGTTCTAAGAACATTCAGCTGGAGTGGTTGTTGGCATCTGCGTGAAAGAAAAATATGCTCTGTTTAAAAACAAGCGAGAATAGCACATCTTTTAGCAAAACAAATAAAAATGAACTAACCTCGGTGTAAAGCGCACTAAGAAAAAAGGCTGCAGCTGAAAGTAAGGCAAATGTTCGACATGAGTGCTTGTAGTCGAGGAGCAAGTGGTTCTTGTGATGACCCTTCTGCGGAATACAGGAAGTGGATTTTAATTTCATTTTAACTTGCACTCGAGACTCTGAATGGTTCCCAAGCCATGTTAAAATTAATGCATACCAAAGAGTAATAGCTGGGATCAGTAGCTGGGTACGTTGTCCATGCTAATGAAGGATCTCGACTGCCTTGGAGTCCGAGAGTGGTTCACAACACTCGCAACACGGGCCAGTATATACTTGACATTGGGAAATTTCAGCTTGTGTGGACAACATTCTCTTAAAACTCAAATCGTGCAAATATTTCTACTTGGTCGTGACGCGGATTATATAGAAAGTATTGTGGTGATGGAGAGAAAATATATTTAGGAACATTCGCGGAAATACATATTTTTAACATCCCACGAATTGTAGGAAAAGTGGTTTCTCACACTCTGTCTCTCTGTCAACTCTTTCTACTAAATCATTGGACCTTCACTTTTTGCTTTCTCATTATACGAAGCATATACAAAAATTTATTGAAGATTTCCACAATGCCGGTTTAGAATTTCTAATAAGAAAAAAATGGTTTTGTGTCTCGTCTATTTACACAGCTTTATCTTAAAATATAACGAACTTCATTCATATTCAGTAGTCTATCTACGAGTCAATTATCCGAGAATGATGGACATGAAGTGTAATGATTTTAATGAGAAATAACAATGCGTCTTCATTTGAAATCATTAGTATACAACGGAAACGTAAGCCTTAAATTTTATTGAGTAATATTTTGATATTTATTTGTCAGCCAACTTTACAATTCATAATTATGGTGGACCTTTACATTTCATGTTTTCGATCCACCATCCCTTTAATATATCACCCTTTTAGGTTAATATATTCATTTGCCAAGTACATCCTGGTTACTTCCTATTCTTCTGTTTAAACTGAATTCCTATCTATCCTCTTCCATTACGTCTCATACCTAGACCTATTATGTTATTACATTTATTGCTTAATAATAATAATAATAATAATAATAATAATAATAATAATAATAATAATAATAATAATAATAATAATAATCATTTATTACTTAGCTTATTTATTAGTAATACGAAGAAATATAGAATTTTATTAGTGCGTATTTATTGGCATATTCTAACGTTTTTAATGGCATACTTGCCTGCATATTTAGTAGGATTTTAGGGCATTAACTTCCTGATCCTAGTTATCACCTTTGTTATGGGTGCACTTTTGTACACTATTAGTTTTACAACTATACAATGATTTAAGATTATTCCTGTTTATTTGACAAAAAAGGAATACACTAATTAAATGTATCTAATCTATTAAAAGTTACGCCCGATTTTGAATGCAAGAAATAGGCCTATTATTTATTTATTTGTTTCAACATCATGGTTACCTGGAACGAACCATAACAATTACCATGGCACAGTAAATCTGCTCACATTAACAACAGATTTAGAAAAATTCTAATAATACTAATAATACTAATTCTTGTACACAGGTGCACTTGAATGAATAGATCGGACGTAACTTTGTAGACAACGGTATGGTAGACCCGGCCTTTTGCACTGTTTTTATCATTTTAATTTCTTTTTCCCTAAAGAAATCTTTAGGGGAGAGTTGGGTAGTATCGGACATCGGGTAATATCGGACAGTGAGTTTCTTTCATCTACCACACGATGATAGTACCTGGTTGACGTGGTTACGTTTCTGTGATGTCGCATACAGAAAAGCAACCATGTCATTCAGGTACTACCATATGGTGGTAGATGAAAGAAATGCACTGTGCGTTATTACCCGATGTCCGATACTACCCAACTCTCCCCTAAGCAAAAAATTTACAATTCATGGCAAAAATCACAAAAATATTTCTTACTTATACGGCCTATATGTTCAACTGATTTGTTTAATTATGAATAAACTAGAGAATAAAACATTAAAAATATCACAAATTGTACAAGATATTAGGGTAACCGACTTTCCCTGCACAAATTGCAACCCCAATTTAAAAATATAGCCTAATTATCCTTAACAGTGAAAGTTTTTTGGATTATAAAAGTTTATTAATTTAGAAATATTGTCTAATCACTATACCAAATTCAGCACAAAATTAATTCAGGATTTATTATAGAAATTTAGTTTTGAACTTTACTAAATTTATGCTTGCAAAAGGTGTGCATACTGTACCTCCTTATAAATCTTTCAATTTATAAATAAAATAAGAAATTCAATAATTGGCATCATAAAGTAAGTATTTTGTGTGCAATCCAGAAATCATTGTTCAACTTCTTTTCAAACGATGTACAATAAATTATATTATTTATATATGTACTTTGAATTATATTTCAAGAAGAAAAACTATTTATAAAAGTAAACATCATGGAAAAAATAACTGAATTGTTACAGTACTCCAAAAACGTACCGGTAGTATGAGAAAATGCCGTGTTTTCATATTTACATTTATAAGAAAATAAAACGTAAATGAAACTCACTAGGTCTGTGTCATAAGACATCTCTAATTTAGATAAATGGTTCTTAGATAGAAGATTATACCTAAAAATAACTTCATATAAACTTCTCGAAGTGTAAATGTTATGTACAAATTTCTTAACATAAATTAATAAGATTTTGGCCGTACAAGACTTGTAACAAGAATTGACATAGCCTAAGTGTTGCAAATAATTTTCAGTATATATTTTCATGTCATATGCAACTATATATTAGAGATAATTTGTTGTGACTAACCTAGTAGAATTCCCTGGAGCTCATGAAGAATTTGCAACATTTGCATAATTCCTGTATTGTCAGTTTTCTTCGAATTAGAGTTTGGCAGGTACTAGTTCAAATTAATATTAATTAGAAGGCATGTTCCATTATATTATGTTATTACTTTTAGTAGCAAGAAAGTGATGTATGTATGTATGTATGTATGTATGTATGTATTTATTTACACTGCAAGTGAGCAAGCACCCGGTGGCAGTGGTATACACAATATAAACAATACACAATAACATTACAATACACAATACAATAAGAATACACAATACAGTTTAACACAATAATTACAATTAATAATAAAACATAAAATAACCTAATTTTACAACACAACCTACATATGTATAGGCCCTACATAAGTTTCAATAGTCCTTCACTTTACTCTCATCTCACTCACTGTAGTGGCACTATGACGCATTTCACTGACACTTTAGGACACATTTCACTGACACTATAGAACACATTTCATTGACGCTATAAATTATCACTGATCGGAACTATTCACTGCGCTGTAAAACCATAACTTCACTGATTCACCTCGCTTCACTGATACAACAGTTCAAATAAGTCAAATAATTACACCCTTATGCATACTGTACTTATAAACAGAACTACATTTAAACTAAACATTTCTAGTCTAAGGCCCTCTTACACGCTATTTTTAAATAATTTACAATTCAAACCAAGGAAGTAACTCGTCAGGCTAAATAAATACATGTCACCTTAAAAAATTAAATGTTAAATGTCACCTTAATTTTAATTTGCACTTGGTACACAACTTTTTAAGTTTTTCTTGAATCTCCTTAAGGAAGGACAGCCCTGCAGGTAGGTCATTCCAATCATTTATAGTTCTATTTAAAAATGAGAATTTACCTAAATCCGTTTTCTGTTACCCTACATTTGATTTTAAAATCATGATCGTTCCTACCATAGTACGTTGGCTTTTCTAACCGAGCCGTTATATCTATCCATGCTTTCTGACCTAGATGTGTTCTATACAATGATGTTATTCTAATTTTCCTACGTCTGTTTTCCAAAGTTTCCCATTTAAGTTCTTTTATCGTATCGTTTCCATCTTCTCTTTTACCTTTAACAAATTTAGCTGCCCTATACTGGATTTTTTCTAAGGAATTTACCTGATGTTGATTTCTATGAAACAAGCCTATAAATATAGTCTATATGTTGGATATGGAATGCAGAAGAAAATAGTAGTGTGAAATCTACAATCTGTAATGTGGATCTGTCTTAATATGTTTTATGTTACATCAACCAATATCTAAGTTAAATGTATGACATACAGTTTTCAATAACATAGATGTATGGTCAGAAATACATTTTTAAATAACGAGGACTAAATGAGTGACTCATATTTCTCATGCAAACTTATGATGGAATTCAGTATTCTACCGTATAGGTTAACTGACAGTAAGCTGTAATGCAAAGAGAAGACGAACGTGTTAAAATAGATGTTTACTGCAAGGGTCGTTAAGAAATTGCGTTTGGTTGGCAGGCAACGCCTGATTTATAATCTCTCCAGCGTACCATCGTAACCTACAATATAAAGGCTTCGTTAACTGGATAAAAATTGTCCGTGAGAAAATAATTGGTACTCTGAAGCATAAAGCAATCAAGTTCAATAAAGTTGTAGTGTAATCCCAACGGACATAAAATCGTATTTTGTATAGAATATCGCCATTAATTTTATGGAACTGTTCGACAATAATAGGGCAAGACCAATAACCTCATAACCAGGATTTACATGTTAGCTCTAGTTCTACAACAATAGGATGCAACAAAAGAGTACAAACTACTGTGTGGGTATTGTATCCAGTTACACCTTAATTAGCGAACGAATTTAGAGAATAGAATCAAGTACTAACGTACCAATGTAGAAAAGTGACATTATTGAGGTCATTTGTAATACTACTGCTAAGTTCGTACGTTTTTCTCATCATTAGGCTTAAATTTATTTTCTAAATATATTAGTAATTGCGGGATTGATACTTACAAGTCGAGTGAGGAACACGATCATGCGCCAAAAATTAAATATATCTCATCTGACTCAAAACATGAAGTTACAGGAGAATGGAGGAAGTTAAACAACGCAGAACTGCACGCATTGTAGTGTCCTTACTTTATTTATAAAAGGCTTTTAAAGGACCCGGAGGTTAATTGCCGCCCTCACATAAGCCCGCCATCGGTCCCTATTCTGTGCAAGATTAATCCAGTCCCCATCATCATATCCCAACTCCCTCAAACCCATTTTAATATTATTCTCCCATCTACTGTACGTCTTGGCCTTCCCAAAGATCTTTTTCGCTCAGGTCTTTCAACTAACACTCTATATACATTTCTAAATTCGCCCATACGTGCTACATACCCTGTCCATCTCAAACGTCTGGATTTAATGTTCGTAATTATGTGAAGTGAAGAATACAATGCGTGCAGTTCTGCGTTGTGTAACTTTCTCCGATCTTCTGTAACTTCATCCTTCTTAGCCCCAAATATTTTCCTAAGCATCATATTCTCGAACACACTTAATCTGTGTTCCTCTCTCAAAGTGAGAGTTCAAGTTTCTTCACGTCTCAGGGAAAGTCGGTTACCCTAATATCTTGTACAATTTTGAATATTTTTAACGTTTTATTCTCTAGTTTATTCGTAATGAATGTGTAAACAAATCCTGCCATTATTAGTTGAACCTATAGGTCGTAAGTAAGAAATATTTTTTTTGTGATTTTTTGCCATGAATTGTAATTTTTTTACTTAAAGATTTATTTAGGGAAAAATAAATTAAAATGATAAAAACAGTGCAAAAGCCAGGGTTTGGATGGGGAACAGAGAATGAGAAAGGCCAAAATAAACATGGAGACAGATAATTATTGAGAAAAAGACAAAAGAAAGAAAAACATACATATAAGGAGGTGCAGAATAGAGACACTTTGTGGATGCTGTACGCTCTTGCTAGGAGATAAACGAGATGACGACGATGATGATTGATGATACAAGACTTCTAGAAAAATGCAGAAATATAAGCCACAAGAAAGAAGAATCATAGGAGGACCACTTGAAGACAGAAAATTTCTTCTCAACAGACGATCTCGATGACGAAACAGGTTAATACATGTAGATGATGACGATGATGATTATGGATAATCATCTTGATTCAGTAATTACTTACATGGGTCAGTGAAAAAATGAAGAATATATAGGCCTAATCTAACCCAATTCTTGAACCTATTGCTTCGTGGTTACCTTCATAAACGTTGTAGCGTCACTGAATAACGCCGTATTTGATTCTTGTGCGTCTTCTCTCTGGGTCCGTGACACTCTAATATCAATACTTCTGTTTTAATTATGTGACGAGAAGAAATTAATTTATAGTCACGCCGCCCTCAGCGATCTAGGATCGTGAACTCCCTCCGTGAGCTAGGAAGTGTTTCTACTTTTATACCTTGGTAAGATTTGGTACCAACGAAACGTGATGAAGTGTTGGACCCTTTTTCCGGTTCTGACCTCGTTCTTGTGAAGATATGAACTTGCATAGATATTTTAAAATGTTGATCCCGTGTCATGCGAGTCCTGCAATCTGTCTAATGTCAGATTAAAAAAAAAAAAAGGCCAAGGGGCTGTAGCTGCATGACGTATAGTAGTAGGTATTAAGAGTCATACACAACCGGTTACGAAAAATAGAAAGTAAATATTGCTATTGAACGCTGACATTTGCCTTACGTTTGGGAAAACCTCGTAAAAAACCCAACCAGGTAATCAGCCCAAGCGGGAATCGAACCCGCTTCCGAGCGCAACTCCGAATCGACAGGCAAGCGCCTTAGCCGATCGAGCTAAGCCGGTGGCTTTTTGTATCTTATATCGTAATATACAGGGTGTTTCCGAGGTGGTGTTACAAACTTCCAGGGATGATGGCGAAGGGCACATGTATCAATTTGAGATAAGGAACCACGGTTCGGAAATGACTGAGTTGAAAGTTATAAGCAAAAATAGTTGTGTGGAAATGGAATTGTAATTTGGCACCACGTGCCCTCCTTCCCTTAACTTTTGGAACAGTCGTGGAAAAATGATATGGGCCGGATGTCTCCTACGTGGGTACTTGCGATTCAATCTGTGAGCTTGTCTACTGTTCCCATTGGCTCATCCTCATTCGAAAATCAGGCCTGCTTAATCCGCTCTCGTGTACTCCTCCATTTCACTAGGACTGATCGACTGGACACTGCAACTTGTACACATACACTGCTGTCTACAGACGTGCTTATCAGGACCGACCATGTCCGTTACACATTACGCTATCTGCATTGCTTTAGTGTAGTTTCCTGTCCCCATCCCTCAGACAGCGCATTGAATGGAATACTGTAAGTAGACAACGTAAACAACGTCAGATGAATACAGTATGTGTAAGATGTACAGATAAATACACATAAATAAAGTGTACAGAGGAATAAAATTATTTCATTTCCACACAACTATTTTTGCTTGTAACTTTCGACTCGGTCATTTCCGGACCATCGTTCCTTATCCCAAGTTGATACATGTGCCCTTCGCCATCATCCCTGAAAGTTTGTAACACCACCTCGGAAACACTCTGTATACAGGGTGTTTCAAAAATACGAGGCATAATTTCAGGTAAGTATTTCCCACATGTAGACAATCAAAATAGTTCATTACAACATGTGTCCGGAAATGCTACATTTCCGAGTTACGGCTTTCACAACATTCAAATTCACCGGAACGTTTTTCTTTCCGCAGGTCTTGTCATTACAGAAGATGTTCAAAATGTCCACCTCCTGCTTGAATACAGACCTCACATCGATGTCTCATTGACCTGCGAACACGATCCCAAACTCCAGGAGTATTGCGTATGTCCTCAGAACATGCCACAATTCGATTCCGAAGGGATTCCAAATCAGGCACCGGAGACGAATAAACCAATGATTTTAAATGGCCCCACAAGTAGAAATCGAGAGGGTTCAGATCAGGTGAGCGTGGAGGTCAAGCAATTGGGCCACCTCTACCTATCCATCGATCAGGAAACCTTCAATCCAAGTACCGGCGAGCCGTACGACTGAAGTGTGCAGGAGCGCCATCATGCAAGAAGTGAATGTGTTGACGATTGATCAGTGGAGTGTCTTCTAAAACATGAGGTATGGTGTTTTCCAGGAAGTTTGTTGTGAAGGCCATAACTCGGAAATGAAGCATTTCCGGACACATGTTGTAATGAACTATTTTGATTGTCTACATGTGGGAAATACATACCTGAAATTATGCCTCGTATTTTTGAAACACCCTGTATACTGTTTCCTATCGTTACAAGTATAGACTAATAAAATATTACAATTATGTCTGTAGGTAAACTCCTATTGAAATATTGATTAAAATTGTATTTGAAATAGGCCTATCGTGATACTCGAGTACTTTATTATCCTTCATGAATGAAAAAAAAAATTATATGAATCCGTAACAGAAAATAATTATGTGAAGTTCCTGCGCGCACATGACTGCAGCGCGCATGCCCAGTGTTGTGAACTGGCCTTACTGTGACGTGTGGGCGAGTTGCTACGATACCACAACACTACACGCCGTACTATAGTAACAGCGGTTTCCGTGGCTGGAGGGAAGTTTCTTTTTTAAGAAGCCTGCTTGCTCCATACGTTGAAGTTACAGAAGAACCAATTTCCTCCACCCATTAAATGAAGCGATTCCATGCTGCAGGGAAGTTCCGGGCCATTAGCCACACAGTAGTAATATGTGGAGCGTCCAACCAGCAGGTCTAAACAAGATATCACCAATCACTCCATAATCTTTACACCCTTTTAGGATCTCTCTCACACTACATCATATTGTTCTAGCGAGTAGGAACGTTCAAAAGTTTTTTCAAAACTACTTTCGAGCTCATAATTTCCTGTAAGGATTAGCCGCAGATCAGTCAGCTATATTTTTACAAAAAGGTTGAGGATTCGATCTCAAACCGGTCGGTTTACAATGTAGGGAACTACAGAACAGTCACTGGCTCTTAAGTCCTGGTCTGGGATTAATAATTTTATTTATTTAAATTTAAATATACAGAATAAAGAAATATAATTACAAAACAAACAAGAGAAATAGAAATAAAATAATACAAGCAATATAAAAAGAAGATACAGTAGTATTAACAAAATTTGAGACCGAATGAGCAGCGCTCGTGCTCGGTCGCAGTTCAGATATAATATTAAAATAAAAAATAATAATAATAAAAATAAATAAGTAAAATAAAATAGGAACTAAAATATAATTACAGCGGCAATGGAATTATATAATATAATATTAACACTAGAGAAGAATAATATCGCACGTGAAAAGTAGGACTAATATATATTTCAAAATTATAGAATACAAATATAATATAACTTGATTAATTCATACACATAGGCTATAAATTTATTTAATCAAATTGAAGATATTAACACGTTTATAATTTTCTTATTATATGTTAGTGGGTTACATGTTAGAAGTTCTGGGTGTAATTTAGTTAAAGCATTGTACAACCGAGGGCCAAAATTTATGCTATGCTTTAGACCAGCAGATGTGAGACATTTAGGTTCTACTAATGTTGAATTAATATTTCGTCTTGTGTCATAATTGTGTGTCTGTAATACAAACTTATTACGATTTTTATGATAAAATTTTAACAGCGTATACTTATAAATTTGTTTAATATTAAATACATTAAATTCAGAATAAATTAATTTAGTTGGATAATCGAAACGTTTCTTCAAATAAATTTTAATTATTCGTTTTTGTAGTAAATTTAACGGACTAAGATTAATTTTTGTACTTCCACCCCAAACAATTATACCATATTGAATGATAGATTGAATAATGGCCAAATAAACATTTCGTAGAACTCTAATAGGTAAGTAGCATCGAAGATTAACGAATTTATAAATTGTTTTACGAAGCCTCTTACAAAGATAAGTAATGTGATGAGGCCATTTTAAATTCTGATCAATAATGATACCCAGATATTTGACATACGTGGCTTCTTTCAAAGGTGACATTTACAACTTTTGGGATGTAAACAATTTTCACTGTATATTATTAGTCTATATTTACCGCTAAATTTTAAATTTTGAACACTGGCAGCTGTTAACGAAAAAGGAACTAAAGTTGATTTAGATATATTTAAAGAAAGGAAGTTGGAATTAAGCCATTTTTTAACAATGTTAGCACCTATATTAGCATTTCTATATGCTTCCTGCCAAGAAAAACCACTGAAAATAACTACTGCATTATCCGCATATGAATATATAGATCCATTAAATTTTTCTAAATTTATATTTAGCAGATCATTAACATATATTAGAAATAAAATAGATCCCAAAATTGTTCCTTGCGGTACACCTATATCAATATATTTGTATTCACTAAATTGATCTTCATTGTTATCCATTTTTACCTCGTACGTGTAACCTATGGGTGTGCTTATTTATAAAAGCGAAAGACTGTTAAGATCCGGAATGACTCAGTGGTTGGCACATGAGCTTCCCAAGGAAACGGTGAGAAGTTTAATTACTGACGTGGGAGAACATCCTCTCGCTACGGGAATGAGAGCATCGAAGTTGCCTACAAAATCAGCAGTGTCGCGCTGACTCTCTCAGAAATATCTCGGCATCGAGAACAGTGATGACTCGTTTGACATGTAGCTGCGAGTCCTTCAATAGCCAGATTGGCCAATGAGAAACGAATTACACCGACTATTACACTTTTACTACGTCACACTAATTTTGACCAATAAAACGGTACGAAAGGACGTCTTTCAACCAATCATGGCTGCTTATCCCTAGCATTTGTTTAATTTTATCGCGTCCCTAGCATTTGTTTATTTTTATCACTACCCTAGCATTTGTTTCTTTGTTTGCCAACATTTCAAACTGCACTGGTCTGGACGCCAAAAAACAGAAAATTACAAACCACTCCAGTCGATGCACAGCACTTTCAAATATGACTCGCATTGGCATTCAAGAACAAGAATTAATAAAGATCACTGGCCATAGCTATGCATCTTCTCTGAAATCCTATTTACAAATAAAAGAACGGCACCATTCGGAAATCCTGAATAGGTTGAGGAATACATCAAAGAGTTCCGCTTCTTTTACGCACACGTCTAATATAAAACTCAAAACCAACCACTAAAACATTCAAATTTGAAAATTGTACTTTCAATAATTGTTCCTTTTAAAATTATTCATGTTTATTTTTTATTTCATCATCGTTAATTAAAACGTTTCTTGTTTATTTCATCATTCCTAATTAAAACTTTTCTAATACTTGTTTATATTATTTAGGTTATGTTACAGCTTCTGCTATATGATATTATGAATAGTCACGTATCAGAGATTGCTTAATACTAAGATTTATAGAAAATCATCTCTCAAGTGACGTTGATTACTGGGATCGGGATAATTGAAGTGGAATGCATCTGTTTTAATAAAAATGAAACTGAATCAACAAAGCCTTCTTGACCAGTAACCGTCCACAGAGTTCAATGAAGATTCCATAGTTGGCACAACTGATAACAAGAAAACAGCTAAACATAACACACTACTGCCATCTAGCGTAAGTTAGTATTTGTAATGTTGAGATGGTACAATAATACATTAGAAGACAGTTGTATTTTCGTAAGTCAATTAATATTTTATTGTATTGGAGTACTTCGTTTCTTCTAATCTTTATATACTTTCTTCTAATCGTGTAATAGTCAATTAAATCCCACTCTAGTTTTGATTTTCTCTAGATAAATCAAAACCTCTAGTGAGATTACTGTTGATAATCCCACGCGAACGTTTCTCAGCCAATGAATTCGTGATTGACCAATGAGAATCGAATTGCATTGATAGTTAAAAGCATGCTGCTCAAAATTAATAAGTAATAGTTTTTCCTCCTATGTTTATTTGTTCTATTTGTATCGTCTCAGTTTCAATGTATCAGCTATCAAGCAATTGCATGAGACTCGTAGTCTCAACTTGTAATAATAATTAATTACAATAATTGCACAATTTACTATAAGTAAAAATGTTTACAATAAAATTAAAAATGTTGCAAATTATAGATAAGCAATGATAAAATAGTTCAAAATAAAGTGTTGTTACAACCTCAAATTTTCATTTGTTTTATTCCAAGGAACATTCTATTTTTATCATCTTTGCTTCGATTCGATTGTTTTTCTGGATCTTATTATTATAACATCGAACGTTTAGTTGTTCAGAATTACAGTTGTTCGCATTAGGATTGTCTTGCCGAATACAATTCGTGATGATAGTTATCCCCAGGTAATTTAATTTCGCTTTTTAAACTCATGTTCGCTGTCATTAGATAATTATTTCTCAACATCCTGTCTCGAAATAGTTATCATGTTTTTTTTTTTTGTTTTTTTATTGGGTTATTTTACGACGCTGTATCAACATCGCAGGTTATTTAGTCTGAATGAAATGAAGGTGATAATGCCGGTGAAATGAGTCCGGGATCCAGCACCGAAAGTTACCCAGCATTTGCTCGTATTGGGTTGAGGGAAAACCCAGGAAAAAACCCGGTCCACCTGGTTTCGCGGCCAGACGCGCTGACCGTTACTCCACAGGTGTGGACGTTATCATGTTAACAAACATTCTGCCATTATCTGCAGAAGACACTGTAGCCCAGAAGTACTGGAGAGCACGAATGCTAATGGCTTCATTGCTAGATGCAAGGCATTGAAACAACAACAAGAACATTCGTTAAGCTCAATTAAATTACCGAAAAACTATCAGCACTCGTATTATAGAAGATAATATACATGTACTATACATTTTGAGTGAACAATAGTGAAAATTTCTTTTGAGCTGGGATTAATTTCTGAATGTGGTTCCGTGTGAAATTTAAAATATATTTCATGCTCTTCATTAATTACTCCTCTTATTACAAACCCATTTGCAATCCGAAACAAAGATAAACCATTCAAACCAACACATGTGGGTGATGTATTCTATCGGTATATTCCTGATGCAGCGCAGAATTTTTTCGTAGTTTAATGGCACCGTTTTTTTGCAATGTTTATTGTGATCTTTATGAATATTACTTTTTATGAATATTACTTACGCTCCAATTGCCATTAATTATTATTAAGAAGTGAACAAAAGTTTCGTCATGCCACACCTTGCGAAGAATTGGTAACACTTCCAGAGTACCAACTTAATCATTCCATAAAAAAGCAGCCAAGTTAACGTTTAATTAATTAAAACTTGAAGATTTACCCACTTTACAATGTTAGGTCTAATTTAGACATGTCCTATCAAAGGATTATGCGCATAGAAAAATACGATTGGGTCCATATGTGGAAGGAAATATTAAGATGGAAAGCTTAACTCGAGATAGACTTTAATAAGTACTTTCTATCCGTGAAATAAAAAAGCTTTCGAATCACTTCATAATAATTGAAATAAATTTCCGTTGTTTAATTGTTTATGGTTGTAATGAATTTTGCATTAAAATTATTTATTTATTTAAGAATTTGATTTTGACTTAATGAAGTATTGCTTTCTGCAAACATAACAATTATTTTATAAATTTTCCCAGGTTCTATTTTCTTGCGGTTTGATGAAACTAGGCATTCCAAACTTTTTCGGCCTCTCTTACTCGTCATAAAATTTATATTACGCGGTGTCTTTCGATTATGAGCACTTTACGGATGAATGCAGCTTGTTT
Source organism: Periplaneta americana (assembly GCF_040183065.1). Classification (NCBI taxonomy): domain Eukaryota; kingdom Metazoa; phylum Arthropoda; class Insecta; order Blattodea; family Blattidae; genus Periplaneta; species Periplaneta americana. The sequence goes on from NC_091133.1 coordinate 124,332,799, forward strand.
AACACGGAGATATTTTTAATGTGTTCTTTATTACTTAAGTTACAAGAGAGAGAACGTTGTCAAGTGTAGAGGTGCGTCCAGCCACCCATTCGAAACACAAGTTACGACTCTAACCTTCCTCGGACCCTGCGACCTTACATCTTCCGGATCAGTAGTTTCAACCTTTCCGTGGAGAGTTGGTAATGTTCCGCACCTCTGGCTTGTTACACTTCTTTTGCTTTCATTTCATAACTGAGAGCGATCGGGTTAAACGCCAATGGAGCACCGAGACAGCTTGAAAATCATGCTTTGCAAAATGTTACTCTGTGATCGGTAAGTGAGTCTTCTGGCAGCAAACATGATGTGGACTAGGAGTCGCCCTAATTCTCTGGACAATAAATGCAAAATATCGTCATTATTATCAACATAATTATGTATTTTAAAATTCATTTTTGGTTTTCCGATAAGTCAATTACAAAGTTATGAAATATATTTAAAACTTTCAATCATATGACTTATCTTTCTTATTGGAAATTAACATTTAGTACAACATGTTACCAAAAGAAAAGTAAATTATAAACATTTTCGCTTGTACAGTATCATCAGATACATAATTGTTTAACGATATCTAACATAAGTACAATGTAGCATGTATTCACTTTTGTAATGAAATATTAATAGTATATTTTGTAACAGTAAAAAATGAAGTCATAAGTTATATGTAGTACTTCTTAAAATTAGGAGTTAAAAATGTTACGTAAATAATATGTGAATAAATAAATGTGTTAAATTCAAAAATTTATTCTGTTTAACCTACTCTAGATATACTGTAATTAATTTCTCAAAGTTAAACTATCGCCGGTGAATCAGAATTCGTATGAAAAAATATGAATTTGCTATATTTGAATGTATGTGTTTATCAAACTTTCCACTGTTAATTAACTCAGTTTCTAGGATAATATCAAAACTCAAATCCATGATACGATAGGGACAAGGGTCTACAAGCCAACTGCTAGCTCATGCCCACTAGGATGGACAAAAATAACCGGTTAATATCATAAGTTAACAGGTTAATCACCAGTTATTTTTGATTGCCGGTTTAACCTGATAGTAATAATAATACTTACTTACTTACTGGCTTTTAAGGAACCCGGAGGTTCATTGCCGCCCTCACATAAGCCCGCCATTGGTCCCTATCCTGAGCAACATTAATCCAGTCTCTACCATCATATCCCACCTCCCTCAAATCCATTTTAATATTATCTTCCCACCTACGTCTCGGCCTCCCCAAAGGTCTTTTTCCCTCCGGCCTCCCAACTAACACTCTATATGCATTTCTGGAACCGCCCATACGTGCTACATGTCTTGCCCATCTCAAACGTCTGGATTTTATGTTCCCAATTATGTCAGGTGAAGTATACAATGCGTGCAGTTCTGCGTTGTGTAACTTTCTCTTTCTCCTGTAACTTCATCCCTCTTAGCCCCAAATATTTTCCTAAGAACCTTATTCTCAAACACCCTTAACCTATGTTCCTCTCTCAAAGTGAGAGTCCAAGTTTTACAGCCATACAGAACAACCGGTAATATAACTGTTTTATAAATTCTAACTTTCAGATTTTTTGACAGCAGACTGGATGACAAAAGCTTCTCAACCGAATAATAACACGCATTTCCCATATTTATTCTGCGTTTAATTTCCTCCCGAGTGTCATTTATATTTGTTACTGTTGCTCCAAGATATTTGAATTTTTCCACCTCTTCGATGGATAAATCTCCAATTTTTATAGTTCCATTTCGTACAATATTCTGGTCACGAGACATAATCGTATACTTAGTCTTTTCGGGATTTACTTCCAACCCTATCGCTTTAATAATAATAATAATAATAATAATAATAATAATAATAATAATAATAATAATAATGATAATAATAATAATAATAATAATACTTTATTGCCAGAACAAAGATACATATTGATTTTTTTTTTCTATAAGAACTCTCTAGCACTCCCAGAAAGAGTAAGTTACATACTCGTGCTCAGGGGGCATAACCGGTTAGGCTATTTTCATTAATAACCGAACGCTCGATTATTTTTTAATATGTACTATATGTTAATTGTATCTCAAATGTCAGTCGAACATAGTTTATTTTTATTTGTACTGTACGTAATCAGCCTTGTAAATCAATATTGCCTTGTGGCCATTTTCAGATGGGAGTATAAGTTATTGCTTTACTTACTTCATCTGTCCATAGGTGACAAAATGAGATTAGACTCCTATTCAATTTCCAATAATCTTTGTCTATCTTAAGCTTAGTAGCTGACTTTCTGATTATACGAGAAATGCGCGGGTATTGAAGCATTTCAAACAGCGAGAAATTTGGAATTCTGCATTTAGCCTATTAGTTATAGAAAAATGAATTGTCTGTCGGATTGTGTCATCATCAAGATTAGGCTTGTGTAAAAATTATGTAATTGTTATTTTATTTCACTTTTTATCACCTTATATATTACCCTAATTTCAGTGAAGAAATTAAACAAATTGTATAGGCTATATTGCAACCTCATTATTTGTTTTGTATTTTGTTTAGGGTCGTCTCTTTAATTGTCTTCTTGTTGGTTCACATTGACTGTAAATTGTTCATTGGTGTCTATTGACAGCTCTTATTTTGTTTCCCTGATACATTTGTCGACTTAAAAAAAGATTATTTTTATCGGTTAACCGATAACTGGTTATGTTCAAATAACCTCTCATCTTCAACATCCACATGCCCCAGCAAGGGTGAACGATCATCGAACAAGAACAAGGTAACGTATGGTTAGCACGAAAACTCCCCCCCCCCCCCAGCCATTATAGTTGCTGCGCAAAACCAGATTTCGCTACTCAATGCAGTTCCCAAAATTCATCACGATACTGACTGGCGTCGGTCCCATTCACTGGCCTAAATTTCATGGTAAAATTTATGCCTCATGAAGATTCGAACCAGGGCTTATTCGTCCAAAGCACGATGCTTTAGACTAAGCAGCTGTAACATAATAGACGGAAGCGGAAATTGAGATCACAACATATAAGAGAAAAATATCGACGCAGCAGGAATGACACTTTCAAGGAATGCAGAAGATTCGATCATGTGAGACGAGATCGAGGAAGGACAATGAAGCAATGGATACCGGAACAGACTGATTAGCCTCCTTTCGAGTGTAACAGAAGAAAATGTGTAATATCAGTTGAATTGAATGTACTGTGCTGGAAAGTCGTACTACAGATATCTTGTTTCTTTTATACCAACTATCAAGTCTTTCAGGTTATAAACGCGATGAAGACCAGTCGTCAGCGCTAGAATTTCGTGTATTAGGAACAGATCCACTAAACAAGAATCATATTTATATTATGTAAACGAGGTCGTGTAAATACATTCAACGACTACACAATTTTGTTAAGATTAAAACGTCATATAATTTAATGCTCGTTTATTATGACATGGCTCAAAATACTTATTTCTTAAATTTCCAATTCAAAACATGAAAATTAATACACAAGACTACTTAATAGCCGAACTACTATTGACGTAAGTGGAAACGCTTAATCTTTAAGCCCCGGAGCTAGGACATGTTTAAATCGCCACGTAACATTAAGTATCATTATAAGAATTAATGTAGAACACAGCATGACCTCCATTGTTTCAAATTACTTCTGTGCGGCCAGTATCATTAACTTGAGTTAGGGTGTTGGTTTATTACAATCTCATAATTTAGTTTTTTAGGGTCGTATTCATAGTGAGGGATACTTATATTAGTACCAGTGTGGCATTATATGGGGTAAAAACATGGACGTTACGACAAAGTAAAGAGGAACGATTAGCAGTATTCGAAATGTGGATATGGAGAAAATGGAGCGTGTGAAATAGACAGAATAAGAAATGAAGTTGTGCTAGAAAGAGTGAAAAGAAAGAATAATTTTGAAACTAAACAGGAAGAGAAAAAAGGAATTGGCTGGGTTACTGGCTGAAAAGAAAGTGATGAAAGAGAGATGGAAAGGAGAAAAATTCTCTTCGGCGCCGGGATTTGAACCCGGGTTTTCAGCTCTACGTGATGATGCTTTATCCACTAAGCCACACCGGATACAACCCCGACGTCGAATAGAATCGTCTCAGATTAAGCTCCATCTCTTGGGTTCCCTCTAGTGGCCGCCCTCTGCACTACGTCATAGATGTCTATGAACGCAGGACCGAAGTCCATACATGTGTTGAGGTGCACTCAGATGAGTGACTGATTGGCCGGGATCCGACGGTATCCGGCGTGGCTTAGTGGATAAAGCATCAGCACGTAGAGCTGAAAACCCGGGTTCAAATCCCGACGCCGGAGAGAATTTTTCTCCGTTCCATCTCTCTTTCATCATGTGATGACGCAGAATATCTGCATGGAAATATCATATGTACTTCGGTACATCAAAATATATATGATATGCGTAATAAATCACTTTGTGATTTAAGACGGCGCCCATACCGTCGGATCCCGGCCAATCAGTCACTCATCTGAGTGCACCTCAACACATGTATGGACTTCGGTCCTGCGTTCATAGACATCTATGACGTAGTGCAGAGGGCGGCCACTAGAGGGAACCCAAGAGATGGAGCTTAATCTGAGACGATTCTAAACGGCGTCGGGATTGTATCCGGCGTGGCTTAGTGGATAAAGCGTCAGCACGTAGAGCTGAAAACCCGGGTTCAAATCCCGGCGCCGGAGAGAATTTTTCTCCGTACCATCTCTCTTTCATCATGTGATGACGCAGAATATCTGCATGGAAATATCATATGTACTTCGGTACATCAAAATATATAAAAAGAAAGTGCCTACTGAAGAATGCACTGGAAGGAATGGTGAACTGAAGGAAAATTCGGGGAAGAAGAATATATTAGATGATAGACGATATTATGATACAGGGTGAACCAGCCAAAGCTAGACTCCTAACCGCACTCACGGCGTAACGACTCTACCATATGCGGAGGATTCGTTCCACGCTTCTGCGGTTAGTATTGCATAATGATGTACTTGCCGAATTCACAATTCATGCTCGAAATGACGTCCTTGTGATATCTGACAAGCTGCACATCTCCTGAAGACAGTTAATTCTCAGAAATGGCTCGAATTTATGTCATGTAGCGGTTGTTTGTGAAAACTGTGGATTTCCACTGTCCCAGTAACGATTGTTTTGAGTGTTCACGTAACCACTGAGGTGGAACCATGCTTCGTCACTATAAAAAATTAAGGTGGGGTCAAGTAGTCCATCATACACCAACTGTTGGAACCACATGCAAAACCTATGTCTGGTCTGTTAATCGGGTTCCGTTAATCTCTGAACTACACGAATTTTGTAAGGTTTTAATTTTAATTGTTTTGTACCTCTTATCACTGAAGACTGTGACACCCCTACCTGCTGAGCTACACGCCGGGATGATGTCGTAGGACTTCTCTGTAGTCGGTGGCCAATTTCATCTAGCATCTCCTCAGTGAGAACACGCATCACACATGTTCGTTTCTTAGCCAATACTGATCAGTTATACGAAATTTCTTCACTAAATTGTAATTTTTTATTGGGTTATTTTACGACGTTGTATCAACATCGCAGGTTATTTAGCGTCTGAGTGAAATGAAGGTGTTAATGCCAGTGAAATGAATCCGGGGTCCAACACCGAAAGTTACCCAGCATTGGCTCGTATTGGGTTGAGAGAAAACCGTGGAAAAAACCTCAACCAGATAACTTGCCCCGACCTGGATTCGAACCTGGGCCACCTGGTTTCGCGGCCAGAAGCGCTGACCGTTACTCCACAGGTGTGGACCTAAATTGTAAATCATTGCTTTAGAATGCTCTGGCGAATCAATGAATGACTGACGGAAGTTTGTTACAACTGTTCTCCAAGATTCGTATTTCACAAAGTTGTCGTGAATAATCACCCGTTGTTCCAGGCTATATTTCATAATGGACACACTACTGCACTCTAAATGTACCTATGGTATACAGCTGCACCCTCACTGTGTGAACGTGTTTACGTAACTAAACACGAAACGTACGGGAGCAAGAGGTCTGATCACTGCGATGGTGCAGCAGTTACTATGCACACGATTTCCCGCTGACGCCGGTCTAGTCCTGGGTGACTCATTCCCTATATGGATCGTACGCAGAGACTAAGAGGAAGGCAGAAAATAGCAAAGATAGGAGAATGCTGGATTTGCAGTGAAACACCTGTCTTTGGATAGAAAACTATCAATGAATATCATTACTCACACTCGTTTCCAATTCATAACTTAAGGCTGGTTCACAATAAACCGGAAACGGAAACGACGAGAACGAGAACGGAAATATTGTTAAAATAAATGTATTTAAATGTGAGCATTCACAATAGTTAATTGTGAATGCTCACATTTAAATACATTTATTTTAACAATATTACCGTTCCCGTTGTCGTTTCCGTTCCCGGTTTATTGTGAACCAGCCTTTAGTTGCTCCTCATTTGCAAATGAGTGCGCGCTCACTCCAATAAGTGAGCTAGGATATCCACTCAAGTCTTACATTCCGTTCAGCTATCAGCGTGGCTCAGCCGGTTAAGGCGCTTGGCTGCCGGTCTGAAGTTGCGCTCGGGCGCGGGTTCGATCCCCGCTTGGGTCGATTACCTGATTGGGTTTTTCCGAGGTTTTCCCCGACCGTAAGTTGAATGCCAGGTAATCTATAGCGAATCCTTGGCCTCACCTCGCCAAGTACCATCTCGCTATCACCAATCTCATCGATGCTAAATAACCTAATAGTTGATACAGCGTCGTTAAATAACCAACTAAAAAAATATACATTCCGTTTAAGAAGCGTACTATTGCATCACGAACCTCTTCAATTTGTCTATCCTTTAAAGAGTTACAGTTGAATTGAATGCATCATGCAACTGAATGCGGTGGCCAGGCTCTGATTACCGCGCTCTGAGCCCCGGGATGCGAGGTTCGCGTGATCGCATTCGTAACGCTCGCTCTGCGGGCCTTCAGGGGCATCGCAGCATCTGGAAACGAGAGGCAGACAAAACGACGCGACGCGTGCGTATCCTATGGTCGTCACTGTAGCAGCATACTGACCAAACCTTGAAGTAAAAAGAAGAAAATACATCTTGACTTGCTCCCATATTGGGTAATAAGAATAAAGCTTAAGTACTTTCTCAAGGTTTATACTTATGAGTATGAGCGCTTACTGTGATTACATACTCGTAATCACTAGAACACACTCATTTTCGTAAGAATAAAGACATTCTACCTAACGCGAATACGAGTATATACTCATCTCTACAGTCTTCTTGATCGTTTAAAAGTTAGTATATACTGGCGGTATATGTTGGCGGCCGGGTAGCTCAGTTGGTAGAGCAGCTGGCTACGGACTGGAAGGTCCGGGGTTCGATCCCAGGTGGTGACAGGATTTTTTCGTTGCCAAACTTTCAGAACGGCCCCGAGGTTCACTCAGCCTCCTATAAAATTGAGTACCGGGTCCTTCCCGGGGGTAAAAGGCGGTCAGGGCGTGTTGCCGACCACACCACCTCATTCTAGTGCCGAGGTCATGGAAAGCATGGGGCTCTACCTCCATGCCCCCCAAGTGCCTTCATGGCACTTTACCTTTTTTATATACTCGTGTTACCTATCCTCTTCGACCACATTGCATCGTGATGCTCAGTTTATTTATAGACTTCCACATACTATCGGCATGCTGCAGTAGTTTGTGTTTTGCTTTTCGTAAATTTTGATAATGGATAAATAAATAAATTAAAGAAATAAATATAATATATATATTAAAGAAATAAAATAAATAAATCGAGTAAAGAAAATTAATAAATAAAATAAACAAATTAATAATTAAGTAAATAAATTGAATAAGTAAATTATATTAAATAAATAAATTACGTAAATAAATATATTAGATAATTAAATAAATTAAATAAATATATTAAATAATTAAATAAATAAATGTAATAAACTAGAAAATAATTGTATTAAATAAATAATTAATTACATAAGTAAATAAATAACATAAATAAATAAATTATATAAATAAATGTATATACAGTATAATCCGTAGATAATCTACAGATTATGTCTCCTGACCAGAATATTGTACGAAATGGAAATATAAAAATTGGAGATTTATCCTTCGAAGAGGTGGAAAAATTGAAATATCTTGGAGCAACAGTAACAAATATAAATGACATTCGGGAAAAAATTAAACGCAGAATAAATATGGGAAATGTGTGTTATTATTCGGTTGAGAAGCTCTTATCATCCAGTCTGCTGTCCAAAAATCTGAAAGTTAGAATTTATAAAACAGTTATATTACCAGTTGTTCTGTATGGTTGTGAAACTTGGACTCTCACTCTGAGAGAGGAACATAGGTTAAGGGTGTTTGAGAATAAGGTGCTTAGGAAAATATTTGGGGCTAAGCGGGATGAAGTTACAGGAGAATGGAGAAAGTTACACAACGCAGAACTGCACGCATTGTATTCTTCACCTGACATAATTAGGAACATTAAATCCAGACGTTTGGGATGGGCAGGGCATGTATCACGTATGGGCGAATGCAGAAATGCATGTAGAGTGTTAGTTGGGAGACCGGAGGGAAAAAGACCTTTAGGAAGGCCGAGACGTAGATGGGAGGATAATATTAAAATGGATCTGAGGGAGGTGGGATGTGATGATAGAGACTGGATTAATCTTGCACAGGATAGGGACCGCTGGCGGGCTTATGTGAGGGCGGCAATGAACCTTCGGGTTCCTTAAAAGCCATTTGTAAGTAAGTAAGTAATATACAGTATAAATAAGTAAAATAAATATATTTATATAGATAAATAAATAAATAAAATTAATAAATAAATAAAATAAATAAATAAATAATAAATAAATAAACGTGAAAGAGAGATGAATCAGATAAGTGACGTTAATAAAAGAGGAAACAAGAAAATAACACTGGGAAATCGTCATTACGAGATTTGGATTGATATTACAATCCATTTCTAGAATTTTAGTTAAGCTAATTGTATTTTTTATTATGGAGCAGTTATTTATATAATTTTAAAGTTACAAGTCAGTTGGTAGAGCAGCTGGCTACGGACTGGAAGGTCCGGGGTTCGATCCCAGGTGGTGACAGGATTTTTTCTCGTTGCCAAACTTTCAGAACGGCCCCGAGGTTCACTCAGCCTCCTATAAAATTGAGTACCGGGTCTTTCCCGGAGGTAAAAGGCGGTCAGAGCGTGGTGCCGACCACACCACTCATTCTAGTGCCGAGGTCATGGAAAGCATGGGGCTCTACCTCCATGCCCCCCAAGTGCCTTCATGGCATGTTACGGGGATACCTTTACCTTTTTTACAATTAATTGCATTTTGCAATTAAAATTTTACAAAATAAATTGTAATTTGTTAATTATATTTAACAATACAATATAAGCTTACAATTTGATAGCCATTCATATTTTTATAGGTTATGTTTTTTTATGAACAACAAATACGTGTTTCACCAATTTCACATTCACTTTTGTGACGCGTTAAAGGCTTCTGACGTCTTTTTCTACATTTTTCCATGAGGCACTACATCGTTCATAAATTCTGCCATATTTTTTTAAATTTAACTTAAAACTGAATACAAATGAACAAATACTCAGAATTGAGCTTGCTACAAACCATACTCAGAATAACATGAGAACGAACTTATAGAAATGAGAATATACTACCTTTTATTTTTATCATGCGTGAGTATATAGTCTGTACAAGATGGACGCTTGAGTATATTCTACTATGCTTCCATGTTATGAGTAGCCTATGTAATAAAAATGACTAGGTACTCAAATGTTTTTATTTTTACTAACAAGAGTATTTACTGAAAAAAGTCCAGTATATAGTATATACTCATGTTTATTCTTACCACGGATTCTCGTTTGTCTTTGTGCTCCAAAATTTTAACTCTCTTTTACAAAATAGTGTCTTATCTGTGCTAAATTAAGTATGCAAAGTTCCAGTGCTTAGGATAATGAAGTTTGCAGGCTACGAAGAGCTGTCTAAGAAGCTATCACCCAGAAGGCGACAATTTTATGCCATCAATTTTGTCGAGAATCGTTGAACCGGAACGTTTTATTTTCTGCTTCATTTTATCCGTTAAAGTGGATGCGACCGGTTCGGATATTACATTTTTTTTACAGAGTCTTAACACTCTTCTGGTAAATATAGTTTGCTGTCCAACATCTTCATCTCGGGAGTCTATTTGATGTAGTTACTTAAGTTGATAATTAAGACATGATACTGTGAATTATTATACACACACTTTACATTCTACATATAAAAGAAAATGCCTAATCATCTAACAATCTCAATTATTGTCACTAAATTCTTCATAATTGAAATTATTAGATATATAAAAGTTGTTTAAGGGGAGAGGATGGTTAAATGTGGAGAAAACCAGTAAATTAAAAGAAAAATTCAAAATACTCTCTGATAAATATAACGAAAAATACATTGTTACGCACAGTTTCATTAGTATTTAATCTCTTGTCAGCTGCAGTAACGCCAATTTTAAAGCTCTGGTGCACAGGGTTTTTAAAGGACACTAAACTTTAATTGCAATTTACAGTAGTTTTATTAATTTTTTTTTTTGCTTTATTCCATACAAAAAGTTATATAAGTTATTTTCGGAACTATTAACGCTGCATGCATGATATTTGGAATACACATTCTTTAGGTTACCACGAAAATTTTCTCTGTAATAAAAATGTATTTTGTTGCATTTGAAAAATATGTCTCTATGTTTCTATAAAAGTAGGCCTGTGTCTGAAATTCATTCTTAAAATGTAATTTTATTATCTTAAAATTTTAAAAGCCGATATGAAAATTGTTCTCCAGTTATTTTCGAAGAATGTGCTTTTAGAAGTAGCCTAATACATAATATAAATTTTGAATTCATCTCTAAAAGTGTGAAAGTGACTTAAATATATCCTTTTAAGTGTATTATTGTATCTTGTTTTTTTAACCCCATTTAAAAAAATAATCTCGAATACAAGTTTGCAATGACATTTCTACATACAAAAATGAGAACTGAGCCTCAATTAGGAAACGAATCCCAATTTCACCATGATATCCCCTTAAGACATTTGTATAATTTGGTAGGCCTACTTTAAAACTTGCGACTTTTTTGAAATCGACATGTAGCCTCGAAATGAAATGTAGAGTTATTAAATTACGGAACATGGTACTAATATTTATTAACACTAATAGCGAAGGGATCTATAAAAATCCTAAGAAACCATCTGTACACTTGAATAGACTGATCTCTTTCCTCTGGCGATCTGTTCACTCTTAAGTTGAGTCCTTCAACTAGTTCCAGTGCTGAATAGACGATTGCGATCACCTGATAAGATGATAGATACTAGAAAGAATTGATGTTTCTACTGGAATTAATGATGATTTGTTTAATCGTTTTTAGTTATTCATAATTGTATTATGTTCTTTTTTTTCCTTTTCCATTGTTTTCTCTTTTCCATGATATTTGTTTACCTTTTATTTTTTAAAATAATTTTATGGTAAGCTTCGTCCTTTAGGCAGCCTCTACTTGGAGGAAGTTCAATAAAAACAAAGTTTATTCAAAATAAAATAATTATGGCCACAGTGTACGCAACGTCCAAGATGCAGCATTAACATTGTGTGAAAGCTGTGGTCGAGAGTTCGAATCCCACCTCTAGCAGTGATATTTCTCTGTTGTTACAATATAATGTGTTGGTGGAGAATGAATGAACAATTGCTGATCCCATACCATAGGATCTCACCTTTATAAAAATGTCTTCTCTAAGAAGCTCCAAATATGGCCTGAAGATGAATTTATCAGAGAACTGTTTGCACCAGTTAAATGAGGCGCTGACATGGGAAAGGTAGTAACTGCCAAAAACAAAATTTTTCAGGGGAAGCAAAAAACAAATTTATGAACACTTTATCACTTGCATTATTACAGAAACTGCTTTAAATGAAAGGCATATACTCATGTTTGTGTTACATATGAAATTTGAAAAGTCTGGCACAGATTTATCTGCGAGATCCTATTTTATGAAAATACAACATTGAAATCACTCCTTAGCCAAACTGAGAATTAACGTTATTTATACATTATGCACAAATTTTTCGGTAAAATCATGATACTTTTCATCGAGGAAGTCTGACATAGATAACAAGTCTCTCTTTTTGGCATCAGGGACGACTGGTCTTCTTTCAAGGCGTTGCAAGCACTGCAAGTTAGTGATTGACGTTAATGATTGTCTTTTCTTAAAACTCCTGTGCTCTGTCCACATTTCAAGGTCATTAAATGACTGTCTTGTTTTTAATAGAGGAAAATCAGCTCTTGAGAGTCTAATCCAGTTGAGGGTGCTGATTTTGATAGGAGTTGTATTCAAAAACTTGTCACATTCTGCAGAAAAGTCGAAGAAATCCTCATCCTTCATCATTATTACATTATTAGGCCTTACCTCTTCTGGAACCATGGTCTTGAATCTTTTTTTCCTTTTCTCTATGATGCCAAATTCCCTATCACATGACATGTAGGAATGTTCTGAAACCAGGAATTTCAAGTCCACTGAACCAAAATGTTTCTTGGCAATAATGTAAATCAGGACCATTAGAATCATCCGATTCTTATTCTGCTCTGCACAGTCATCAGCCCATATTTGTCTAGACACACTCTGATGTTGTAAAAGGAGTTACTACCTTCTCCGCGCCAACAGCTGTGCACATACAACTTACAACATCTAGTGACTACGTTTCCAACTTCGTTTCATTACATACGGACATACTACCTTCTCTGTGCCATTGGCATGGCCATTTACTACCTTCTCAAAGAAAACCCTAAAAATTCGAATTTTGGCAGTTACGACCTTTCCCATGTCAATGCCTCAAATAAACTGAACAAGACAGGACAGACAAAGCAGAGAGACAGAAAGACAGGAAACACAGACGAACATACAGTAGTTATACATAGACAACTAAAAAAGAAATAATCTGAGATAATTCATTTCAATTATCTAGATTTTGTAAATTTTACAATGTGCAGCAAAGAGTTTTTCAGTTCTATTAAATTCAATAATTTTTTTTTCTCTCGCCTGTGGTCAAGCGGTTAGTCTCTCTGCGTTTCATTATAGCGACCCAGGTTCGATCCCAGTCTAGGTCAAGAAACAGATTTGTGGTGCACAAAACGGGCGCGAGGGTTTTTTTTCTTGGGGTTTTTCCGTTTCCCATCGCCATTTACATCATCATTCCACCAATACTCCACCATCACTGCCACTCTGCGAGGTTCCGAGCCAGGCCTCCACAACAAATAAAAATGGCTGAAAGTTGTACACATTCGCATTTAATAAAGACTATTATAAATTCAGTATTTTCGTCGTATGTTTCTTATCTTTGTCTGCCGTCTTGGTCCACTCCCGTAGATTGAAACTGCAGTCGGAGGGATGGGCAAAACGCTTTATTATAATGTTTAAAAAGGTTAGTAACCTGGGGCTTGGGGTGTTCTGTTGGCTGCATTGCGTGTTGCGGTCAGATTAACATGGTAACCGTTGGAGGAAAAAAAAAGAGAAGAAGTTGAAGAAGCAGCCATGCCTGATGGAGTGTGGAAATCGGATTGGGGGGCCGAACAAAGCCGGAGGGACGCTGCCGAGTATGATCGCCTTTATGAATAGTGGCGACCATTCATCCGAAACCCTAGAGAAGGTGCGACACGCGATGAGATCGTCACTTGGAACGAACGAGTTCACATGCCGGCCGGCCAGACGGCGCAATAATTCATGCCAATTAAAGCTACAGCTAATTAACATTACTGAAAAAGCACACGTCTCCAGAAACTCTATGTCAAGGACTAATTACGTACAAGGCACAAAACCTTTTCGTTTCAATGAGACAGCGGACAGAAGAGTACACCTTGTACTGCCAGGACCCGTTGGAATGCAGTAGATAAATTGACAGCGTTTAGCTCTGCTTGCTTTACATTTGAGAATTCTGACTGCAGGTGCATGTGTAAGATGGAGATGGCTGATTTCTATTAAGGGGCGCAGGACAGAGTTCTGAGATTTTTACAGTTTTAAGGGGAGGCAGAGGTGAATATTTCAAAATCCACAAAATTTATCCGATTTGTTTGAAATTGATCATGGATACTAAGTATGTTATTAGTAATGGACATACCAAGTTTCAACTTTCTAAGTACAATAGTTCTGTAAATATTAATAATTTTATAAAACTTTATATTGTTTGATATAAAATGCTCCATGCACCATATTGTAAGAAATTTTCAATATTTCTTTTTATTTATATGTTCAGAGAAGATATATAAATAATGATAAGTATTAGTTTATTATGGGAATAATATAGTAATGCAGTTTTCTTGGTTTTAATTTCATACTTTGAAGGACACAAAATCAAAAACTAACATCGGAATATCAAAATAAAGATAATAAAAATGGAAAAAACCAAATTTTCATTTTTTCTTCAGTTTTGTTCGAAAATTTCACCTCTGCCTCCCCTTAATCAGATTTATTTTAATTTTTAACTGTTTGTTAGATGCAATAACAATAAGATGTGAGAAAATTTTGAGCTCAGTCGGACTGCTAGTTTCGAAGTGAATTTTATTCTAATTATGCAAATTAGTGATATAATCAAAATGTTCCTTGCGTATGAACGTAGGATACACATATGAGTCAATTATAGCCTATTAATACACGGACAGGAATGATTGGTAAGTATTGACTGGAGCCTTCTCGAACAGGTGCAATATTCTTTTACGTGCAGTAAATTCACATCATGGTTCTCCGAGCTCTTATCTTTCTTCCAAAAAAAGTCCAGTTAACGATTTCTGTCATCCTTAAAATTCGATAGAGCCAGAAACGTATTATTTAATGAATTAAAATTTGGTTGATATTACACTGTACGTATTATGAAGATTCTGTGCTATTACTGTGTGTACTTACTTACTTACTGGCTTTTAAGGAACCCGGAGGTTCATTGCCGCCCTCACATAAGCCCGCCATTGGTCCCTATTCTGAGCAAGATTAATCCATTCTCTATCATCATATCCCACCTCCCTCAAATCCATTTTAATATTATCTTCCCATCTACGTCTCGGCCTCCCTGAAGATCTTTTTCCCTCCGGCCTTCCAACTAACATTCTATATGTATTTCTGGATTCGCCCATACGTGCTACATGCCCTGCCCATCTCAAACGTCTGGATTTAATGTTCCTAATTATGTCAGTAATACAATGCGTGCAGTTCTGCGTTGTGTAACTTTCTCCATTCTCCTGTAACTTCATCTCTCTTAGTCCCAAATATTTTCCTAAGCACCTTATTCTCAAACACCCTTAACCTACGTTCCTCTCTCAAAGTGAGAGTCCAAGTTTCACAACCATACAGAACAACCGGTAATATAACTGTTTTATAAATTCTAACTTTCAGATTTTTTGACAGCAGATTGGATGATAAAAGCTTTTCAACCGAATAATAACAGGCATTTCCCATATTTATTCTGCGTTTAATTTCCTCCCGAGTATCGTTTATATTTGTTACTGTTGCTCCCAGGTAGTTGAACTTCTCCACCTCTTCAAAAGATAAATTTCCAATTTTTATATTTCCATTTCGTACAATATTCTCGTCACGAGACATAATCATATACTTTGTCTTTTCGGGATTTACTTCCAAACCTATGTCTTGACTTGCTTCCAGTAAAATTCCCATGTTTTCCCTAATCGTTACTGTGTGTACTAAAAAACAAATATGCTGTTTGCCTGGTATGACTGGAGTTCATGTTGTCATGGAATTGTCCGGCAGGATTTATTTTGTTTATGATTATTTATTTATGCACGCTTTAACATTTTAGGTCATATGGCATATATAAGATCATCTTTGGATATTCATCAGTAGGCCATGAACTGTTGGTGTGATTCTGTTTCTATTGTCTTTTGTTATAAATGGTTTGTATTCATTTTTAACTCTTGTAATCTTATTATTGTAATTCATTAAATGGAAGGAGAAAACGTATCCTCTCCCTCTATGTAAACCACGAGAACATTCATTACAATAGTCAATCACCTCTCCATTTTATTTTTAACAATGTTAAAGCCTATAACAGTTTCTGTAAATTGTTAAGTCACATATACTCACAATAATTGTCCATTATATGTATATATTTAATGCAATAACAAGCATTTCTGTGTAATTTGCCTGTATCTATATTTAATATGTATTTGTAATGTAATATCTACTATGTGCTTGTATGTATAATGTATGTATGAAATTTCCATACTAATATGTCATTTTTGTGAGTAATATGTAATTTCTATGTAATATGTTTTTTGTATGTCATATGTGTCCAATTTTCATGTAATATGTATTTTTTGTCGTGTGTGCATGCATTCTCTATGTAATATCTATTTTTTATACAATATGTCTGGTTTTGTGTGTCGTGTGTAATTTCTGTCTAGTATTATTATTATTATTATTATTATTATTATTATTATATGTACGGCGGCCGGGTAGCTCAGTTGGTAGAGCAGCTGGCTACGGACTGGAAGGTCCGGGGTTCGATCCCAGGTGGTGACAGGATTTTTTCTCGTTGCCAAACTTTCAGAACGGCCCCAAGGTTCACTCAGCCTTCTATAAAATTGAGTACCGGGTCTTTCCCGGGGGTAAAATGCGGTCAGAGCGTGGTGCCGACCACACCACCTCATTCTAGTGCCGAGGTCATGGAAAGCATGGGGCTCTACCTCCATGCCCCCCAAGTGCCTTCATGGCATGTTACGGGGATACCTTTTATTATTATATGTACTGATTTATATGTAATATGTCTGTTTTTCTCCATGTTATGTGTATGCAATTTTATGTGATAGTCTCCTTTTTAAGTCATATATATATATATATATATATATATATATATATATATGTTTCTGTGTGTAATATACTATGTATACTTACATAATTGTCCTTGACTGCGATATAATTGTCTGTCTCTTATAAGTAATATGTATTCGTTAGTAACCTTTGTGTATTTTTCTCGGAAATGTATGTAATTATAAGCCTAATATACCTTCTGGTAAAATAGAGTTAAATAAATTTGGATATTCTGTAATAATAATAATAATAATAATAATAATAATAATAATAATAATAATAATAATATTAATTAAATGATAAGTTTCTGGCTCTACCAGAAATGAATGGACCAAATTAACTTTTTTTGTAGACTGATATGGTTCACCATCCCTTTAAAATGACGTGTCTAGAAAAATAAAGTGCAAATTTAATTCAAAAGTGGGGTGTGTGGGGATGAAGGAGTGAAACGAAAAATTCAGTCAGCAGTGGTTTTGAGCTTGGCCTCGAAAATTATATTGACGTGTTTTTCCTCAAAATAATGTCCTCTGCACATCTAAAATTATTCAAGGTGGAAAGTTTTGAAATGAATACATGGTATATGCACACACATGTGCGTTTGAGTGTGTGCAAGAGAGAGATTAGATAAGTATGTGAAAACTAATGATTTTTCTCCTTGGAGTAACCCTTCGCGGTATGGAGTGTCTCATCGAAGTGATTAACATAACAGACAAGTCCCACATTTTAATTATTTCAATTTTTTGGTTTAACGGAATATATTCCTTAGAATTACACTGCATTTGTCTTCTACGGATCTTTAATATACGTGTAAATATTCTTCAAGTAGTTTATGAACAGCGTAGTTTCTGTAGTCAGCCATTTGGAGCTACTATGTTTCCTGTGCTGCAAACAAGTTGCCAGTGTATTAAAGAATTTGATCTAATTACACTAGTTTAGAAATAACCAATAATTTAGACAGATTTTATATTTAATTTCCTTTTGTTTTTTAGTTACATTTAAATTTCATTTTGACAATTTCGAATTAAGATGGAGAGAGAAGTGTAAAGAATCCAAGTTGTGAAAATAATTTTTACAAAGAACAAAGACGTAATTGTGTTGGTGAGATGTCATAAAATCTACGACACTACGTGGGAGCAAAGAACACAAAGTCTAAGGACCCTCGGTTTAGAATAACTGTGTCTATAAATGGTCTTCATTCAACTATTATCATTCTTATTTCAGTGTACATAAAATACAAACAATAAGAGAACTGCGGTACAAAGGAAATGTAGCGTTGTTATTGCACATGTATTCTCTGCACTAACTTTATAGGTCCGAAAGGAGCAGGGCAATAGCTTTTATATACTCTGAGGACTCCGTGGGTGTAAAGTTTTGAAACCTGTCTCCCTTGTACATCAAGGATACATTCCAAAAAGAATTATTAGAAATCAGATAGTGAGAGAATGGAAAAAGGCGAAATCAGTTAGACGTTGAGAGAGATACGGAGTGACGTAAGTTAGCATTTAAAGAGATTAAAAAAAATACAAGACAGAACAGGTACCAAGTTGGTGGAGATTAGATGGCGGGTGTGATAGTGTCTTACACTCACATCCTGCAGTGCGACAGTGTTTGAGGACGGATCACAATCCACAATTAAAGATAGACTACTTGCTTGCTTCCGTTGCGCTGGCAGCTGTCATCTGTTTAACGAGATGGCACTCAATTAAGTAATGTGTGGGTTTGAACAAAATTTTGGTTCAGACAAATGAAACGATTATTCATTGATTGTCCCAAACAACGAATAGCGTGTCTGACTTCAATATCTCTCTCAGATAACTTGGAAAGTCACACACATATATTCTACTTTCCAGTAAAATATCTGATAAGATTGTTGTTCGCTCTTTACATGTTCCATTGCTTCATAATTATGTTACTATTGAGTCGATGGGCTCAAGGTGTGCTGAGTCGGAGATGTTGGTTTCTGAAATCTGAAGAAAACTACAGGCCCTCAATGATGACTTCCATTTTGCTGAATATCTACTCATTCATCGTATGATGACGCAGAATATCTGCATGGAAATATCATATGTACTTCGGTACATTATAATAATATATATGATATGCGTAAATCACTTCGTGATTTAAGACGGCTCTTATTCCGTCGGATCCCGGCCAACTAGTCACTCATTACGAGTGCACCTCAGCACATATGTGGACTTCGGTCCTAGGTTCATAGATATCTATCACGTAGTGCAGAGGGCGGCCACTAGAGGGAACCCAAGAGTTGGAACTTAAAACTGAGACGATTCTTCCGACGCCGGGGTGGAATCCGGTGTGGCTTAGTGGATAAAGCGTCAGCACGTACAGCTGAAAACGCGGGTTCAAATCCCGGCGCCGGAGAGAATTTTTCTCCGTTCCATTACTCTTTCATCGTATGAATATCTAAGGCAAAGACCGATTGTAGCTTATGTGAGAGCGATAATGACTCTCTGGGTTCCTTAAAAGTCATTTGTGAGTAAGTAGGGGAGACATCGGACATCGAGTAATATCGGACAGTGCGTTTCTTTCATCTACCAGAGATGGTAGTACCTCAATGACGTGGTTACGTAACTGTATGCGACATCACAGAAACGTAACCATGTTATCCAGGTACTGTCATCTGGTTGTAGATGAAAGAAACTCACTGTCCGATATTACCCGATGTCCGATACTACCTAACTCTCCCCTAAGTAAGTAAGTATATATTGTACTGATAACTCAAACTGATTGAATTGTTTATGCCTTAAATTGAATTAACTTGCTTGTTTCGTATTATATGTTATATCTAAACTGATGAACAATCGTTTGCGCTTATAAATTTAATAATCTGATTGGCTATGCACTGTATATTTTTAGTAGAGCCATCGATGTAGCTCAGTCGCGAGACTCGTTGGCCTGCTGATCCGGAGCTGTGCTCAAGCTTGGGTTGGATCCCCCGTTTGGTCTCAATGAATGGTTTCTTCTGAGATTTTCCCCAGCCGTGGGACTGAAGCCGGATGGTCTATGGCGAGTCCTCAGCCAGCTTTGGTCTGATTACCTGGTTGGGTTTTTCCGAGGTTTTCCCCAACCATAAGGCAAATACCGGGTAATCTTTTGGCGAACCCTCGGGCCTCACCTCATCTCACTACATCTCGCTAAAATATTGTAAAAAATTGTAGAAAATTACAAAATTGTAAAATTGTAAAAATTGTAGAATACTGTAAAAATTGTAATTGTAATATTGTAAAATTTTGACTTGTTCCACATCTTAAAGCTTCATCGCTAATGTAAAATCTATGGAATATAATAAATGAAATGAAATGACTGCAAGTTGGTGAAACGATTGCTAAATTCTCTCCATCTGATCTACGTCATTAATAGCCAACTGTAATTGTTATGTAACCGCGTGCAATTCATCGTATCGGACGCATCGCCTCTCGGCAAATCCGTCCATGTTTCTCGGATGGGTAACTTTTCCGATGCGTGCGATCATGGCCTTCTTTAATAAATCAATTTTAATTGGTCAACTGTTACTATTATGTTGTGCCATGTTCAATGTCGCTCCAAAATGGCAGACGGAAAACTTATTTCGCGTGTAGTAAATTGTGAAGAATTATATAATTTGAGGCGTTCTCATTACAGTAATCAAGTCGTTTCTTGCAAATATATTATGTAACCAATATTTCTTTCGTTTCTTCCTCTTCAATTAAGACGCATGAAGCAATTACAAATTCTTATTCGCTAACAGACGTAATTAGTAAACCTAACCTCAACTCCTCTGTTTTCAGCAATGTCAATATCGTACGACGTCATGTTTTAAGCAGCTGATAGGGGATCCGATGAGGCGATGAGGTGGAGCCGTTACAGTGAACGCACTGCACTTAAAACATCCGTTGCATGCGATTCGTACGAGGAGTGCGATACGATGTAGTGAACGCTTACCTTAATTCAAGCATCCACCTGCAATCAAGCGATAAGAATACGAAAAAAGACAATCTTCCCCACTGATGAGAGAGATATCTCAAACAGCGGAGACAAACTCGTCAGTGGCAGAGACTGACTGGAATGAAGGCAAGGATGTTTAATAATTACATGACTGCTATACTACTGTTTCATTATACCGAATCTTCCTGAATTTCTTATAAAGAACTTCTTTTTAGTAGGCGTAGGGGAGACTGTTGTACCTTCAAACACTTTTCATATTTTTTTTTTTTAATTTTGGGAAATTAAATTTTTTAAATGAAAAAATGCTTGAAATAATTATTGAAGATTTCTTTACAACTTCCTGTATGTATTTTCCTGTTTTACAGATCTATTAAGGATGGAAAAAATAAAATGAAGGGACATGTAATGTGTTCAGAGGTACAACAGGATCATGTACCTCGGAACATACCCTCTTGTAAGTTGGAACACATGCAATATAGGTGGGAATATAGCTGTAAAAACTGACAATTATATTTAAAATGTATTTTCAATCATAAACCAGAGCAGGCTTCTCTGATTTAGATTTTATTTTCTGGAGAAGCAATAACTGCTTCAACAGGTTTCTTCAAGACATCCGGATCAATTGGGGACCTCTTAACTCCAGACTTACTGCGTGACATGACCTTAAAATAAAAGAAAAACAAAAACCGATAGTATCGTGTAATTTGGAACATGTTCCATGGTACAAGATGTTTTGTGTTCAAAGGTACAAGAGGGTGCACGTTTAAACAAATATGGCTCCGAAAACTAAGAGAGTCAAATAAATCATGGAAATTAAAATATGTTATTACTCACAAATGATAGGGAACACACCGTACTTGGAAGATATTAACAAATGCAATCTGGTTTTGTGTTAGAAAACACACATCAGTGAACGAAATGTTTACTTTTGGTACTAAAAAACTTATTTTGTCCACGGAACTCGCATTTTGCAATAAATCAAACTGAAACTACAACCAGACCTACTTAGCGGCTTTATCTACAATCTACTTCATTTTGAGTCCTCTAGGTAGCAGCAAAAATTAAAAAACAAAAAATGTTCAAAGGTACACTATGCTAAAGGTACAACAGTCTCCCCTACTCTCTGATTGTAGCAGTTTTGAAGAAGACCAGTAAGGATCTGTGGTCCAATCGAAGCAGATGAAGCCCTAATTTTGGCCAAAACATGAATATCCTTACTTATGATTGAAATAATTTACACACAAATGTTCTGAGAGCTAAAAATAACAAGGAAACTCTTACGTAAGTATTTAAACAAACGCTATGGTTGAGTTCTATAGCTAGATCTAAATACTTAGATCCGAATAAATTGAAAGAATGCTAGCATAATGGCACGAAGACAGCTCATCCCGGAGCCATAAATTTCATTATTACCCATATTTGTTTAGACATACCCGCTGATTTGAGGGCAATCCATAAAACAATAGCACGTAGTGTTTAGACACGGGGCAGCCGTGGCGATGCAGGTGCATAGCAGAGCCTTGCATAATCTTCTTAATAGCCGTGTCCTGACAGCACGACCTGCCATTCCAGCTGACTTAATGGGATTACTTCTCAGAGAGCTTTAGGACTCTGAGGTCAGTGTTAACAGTCATCTCATAGACAGAACGACAAGCTCACAATCAGGACAAAGCAACCGTTACAAAACAATTGTATTCAATATCTCATGCTACATAATCTGCATTGTGGCGTTACTAGAATAGATTTTTGTCGTCAAGCTGACAAGTACGTGTTCAGTTCTTAATCATGTACCATTCACATCAATATTTATAGGTTATTTTTCTTGATATATCAGTCAGAAGTCAGTGTAATACACCGGTGTCACTTACATGGGTACTGATTCATTTTACACTGGTGTGATTATACACAGACTTGTGGGTAACATGCTTCCATTTCTTCAAAATAAGGAAGGTCATGATATCGCCATGGTTATAATGAATTTGTTTTTATGTCTGTTATAAATATGGTTACAAGATTCAAACAAACAAACAAACAAACAATCAAACAGTCATGTTTATTTGTCAGAATTACAATTACGTAATTATAGACAATAGTCAATAGAAGACGAAAGATTGCGGCACGGATTTGTTTCAGTCCACCACAATGGTTCGCAAAAAATATGAAACTTACTTCAATAATGATCCACCATCGAGATTAATCACTGACCGCATTTTCGAGAAAAACCCGTTCAGTTTCTGACAATTTTTGAGCCGTTTATGCCGGCTAAATCAGTTCGATTCATATCCATGAACGCCGTTACGTAGTAGCAGCACAGGTATAGCTGGCGGCAGCGTTTTTGACGTGTGTCCTCGAGTATAATGCTCAGTTTTTGAGCATGGTGCCAGTGCAGCTAAGAATGGTACCACTTCCTATAAACGTCACATCAGCCGTTTGCCAAACACAGTTGTCAGACTGACTGCGGGAAAGGTAAAACACTCGCACTTAACGCATTACTTATTTCATACGCCAAAAACGGTGATGCGGACTATACATAGGTAAGCGAGGAGGGGGAGGAACAGAGTCTTCGTGCTTTGCTCAATTTTAAGCAACAGGCACTCGGAAGTTCGACAGCAAGGGAGAGAATAGCGAGTTGGTCACTTAGAATGTTCCAGATTAGGGGAGTATCGCACTTGAGATTCGTCTAGTGGTAATGTATGAACATTTCTACGATAATCCTTTACCTACTTAATATCCAAAGTATTGTACAGGGTTATATATCTTTTCCTGATCACGAGCCGATAGTAGATTTAGTATTTATGTGGCATAATTGAATACAGTTTCAGGAAAGTTCTGTGCACAAATGTCGTTATTGCGTTCTTGTCATTTATATTAATTTTCCTTAATATTGTTTACTTAATTATTGCTGTTACATTATTATATATTGTATTTATACTTATTTCTATTTCCTATTTAATTATAATTAATTGTATTTTATTATAGTCTAATTAATATCTAGTCTTAGTTTATTTCTGCTTGCTTCCACTGCGCCATGTTGGTCAAATTCCTAATCACCTTCTACATCTGACTCGGTAGATGTACCCGAAATGCTGTGTGAACGTTTCACAAATGGTTAGCAGAGCGTGGTTTCACTACTGTATGCTGTGAAAGTGTCACAAATTACAAAGCGAACTGTGATCGACAACGTATAGGCCGATCTCTTGGAAACACAGTTGCTTTACAAAATACTTTCTTACGTAGTCCAACCAAATCAACAGGACGTTACAGTACTACAGAATCTGCTTTCTCCATGTCAACTGTATGGAAAATCTTGAGGAAGTATCTTGCGATGCGGCCATATCATAAGCAACGAAGATGGATTGGTAGAGGATGACCAATGCAATGGCCAGCACATTCGCCGGATTTTCTCCTTGCGATTTTTGACTTTGGGGTATTGTGAAAGACCGTGTAGGCCTATTATGTAACCGAGGCAAGTCATATTGACAATTTTCGAGACTGAATAAGGCAAATAATTGCAGCAATTTCACAAGAAGCGTGAATCCAAGCTCTGTATACCACACGGAGAAGGTTTCTTATATGTGCTGAACACAATGGTGAAGAAGTGGAGAGATTTTAAAATTAATGTATATAAGTATGAACACTGGCCATAAGAGTGTTAATATTTTTCCGTCTCTCGCTGCTGGTCTCACGTCCAAATGCCTCAGCAGAGGTGAACGATCATCCCACCGGAAGTATCGCGTGGTCAGCACCGTGATCTCCTCAGCTGGTTTTCGAAAACCGATTTGGCTGCATATCGTTGCTCCCCATCATGGTGGAAGGCCGGATCGGTCTGGCTAAGACTCAAATCGTAACGTTTTTCGAAACGGAGGTTATAATGAAAGGGAAATTGTGGAGAGTATTGGTGGAATGAAGAGGGAAAAACGGAAGAACCCGAAACAAAAATCATTAGATCATTACAAATACAACTCCACCATCGCCGGGACTTGAATTCGGGGTCCGTGATCGCTTTGGCAACTGAGCTATCAAGCCGACTTAGTATCCCTTTATACAGGGACATCATTTTTTTTACTAACATTTCTGATATTAACCTGGCTATACCTTCGGATCAACGATTAAGAACCGGAAATACCGTTTGCTAGGCCTACCCCCTTCCACGACTGGAGTTCGATGATACTGGCGTAATATAAAAACAAATCACTTTACTAGGTATAGGAGGGAAGAAAAGTAGTTCATCCATTTACGTAAACTAGGAAATATCGAGATTTTGAGTTTGATAATTTTCATTAGGTTTTTGTTTAATCAAAATACAGTACAGTATTAACAACGAGTGTTTTTACTCACGAACTGAGCTTTCCATGCGGACGTATTCATTATGCAGTATACATTATACTGTCTACAGCACATTAGCGTACAATATAGGCCTAGAGAATGAAGTTAAATTGAAAAATAATCATAATATGGATATTTAAACACATTTTTGAAAATGATGGCCGTTCATTTCGATACAGGCTTCAGTTCTAATGTGCATATTATCGCACTATAGACTATTCTACGTAATTCCAATTACCAGGTTCGTACTTCGTATCAGTAACTCATGTTGAAATAATTCTGTACCTACTCTATAAAAACGTACCTTACGCACTGTAAATTCAATCTTCACTTCCGCCCGATCCGAAAAGATAAAATTACTCAGACATGCTATCTACTGTCCGTACAAGTGGTTACGTCGCAGCGTCGTAGGAAATCACGTGACAGTTCATTGCTTAACGAGGCCCTTTTATTTAAGTTATTTTAAACAGTTGTATAATATTACGCAGACGTCCAATTCCTAACAGAAATTAATTTTCTCAGAAAACAGCTAAGACAGCCCAGCCACTAGCATTTACAGAGAGGCGAATAAAAGCAGGTGGGGGAAACCGGGATGCGACGTAGGCAAATGGAAAATGATGCAATATTGAAAGCTCTTTCGTCACTAGAAAACGCGAACATATTTTTGGAACGTACTGTTTACTGTGACCGTAAGGCTACTATAACTGTAAATGCGGTCTTGGATCTGTGTGGAGGACGGTTGAACTTCATTAGTAGAAGGGATGGGAGTGAAGTACATTCAAAAACTCAGGTACAATAAAAATTGAAGTAAAAATAAAATGATGTCCCTGTACTTCATGTAATGAGCTTGTGACACGATAAGAAAGTCAAGATGGCCATCATAGGGGATGGAATTCTGTCCTCTCCAATGGAAAGCCGAAATTTTATCGACGTTTAAGAATGTGTGGCAGGCCGCGTTGGAGTGCAACGTTGTAATCACAGCGAAGTTAATGCTCTTCTCTGGGGCAGTTTAATTGATCGGTGACAGCAGCTATACCTCAGAGTTACATTTATAGCAGAAACGGTCCCACATAAATGTCCCGCGCATGAGCTGAGAAAATGCTGTGAAGTTGTAAACACAAACCAGTAACATTTTATGCAGCTCATTTCGCAGCCAAATAGCATAGCAAGCAATTAAAATAATTTCAGACTTGTACCCGGATATTGTGAAATAATAATGCTTAGAAATGGTGTAGCGTATATGAAAATTGTACTCTAAATTCTCCACTTAGTACAAAGATCTTTGAAATGTATTGTACTAAAGGAATTATGTGTAATACTTTTAAGGCTTTTAAGGAACCCGGAGGTTCATTGCCGCCCTCACATAAGCCCACCATTGGTCCCTATCCTGAGCAAGATTAATCCAGTCCCTATCATCCTATACCACCTCCCTCAAATCCATTTTTATATTATCTTCCCATCTACGTCTCGGCCTCTCCAAAGGTCTTTTTCCCTCCGGCCTCCCAACTAACACTCTATGTGCATTTCTGGATTCGCCCATGCGTGCTACATGCCCTGCCCATCTCAAACGTCTGGATTTAATGTTCCTAATCATGTCAGATGAAGAATACAATGCGTGCAGTTCTGTGTTGTGTAACTTTCTCCATTCTCCTGTAACTTCATCCCTCTTAGCCCCAAATATTTTCGTAAGCACCTTATTCTCAAACACCCTTAACCTATGTTCCTCTCTCAAAGTGAGAGTCCACGTTTCACAGCCATAAAGAACAACCGGTAATATAACTGTTTTATAAATTCTAACTTTCAGATTTTTTGACAGCAGACTGGATGATGAAAGCTTCTCAACTGAATAATAAAACGCATTTCCCATATTTATTCCGTGTTTAATTTCTTCCCGAGTATCATTTAATTTATATTTGGTATTGTTGCTTCCAGGTATTTGAGTTTTTCCACCTCTTCAAAGGATAAATTATGTGTAATAATAATAATAATAATAATAATAATAATAATAATAATAATAATAATAGTTAGTCATGAAAATGCACTGCTTGAGAACAAAATTGCCTGCTGAAAGGTGCACTGGAAGGAATGCTGAAAGGGGAAAAAATATCGAGGCAGAAGATGATATCAGATGATAAGATATATGAATCATATGCGGAGGTCAAGAGAAATACAGAAAATAGGAAAGATTGGAAAATGTTAGTTTTGCAATGAAAGACCTTCCCTTGTGCTGAAAACTATGAATGCATACTAACCGTTACTCCAAAGTGGTGAACCTAATTGTAATTGTGTTCAGTTGCTCACAATAGTAATATACGTTACAAGAGCGGAATGTTGACGTTTTCATGTTCGAAGAAAAGATTGAAAAAGCGAAACGTAGTTGAGCTTTTTTAATTTCCGAGAACATGAAAACAAACATACCGCTCGTGTATCGTACATTTTGTGCGAAGATCGTTTATTACATACCTGAAAGACGAATTTCTAATTAGTTGCAATGAAATCTCCATGTTGGTTTCTGCTTAATGACGGCAACTTCGGAAAACCAAAATATCTTTCTTCAACATTGTTGCTATAAAATGTTTTCTGTGTTTGCTATACTCCAGCAGGCCGTGATATACGTCTGTCTTTTTTTTTCTCTAGTCTATAAATGCGAACTTAAAACAAACGGTAAGGTTATGTAATGATTTATTTTTCATTTTAATATTTTAACAATATTATTTATATAACATATTGTAGTAATAACATCCGCATCTGGAATTTTGTTGATTTTTTCACGGATTCCTTAATGTTACTTGTATCAGGAATGCAATAAGTTTCGTGGAGTAGTAGACTTTACTTAATTTTTGCAAATATTTAAAAACAATAATTAACATTGCAATTTAGGTGAAATTACAGTGGTAAGTTTCCAATTTATAATTATTACTATGTTAAACGTCTCTAAAAATAATATGTTAAAAGCCTAAAGCAGTAAAATGAATGTCGCGCTTAAGCGGTAAGAAGAGGGAAATTGTTATGTGTGTTACGTTGGGAATACTGAATGTGGTATTTCACACTTACCGCGTATTGGTTCTGTGCGGAAAACAAGCAAATACGCACGATCTCGCACAAAATACATTTTTTGTACTCCAGCAATATAAACAGTCTTTATCTTTAGTGAAATTCGTGCATAATATGCCACATTACAAATTGTAAAATATTACCATGCCAACTAAAACGTCATGACTTCTATTATGACGGCATAACTTGTACCATAAAGTTAACATTATGAAATGATTTGCCATCACGTTGTCATAGTAACCTCTTTCTTCATAGACCATGATATCAAACTACTCTTCATTACAAATCTCATGTTATTTCATTATTAATAATTGTTTTATAATGCTATCGTACAAAAAATTAGGTATGAAATGCGTTTATAATGTTATACAGTTATTGCATTCGTCAAAATTAGGACTTGCTTCGCTCGTTCCCTAAAAATTGACTCATGTCATAATAAATATTAATTTCCTTCATGCGTAATTTGTTGCATTTTCAAACTTTACACACATAAGGACAATCGTATAAAATGTACTTGCTCTAGGTCTACAAATAAAATAAACACATTTGTAAAATTTCTCTGGCCATAAAACGAGCGGGCCTGAATTCAAATCCTGGTTGGGACAAGTTACCCGGCTGACGTTTTTTCCTGTGTTTTCCCTCAACCTATTACGAGCAAATGCTGGGTTACTTTCGGCGGTAGACCCTAGACTCATTTCGCTGGCATTCTCACCTTCATCCCTCTTAGACGCTAGATAACCATCACAGTTGGTAAAGCGTCGTAAAATAACCAATTAAAATCATCCTTTATTGTGAAACAAAACATTTGTATAGTATGCAAAATTTTGCAAATTAAGCTTTCAGGAATAACTCCCTGTAAAGTTAATTTGAATAATTTCGAGGGAAAAATTTTTCCGGGGCCGGGTATCGAACCCGGGACCTTTGGTTAAACGTACCAACGCTCTCCCACTGAGCTACCCGGGAACTCTACCCGACACCAATCCAATTTTTTCCCTCTATATCCACAGACCTCAAAGTGGGCTGACAACCGTCAAGCAACCAACATTTGAGTGCACACTAACTCTGTGTGACTTTAAAGTGTGGTTTTCTGTTACGTACAGTGACGTGTATTATGCAAATTAAGCTTTCACGAATAACTCCCTGTAAAGTTAATTTGAATAATTTCGAGGGAAAAATTGTTCCGGGGCCGGGTATCGAACCCGGGACCTTTGGTTAAACTGTACGTAACAGAAAACCACAATTTAAAGTCACACAGAGTTAGTGTGCACTCAAATGTTGGTTGCTTGACGGTTGTCAGCCCACTTTGAGGTCTGTGGATATAGAGGGAAAAATTGGATCGGTGTCGGGTAGAGTTCCCGGGTAGCTCAGTGGGAGAGCGTTGGTACGTTTAACCAAAGGTCCCGGGTTCGATACCCGGCCCCGGAACAATTTTTCCCTCGAAATTATTCATGCAAAATTTTGTTTGTAAATATTCGCCTTTCTTTGTGAAGTTCAACTTTACAAACTCAATTTGTCAAACAGAAGTTTACAATATTTGCAACCAAAATATATAATTTACAAGAATTGCAGGCCCCATCTCGGTGCTGCTTGAGCTACACCGATGGCCATATGCCAGTCTAGCGTGTTAGATCCATTTTATAGATAGAACGGCAATGTCAAATAGTAGGAATGGTAAAATTAGTAAGTAAAATATAGGACTATCATTAAAGTAATGAATGTAATGATGTTAAAAGAAAAACTTCGATAAAAGTAATCCGTTTGATTGCCACGGCCAATTGGATGAGGTAAAATAAAAAATGGCGCAAACATCTGAAAGACTTGATAGCCCCGGGAAGCATTCGAGTCGAACAAACGCTGAGAGAGAAGTGGATAATATATTTAATGACTCTGTGCGAAGCTGCCTTATAATAAATATAATTCCTATACGTTGGAATTGCACTCCTACTAAGAAAAACAATTACATTTTTTATCTGGGTTTCGATCTAATTTCATAGCATTAATTAAAGAGTAAGCTACTATAATCCCGACAGATGTGGTGGCTGCTTAATGAGTCATTATAAGGTGATGTGGCAGGTGTCTGCACTGGGTACCACCGCCCCTGTGAGACCACTTAGCTGTGCTTTACCTTCTGCAGGTAATGAATGGACGCAGTGTTATCGTGTCAACGTCCAGCAAGGATGCGCCGTGTCAGCTATAAACTACCGTAATACTCGACTCGAGCGATTTACATACGTAAGGGCTCTTGGGTGTGACTGCATCGGTAATCGAGAGCTGTAACTCATGATTGGCGGGCAGATTAATTTGGATTTAAACAATACCGAACACCAGTACGACGCGCATGCACCACTGTTACCAACATTGTTACTGCCAGGCTATTTTATCAAGATTAGTAGGCTAAATGGGGTGTATACCAAGTGCGCCACGATTGGGATTTTAATTCTTTTATTTGGGAGGCAGAGCGTAGGACAACAACAAAACAAAATAACAACAACTCACCCGATATTTCATCTCCTATTCTATTTCTCTTTTTCTTTTGACATCACTTACTATCGAGAAAATTTTTTTCAGATTTCTCATTTAAACAGTAGTAACTTTGCGAGTTTTCATATACAGTGAAACCTCTCCTTACGGACATCCCCAAGATACGGACACTCCTCATATACGGACAGATTTTTATGTCCCAACTGAAATAATTTAGAAATATTGATAAATTTAACTCTCGTTTACGGACACTCTCAGACACGGACACGGTCAGCTGTTTCACAGCTCTAAAGCTTGCTTTACCTCCTGACTGCGGACAGAACTTGGATTTAAAGACCTAACGTGTTACAAAAATGAAAAATTTAGTTCTGAGAACTGTACAGAAATTCCTAAACATGAAAGATAATAAGGGTCTCGTAGGCTACCACTAGCCCGGCCGGCTACCCCTTCTTAGCTGGAATCGGGTGGATAAACAAAGTCATAAAATTTAACCTGTTTGATGGGTCCAACATTTCCGCGATCGTGAAATTGTAATCGACACCTGATAGGGTTAGTAGGATTATTCTCTTCACTTTAATGAGTTGTACTGTTTCGAGTGACATGGCACCTGAACGTAAAGGTTAAGTTGAAAACTATAAATAAAATACTGCATAACTGTAGACCTAGAATCAAATTGCATGGCACAGTACTGTATTTTTTTTTCGATCTTATCTACTGTAGTTCAAAGTTGCAAAGAATTTACTGTAGTACAGTACAGTGTATTTAGAAATAAACTACAGTAATACATTTCATTTAAAGCGTGAAGGGATAAATAATGCATATTATAAATTTACTGTTATATTGGGGAGCCTCCCTCCCAATAAAGGACACTTCCCTGGTGCGGACAGATTGTTACGTCCCTTCGATGTCCGTAAATGAGAGGTTTCACTGTATTGGGAAATTTTAGTTCGTCATTGAATCTTTAAAGTGGATATAGGTTAAATGGGTCCGTCTTCTTGCTTATCAAGTAATGTGTAGTCTTAATTACTATGTCACATTTATTGATTGGATTAACGTTTTCGGCAATTGTTTGCCATCATCAGATCATCATAAGTGTCATATTATACACACTGAATACAGATTACGAATATAAGTTGAATGGAGTAATATTCGGGCAAACAAACATGGTTACCACTTGACTAGATAAATGTTACATTATAATTAGATGTGTACTGACTCAGCTGTTTACATGAACAGTATTTTCATTTTATCATAAAAGTTAAGATTGGACACGTCATAATTTAATTTGTATCCAGTCTTAACATTTATGATAAAATGAAAACATTGTTCATGTAAATAGCTGAGTCAGTGCATATCTAATTATAATGTAACATTTATCTAGTCAAGTGGTAACCATGTTTGTTCGCCCGAATATTACTCCATTCAACTTATATTCGTAATCAGTATTCATTATGTATAATATGACACTTATGATGATATGATGATGGCAAATAATTGCCGAAAACGTTAATCCAATCAATAAATGTGACATAGTTAATAATTAAGACTACACATTACTTGATAAGCAAGAAGACGGACCCATTTAACCTATATTCACTTTATCTAATTGCTTATCGGTATACACCATCTTTTCAAAATGAAAATATTGAATCGTTAGCTTAAATGTCTAAAAAATCACCTTAACATTTAAAATATGACCAAAGAATGCCCTCAAAATTAAAAAAAAAAATGACTCAAAATAAAATAGACCAAAAATGTCCTCAGAATTAAAGAAAAACTTAAAAGATTAAAACAGCGAAAAATGACCCAAAATGACGTAAAAACTCTACGTTTCTGTAATCAGCAGCTCGTATCCAGGATTTATATATTTACGGACGTTACAAAGGATACAAAGAAAAAAGATGACGTCATCAAAATCCACGCCATGATTAATCAAAGAAAAGTATCTTTGTAATTGAATTTTTTTTTTTAGCTTTTGTCTATGATCTATAAATATACACATAGAAGGAAAAACCTTAGTTTTGGTTGACTGGTACGTCATCGCGTGACTCCAACAGTCAATAAAACCGCATTATTAGCTTTTTTTAAGATGGCGGACTAGCTACATGCGCTCTAAACAATTGAGGTTAAGTACGACGAATCCACAAAACAGCCATAGAGAAATGCATTCCTCAATGAGGGGAAAGAGGCAGTGATAGTGACAACATTGAGTGATCAACATTCTGCAACTTATCGTTTTCAAGATTTGGAAATGAATCACGCTGATTAAAATGATGGAGCGTTATTAAAGATCGATTTTTTCTAATAATATATATTGCGACATTAATATCTGTCATGTGCACTCAATTTAGTTCTTTATTTTGGAGACTTAGTTCCAGTTTTTTTGTTCATACCTTTGTGACTTTGATGCTTTGACATTGTCAATTATTTTTTTTTTTTTGTTTAAATTAGAAATTAGGACAGAGATTGAACTAAGTCTGAATTTGGTACAGTGTGTAGTTCGTCAAAACAAATTATTTAATACCAAAAAGAAATACGGTCTACAGTTCAATCATTGTAACAGGGTTTACAATAATTCCAGCTTTCTCAATAACTACAAAAAAAAAAACACAAGGACAAAGTTTCAATAAAGTTGGAATTTTATACCGCAACATGGACAGTGCATGTGGCTCTATCCATAACACGATCGTAAGATACTATAACAATATTAATAATATATAGCCTATAACAGAAAATGAAGAACCTTTTAAAAGACAGCAGAGATTTTAGGAGAAATCCTGTCTACAAAGAAGTGTTTCTGCTTGAGGCAAGTGAAATATTTAGTACTTCTATATTTTGTTATAAATCTATTATATGCATAGATTTATATCCAATATAACGTTGACACGGACTCCGTACTAATATTCTGCTATTCTGCACAGTGATAAATTTATATACTGAAGAATTTACATAGGCTATAAATCAGTTTTATAAATTTGAGATAAATAAGAGATAATTTGTAGAAACAAAAGCCCTCCTAAATAAGGGTTCGATAGATCGGCCTACTAATCAATTCATAAAGAATAATAAGTAAACAAAACAATTTTATGACACTTGGAAAGAAAAAGAAAAAACATTAAGATAAGAAAACGTAGGAAATCATTTACAATAAAAATTTTGTTGGGTACAAAT
Source organism: Periplaneta americana (assembly GCF_040183065.1). Classification (NCBI taxonomy): domain Eukaryota; kingdom Metazoa; phylum Arthropoda; class Insecta; order Blattodea; family Blattidae; genus Periplaneta; species Periplaneta americana. Next base: position 124,366,673 of record NC_091133.1, read on the forward strand.
GATTACTAATTATAGCTAAGGATGATTTTAACACGTGAGATCCTATGGCATCAATCGTTGCATCAGAAATGTTATATTGTTTAAGTTGATTTAAAGTTTCACGTGGGATCGTGCCACGGGCACCGAACATGAGCCCAAAAACTGTCCAATGTGTGATGTGGTATTGTGCTCCAAGATGCTGACAACAAGGCTCATATATGACTTGTTTTTCACGACACACCTCTTGTGGCTGTTGCTCATGCATCTCAAAACGGATTGTGGGATCAAAAATGACACCCTTATCCTTCTGCCGATCAATTATGACGATATCAGCCCGTCTAGTAGAGCCATCAGAAGAGACGCAACCAACCTCCTCATAAACCTCATAGGAAATGAAAATGGTAAAATAATGGTTCATAAATTGTAAAAAAGAAATATGACTTTGTAAGTTTTGAGACCCGAAGAATCCAAAAATGAAAAAAATAAATACTTGGTGCCATTAAAAAACAATTTCTTGTCACATTCTTTACAAAAATAAAAAACAAGTTAAAAAAATTGTGTACACCCGTTATAACTTTTTCACATAATATTTTATTTATAGAATTAAAAATAGGAAAGTTACAATCAGTGTCCCACAATTTTTTATCCACCTGGTGTAATAATAATAATCAGTAATGCTTCATTTATCAGTGGCGGATTACTTCAGGCACATGTAGACTTATAGGTGATGTAACAATTCTCTTTCAGAAATAAAATATAATTCATTACATTTAAGTATTAAATATGTGTTTAATCTATTGTTTAACGACGTTTTATCAACTGCATAGTTATTAAACGTGGATGGAATTAGTGATAGTGAGATAAGCACTAGAATTCGCTGTAGAATAGTTTGATATCCGCCTCATAGTTAGGTAAAAGTACGAAAAAATTCAACCAGGTTATCAGTCCAATCGGGGTTCGAACCCACGTCCGAGCATAGCCTCGCAACTCAAGTCCCGCTCGTTAATCCCTAGACCATGGCAGTGGCCCAATAGACGTTCCAACAGCAAAATTTGATCAGGTCTAAGATAAAACAAACTTCATCTGACCCGTGAAACGTCACATGTCCTTCCCGCAGAGATTTAACGTAATCTGTTATAATCGTGAAGTACAGGCTTCTGAAACGAACTGTACATTACGCAGAGGTTTAGTGTAAACTCTTCTAGCCCTGAAGCATAAGCTTTTGAAACGTACTGTACATTACGCAGCTGTACACAGATCCTGACTTTGCATTTTGTATCGTATGTATTCACCTTTTAAACTCATCTTTTCAACCCGGCCATACCACAAAAGAACATTAAACTAAGCGTCGTATTTGTTTTCATGTCTGTCTCCACTTCATCCAGGAGGATAAATGCATTTAAGTTCAAAGGATGATTCTTTCTCCGCCCCTCCTCAAGCTACGTATTATTCTACGTGTTCTGTTACTTTCTCTTGGTCGAGGTACAGAGACTGCACTCCTACATAGAACAACTTTGATCTCTCACCGTTCATTTCCTTCTGTAATAGCTGCTTACTGTGTGAACCTTTCTCTCTGCTTCTTTCACAAAGGTTTGTGTATGTAGGCCTACGCACTATTGTCACATTATTATTATTATTATTACTATTATTATTATTATTATTATTATTAGTATAGCAGCAATATTCTGTATTCTTTCCTGCCTAAGTTGCCAGTCTTCGCCCATCCTTGCAATCTGTCCAAATCACTTCAATTAATTTATTGCAATAATATTGAATGCTGGTTCCTATCCAAATTACTTTTTTTTAGTAGGTTATTTTACGACGCTTTATCAACAGCTTAGGTTATTTAGCGTCTGAATGAGATGAATGTGATAATGCCGGTAAAATGAGTCCGGGGTCCAACACCGAAAGTATATGCTAATATTGGGTTGAGGGAAAACCCCGGAAAAAACCTCAACCAGGTAACTTGCCCCGACCGGGAATCGAACCCGGGCCACCTGGTTTCGCGGCTAGACGCGCTAACCGTTACTCCACAGGTGTGGACTCTAAATTACTGAGATTGGGCATTTCTTATTGTATATCTTCTCGTTTGTCTAAATTTCCCTCAAATATTCTGTCTCCATATGTGTTGAGGTGAAGGTTAAGTAATTTCCTGGCATATCAGAAGTTCATGCTATACCGGCAGTACGCTCATATTATTACTGGAGTAAAGATTATTATATTTTAATGTGTGCACATTATACTTCCAGGATCAAATGGAAAGTAGACAGGCCTGTTAAACATGACCAGAATTATTATTATAATACCACAGTCTAGTATATACAGTCACGAAGCTCAATACGTAGTAAATATGCATCCATAGATAGTTGCTGACCACTAGGATCGTTAATATCGCCTCATTACAGACAATGCGAAATAATACCGGCACAGTCTATTGTTCCTAGCAACGTCACAACTCAAGTTTCGTGACTGTATATACTAGACTGTGATAATACCGTAGTGTAGAAGAAAGATGTGCAGAAGTAGGCTGATAGACATTAGGACAACTTTTATTTCGCCACATAAGAAGCTAGGACAACTTTTATTTCGTCACTTAATAAGCTTATTTCCGAAAACATTCTGGTCCACACCTGTGGAGTAACGGTCAGCGCGTCTGGCTGCGAAACCAGGTGGCCCGGGTTCGAATCCCGGTCGGGGCAGGTTACCTGGTTGAGGTTTTTTCCGGGGTTTTCCCTCAACCCAATACGAGCAAATGCTGGGTAACTTTCGGTGCTGGACCCCGGACTCATTTCACCGGCATTATCACCTTCATATCATTCAGACGCTAAATAATCTAGATGTTGATACAGCGTCGTAAAATAACCCAATTAAAAAAAAAAGACATTCTGACCAAAAGTCATATAAACATTTGTCCTAATCTCAATATTTTCAGAGTTACACTAATTTGAAGTTGTTAGTAAAATACCTGTTTTCTTTAGTTTTAAGGGTAAAAGAATATTACAAATAGAGATTGAACTATTCAGAAGTAACATTTCTTTAATTGGCTAGTATTCTGAAGTTAAAATGTGGTTGTTAATTGCTTTGTACACAATTTACTTCTCAATTTTTAACTAAAAATTATATAATTCTTACGCACTTATCACAACAATTCTTTGGTCGGCGGGAAAAGGCAAATAAGTAAAAAAAAAATAATAAAATAAAATAATAATAATAATAACAATAATTCTTCAGGAGAGACTTTCTTTTTTAATTTATTTTTAACTGAATATAATTATAATAATGAAATTCATGTATGTTGGTTAAAGTAAGACCCTTTTCAATTTAAAATACAAGAAATGTTATTATTTCAAAAATTAGAAAAAATGCTATATTTATGTGATTAGGTACAACAGAAAAATTGACTTTTTTTACTTTTGTGCTTTTTCCCGCCGACCAAAGAATTATTACAAATCACACGACTTTAGGAACTTGGTTCTTTGCAGTTTAATTCTGCATCCTAATGTACTGTTATATCAAGTTATCTTGAACCTTCTGAGCGGGGACAGAGGGGCAGAGGGAAGGAAGCGCGTAATGCGGGTGGAGCCAACTGAGTTGTTTGCGCATGCTCCGCAGCATAATCTCTTGTCAAGAAACATAGAGCTATTTCCTTCACTGCGTACCAGTAGTGTTACCATGGAGCAGCAACCACAGGGTAGTAATTATGGTGAAATCACACCACCGCGGAGAAAAAGTAACGCTGTTATCCATAGCCGAGAAAGAGAAATTATTGCAAATATAATAAAATCAAGCGTTGCGAGGAGGAAAAATTAAACAAATATTTGCTGGAACCTCTTGCTAAGGAATATGAGAAAGCGGATAAATACTCTGGCAAAAGTATTAGTTCCGTGAAGAGAATTAAAAATAATATTGAATTACAACCGAATGAACCTCACACTACTCCGGGAAAGAATAGGTATGTAATGTTTAGAAATTATTGCTATAATAGTTATGTACAATAGTGTGTGTATTGAGAGCGACATAATGAATTACTGTTGCAAGTTATTATTTTCTTATAGTTCTACTAAACATATTATTTCATTCCAGAATTGTGTAAAGTTGAAGTGGACGACTTCGATCAACATGTTATTCGGGATACAATCGAAGAATTCTATCGTGTTCAGAAAGTAGCACCTACGATTAAGAAGATAATTCTGAATGGATGATGCCATTGGCGAAATAATTAATTTTGGAACAAGCGATGATGGCATCAATGATAGGGATATGGATTGTGTATAATTGTAAATTAATGTAAATTCAAATAATAAGCCTGTAAAATATTTTTATAAGAATATGTACTTATTAGCTGAAGGTGTAAGTCATGCAGGCCTATATAATGTACAGAAGTAGCTGTAGTAACTCCTTCATTGCCGGTCCCCAGCCCGGATGAGAGAGGAGTGTACACACGATTATATTTAAATACTTACTCATTACAGGTTAATTAAAGCTTGCTACGAAACTATTTTCTCCTATCAAAACCGGAGTATCGAGAGAAGATGTATTGAACCAAGTTCTTTTACAGTAGAGAGCCGTAAGGTAAAAGAACCAACGTTTTTTGAAAAGAGTCACGTTACCCGAGGGAGGGGCATCCTTGCCGTGCCGTTACGTTGATAAGTACACGCCGTACCGAGCAGTTCCAAAGACAGACTTAGGGGATGTAAGGTTCAAGATAACTTGCAATGACAGTACAGTCTTAAAGAATTTACAAGAGTGGCGTGATTTGTAATAATTGTTGTGATAAATGCGTAAGAGAAATATAATTTTTTAGTTAAAAATCGAAAAAAAAAATGTTTTACGAAGCGACTTTGGGATTCACTACACAGTTTTACCTTCAGAATACTAGCTAATTAAAGAAATGATACTCCTGAATAGTTCATTCTTTATGTGTAATATTCTTTTACCCTTAAAAGTAAAGAATAGTGGTATTTTACAAATAACTTCTAATTAGTGTAACAGTGAAAATATTGAGATTAAGATAAATGTTTATATGACTTTTTTGCTCAGAATATCTTCGGAAATAAGCTCCCTAAGTGGCGGTAAATTCTCGTGAATTACCCTGTATATCGAGGGCATCGTGCCAGAAGTGCGTATCAACAAAACTGTAAGTTTACATTAGAGGCATTTAAATGTAGAATAATTTCTCCTATCCTTGTCTACATCACGAGGTACTTTCTTTGATTCTTCCTCAAACGTTTGTTTTCAAACATAAATAGGTTCCAATAAAATATTTCAATAACGCTGCATTTGTTGATACGCCGTCGATATGTTTAAATATCTTAAAGATACTTTTTGCTGCATCACAGTAGCCTATTTCTCTACACTTCATACAATAAGAAGACAGGAGTTTAAATTCGAACAATGTTCACTGCACTGTACAGATTAATGGCATAGTGACCCTCGTTGGAAATGGAGTTCAGGAACTATTACTCCCAGTAACTTACATTTCTCTTTTGAATGACTACCTTCACAATGGCGGTCATAATCTTGTTCACTGTGTTTAACTTGGATTAGATTCTGTTTCACCAATTTGTTATGGTTATTATGACCTATAAGATTTTCGCTGATATATGCAGTGAGGTATGTAAGTGGTCATTGTGATAAATTACGGTCAAATTGCTGGAACCTTTTCTTACAACTCCCTAATTATTACCCGTCAACCAAAAACGTTCAGAGTAGAATTGTCTTATCTTATCTCCGCCTTGCCCCCAAGGTACAAAATGTCCCTCAGAGGAAAGAGACTGCCATTAAAACAGTTTTTGTTGTGGTGCAACTGATGACCGCTATATAAGGAGTGTCACGGCACGCTATGGTCACGCAGCGCATGAGGGATCCATCTATCCTACCTGCTGCTGTAATGATTGAGTGGGTTAGAGCATCGATCAACACAGCTATCAGGCTAATAGAACGGACATGCAGGCAGAGTAGCTACGCAGCATCTAACAACATGAATTGCTTAATAAATTACATATTATAGAGCAAAGAAAGAAACTGTTACGCGTTTCAAAACTTATCGACTCTTTTCGGTATGATGTAGTCACGTTAAATCGGTCCAGTGAAGAGTGAAATATTTTTCAATGTTTAAAATAACTTTTATTTAACGCTATAGAACTTTGGACTATACTCGTACGCTATACAGAATGTAAAAAAAAAAAAAAAAAAAAAAAGAAAGGTCTAATATTTTGAAGGGTGGTAATACGTATCACAACAAGAGAAAAAAAATCCAATAAACATGTATCCTAAAATTAATAGTTTTTACAAAACACGTGCTTTAAGATTCGTGTGTTGATAATAAGTTAATAGGAACACACGTTCTATTCTCTAGATCAGCCGTGGGGAAAGTGTGACTAGCTATGCATTTCTCTTGCTTCCTACCTCCCTCAATCCCCACCCTCTCACTCACTGGAGTCAAAATCCGTTCCATTTGACCTGCGAGTGGCGTATCGTCGCAATGTCTCTATCGAAACCATAAACCTCTACAAAAACGAAAGTTTCAAGTAGGATGGGAGGGCGCATTTTTTTGCTGCCAATATGATGAGAATATTAAATGTATGATTTGTTCACAAGTATTACGAGGAAAACGTTGTATAACTTAAAACGGCATTATACTACATGTTACTCATGAAACACTAAAAGGTTAAGTGCTGTTATTATTATTATTATTATTATTATTATTGTCATCTCAGCAGATGTACGAATAATGCGGTTAGATCTTCAATTTAAACTCACAGATTTATAACGTGATATTAAATGAAAGCTACATGTAGGCCTAAGGACTTGACAAATGTTGAAATTTTCAAATCTTTGCCAAAAAATAAATATCCGAAGCTTCGTTCTTTCGCTTGCTGTGTTGAAGCCATGTTCGCTACAACTTACGTTTGTGAAAAATTATTTTTAACAATGAAAATAGTAAAAACCAAATTTAGATCACAACTGACAGACAAATACCTTCGTAATCAGCTACGACTGGCAGTAATTGACGTAATTCCTGATTTTGAAACTCTGTCGCAGAGACATTCTGAAGACAGTTAATTTTAGGTTGTGATAATGTGTCCTATGTTTTCTTATTCATTCTTTTCTTCGTTACACGTACTAAACATTAGTTTGTAACCTTATACTGTATGAAATTATATTTAAGTGCTTAACGTAAGGAATTCATCACGATACTGGGGTAGACACCGGTCCCATACACTTCCCCCATGAAGACTCAAACAAGTAACTCCAGTCCAAGGTATGACGCTTTAGACCACAACGCTACGGCATGGAACGAGAAAGTGATTAATGTAACAATCCCAAGCTCCTAAGAACCAGACTTCAATTATCGAGAATATCTACTTTTTCATACTTTATAGTAATGTGTTTAGAGATAGGGCTATGTGTATGTGGGGTGATTCATTCTGAGAAATTTCTAACAAATTCTTTCCTAGTTGCAAGAGCTCGAAACTCTGTTAAACGCAGAGTAAACTATTACAAATCAAATAAAGTAAAAAGCGTAGGTATTTAAATGAATGCAAGTGGAAAATACAGAGTAGGTTGAGAAGATAATAAATTTCGTGCCTTTCAATTCACACAGATTGTGAGAAAGAATCTCCTGCACTGCAAGTCATTTATGAGAAACATTTATACGATCTCAACTTTCCGTTTTATTACCTCGATGAACTTTTTGACCGACGATGTTCTACATATTCTACTTGCGACCTTTGTATTGTCAGTTGATTGTTACTAGAGAACATCCGGATAAAGCTGTCACTCTTGAAAGAAAGCGGAGTTAAAAAATAGCCATGAAAATGAAAAGGGAGCATAACAACAGAATGTGAAAGGAAAGCGAGAAGCAATTTTGTGCCAATTTATTTTATAAATGATTGAAAGCAAACTTTTGATTGTGTTGTGTTAAGACGTTAATACCTTTTCAACGTTAATCTGTACCGTAATGAAATTTATTTTCTATTTACATAATTGTCATTACTAAAAGGACACCTGTGACTCGAGCTCTAACTCCCTGATCTTTTCTCTGAGGGGCCCGATTTCGATCCTCGGTGAGTTTATGATGGAATAAATTGTGATGGACAAAGTAGATGTTATAAATGATTTTTCTCGAGGTAATAATAATAATAATAATAATAATAATAATAATAATAATTTATTTTATTTTACCTGGCAGAGTTAAGGCCTTAAGGCCTTCTCTTACACTCAATCAGATCTATAATTAATACAAGTGCATAAGCAATAATAATAATAATAATAATAATAATAATAATAATAATAATAATAATAGTAGGCCTAATAATAATAATATATAATAATACATAATAATGGTAAATACTGTTATTGAAACTTATCTAAGTTACCAGTTAATCTGAATAGGCCTACATTAGAAATGTAAAGATAATTATTTATGCCTATCATTTATGAAGTAAACATACAATTATTTAGATATTTAAATATAATTACTATTCAACATATGAAGAGGAAATCAATTCATTAAATTAGTCCGAAAAAAAAAACAGCTCAAATTATTAATTATTCCTTACGAATATTACATTTAAGGAAGAATGTAATTTATTATGCCTGTTGAATTAAGTAATTATGTACTTTAATTTTGAAAAACGATACCGCCCGACAAGTTTTAATATCGGTGGGAAGAAAATTCCAGATTCGAGAGGTACGGTAGAACTCCAATTATCCGGATCACGTTTCAGGACAGTTTGAAATTGTTTATTCAAAAAAAGTTGCATATGTTTAGGTGTTTTTATTTCCTGTACTGTACTACCATACATAAGTAAAGCTTTGTTCTGTATGGAATATGAAGACTTATAATTTGAATCTGTTTAAAATTCTATTTTGTTTATATATTTGTAACTTTGTTCATTATATACTGTAGACCTATAGTCATTTTGAACTTTTAATACATGCAGCAGCTTACTATTATTGTTTCACCTCCTCATTTCATCTACAATCTCCAATAATTGAAAATAGGCTGGGGTGAACTTTAGGGGTGCAGTACATCTACGATTATCTTAATATAGAATTTTTACATGACTACCGTTTTGTTCTTCAAACATTAGTAGCCTATATTTGAAGCTTTATACAGCATACCAAAGAAAATCTGGAAACTATTTTTTGGTTTCGTGAAACATATATCGATTCAGTTGTACAGTAATTAGGAGGGTCGAAGAAAAACTTCCTTTTTTTCATACTACCTGTTACATAGTATACTGAATTTTCAAAATTATGGAGCATCGTGTAGCATAATCGTCTACTACATTGGTTCTATAGATTTTGTCATCCGGAACGTTTACCTGCCATCGAACAGGTCCCTTAAATTTTCTGAATTATTTCCACACCTCTAACCATTGATAATTTGAAATCTTAATTTATTGAATGATTCACTGAATAAGAACAATTCGTTTTGCACATAAAATGCAATTTTGAGGAATAAATTTTGCAAGAAAGGAACCATAAATGTAATCCATTTGTTATTAATGGAGTAAAATTCCTTCCGTCGCCGAGGATGGAACCCGGGACTCCAGTTCTACCCACTGGGTGCTCTAATCAGTGAGCTACGCCGAAGTTCAATTCACAGCACCAGATCAAATCTTTCTCCTTTGGTTCTTTCCTTTAGTGGCCATGACAGATTCAGTTGGGTGCTATGATTGATTTTCGGCAAAGATCTAATGGTTAGAGCTCCAGTGCGTAGAACTGGGGGTCCCGGTTTCGATCCTCGGTTCCGGAGTGAATTTTTTTTCATTATAAACAAATGGTGACCATAACAGATAATTCTGTAGATCCAAACATTAATCTTTACATACATAAAAGCAAAGCTATAGATATCGTTCACGACATTTCGGTATGAGGTAGTTTGAGCTATTTAAAAATTATCTTCATTCTTTAATAATGCTCTAAAAGCAGATGTGGAAGCTTTAAACCTCAAAAGAAGAGTTCATTCAAACATATTCTGTTAAATTAAGATTCAAATACTGTGCAAAGGACTTCAATTGAAATATCGACCTACTGTGTGCGTAAATTTTATTAGGTTATTTTAGGAACGCTGTATCAACAACTCAGGTTATTTAGCGTCTGAATGAAATGAAGGAGATAATGCCGGTGAAATGAATCTGGGTTCCAGCACTGAAAGTTACCCAGCATTTGCTCGTATTGGGTTGAAGGAAAACCCCGGAAAAAACCTCAACTAGGTAACTTGCCCCAACCGGGATTCGAACCCGGGCCACCTGGTTTCGCAGCCAGGCGTGCTGACCGTTACTCCACAGGTGTAGACTCTGTGTGCGTAAACTAGCAGTAGTAGTCTATACTGTACAGAATTTTAAAATAAAAACACGTAGTGTGATAAAATTAAGAAAATGAAATCACTTTGGTAATTAAAAAATATTATAAAGTATATTCTTTGCCTTTTTCTACTGTTCATGCTTAATGAAATAAGATTTAGAGGTGAACAGATTTATAAGACAAGTCAATCCTTCATACCCAAGTAGACAGAAGTCAGTAGAATGTATTATTTTCTTTAACATAGTGTCTATAAATCAAATTGTTATTAAGTTTTAAGAAACGACAGTCACGTCCTGGTCACGATTCTGTATAGACAGCTAAGCCTTCCGACGTAGGTAACTCCAATGAATACTAGTTTCGATCCTGAAGAAGCATCACAACTAGTCTGCAAATGAAAATTGCATGCATATCATACAGAGATGCACTCTAATGATTAATCCTTCTTAAGGAAAGCCTTTTGAGCGATGTGAACTAAATCTTTATGAAATTAATTTCGTATAGATCTTTAATTATTAAAAAATTTCTCCACCGTTCCGCACGTTAGTCTAGCATTATAGGTGCAAGTTATGTGAAATATAAATGCCTGGCTCGGGTTTTCAAGCCGCGACCCCCGTTAATTTGGCTGAAGAAACGCAACTTAGCGTGATGAGAGGGAAGGCAAGGGTTTATGAACTCAGGTGGAGAACACGCGTGTCTAGACTTTCTTGCTTTCCCCGGCTACAGAGATTATTTTTTCACATTATACCAATAAAATTCTTAAATATAAATCTCTAAATTCTAGTTACCCACAGTTTCGTTGGAGATTATTATTTTTCCAGCTATGGTGTTTACAGTTCTCAGACAGCTCCCATATCTCGACTAGACTTTTTTATACCTAGGCAGACACATGGTCGGACCGCATAACTTGGAATCAACACGAAGACGGATGTCAGCGTAAGATAACACAGGGTATCATATTGACAATTGACAAACGGATCATGAAGATATATTGTGTAATATTTCGAAGTGCTTAGAGACCAAAGGCTCCTACCGGTCACACTGGAGTGGGGGTTGTGTCACTTGGCTTGAATCTATGAAACAGCGTTGATCTGTTTCTGTGAAGCACGGTTTACTCTAGATAGTGTAATATAGCATTGTTTTATTCCTGCCACATATTTCAGTCGATATTAAAGTGTAAAATGGCCAACTTCTCTTTTACGCCCCTCGTTATCAGTTAGTCTGTTAGTGGGTGTAGAAGAATGACAACATGCGCGAGCAAGAACGGTTACTGTCACTGTTGCTAGTTACTGGATTTGCAGGTTTTTTTTCGGTGACTTTTTTATTAATACATGCAGTTGATACACTTTTTACATTAGCATTTTAATTAAGCATACAAAGCTAATAGTATCAATGATCTGATGTAGAGCTTAAAAACATTATGTTCTACAAAACATACACATAGAAGCTCAAAATAGTAATGATTTGCTACAGATCATATCATCAGTTTTAAACAGTAACAAAGGTGTTTAAAACTCACATACTTTTTGACATAAGCATAACAAAATATACGAAAGAAGAAAGGAACAATTATAAAGGTTAATATACCTGTAACATTTTATCAGAGTCACTTCTCCTCTACCTTATAAGTCTACATACATTCAATAATTATTATACAAAATTAAGATGGTTAAGTAGAAATCTTTTTTCTTTGCTTGCAGTTTTTATTCCTCTGTCTTTATATATGTGATGTATTCTGAAAGAACTGATTTGTAACATTGTATTTTCGATATAAAAAAATCACAGTCGTATTTCTTTGAAGTATTTCTTGCTATGTTATTATCACTTCCTCGTTACTGAAGAGACGTTAGAATTAGTGTGCTCGCTTGTTGTTAATGGAAAAAGCTAAGTTCCTTACTTATGGCTTTTAAGGAACCCGGAGGTTCATTGCCGCCCTCACATAAGCCCGCCATAGGTCCCTATCCTGAGCAAGATTAAACCAGTCCCTACCATCATATCCCACTTCCCTCAAATCCATTTTAATATTATCCTCCCATCTACGTCTTGGCCTCCCCAAAGGTCTTATTCCCTCCGGCCTCCCAACTAACACTCTAAGTTATATGCATTTCTGGATTCGCCCATACGTGCTACATGCCCTGCCCATCTCAAACGTCTGGATTTAATGTTCCTAATTATGTTAGGTGAAGAATACAATGCGTGCAGTTCTGGGTTGTGTAACTTGCTCCATTCTCCTGTAACTTCATCCCTCTTAAAACCAAATATTTTCCTAAGAATCTTATTCTCAAACACCCGTAGTCTCTGTTCATCCCTCAAAGTGAGAGTCCAAGTTTCACAGCCATACAGAACAACCGGTAATATAACTGTTTTATAAATTCTAACTTTCAGATTTTTGGACAGCAGACTGGATGATAAAAGCTTCTCAACCGAATAATAACAGGCATTTCCCATATTTATTCTTTGTTTAATTTCCTCCCGAGTGTCATTTATATTTGTTACTGTTGCTCCAAGATACTTGAATTTTTCCACCTTTTCGAAGGATAAATTTCCAATTTTTATAGTTCCATTTCGTAGGTACAAAGCTAAGTTTCTATTATAATTTAATTTTGAAAATTGTGTAATTGAAGAAGTTCGACTGTATTTCATGTTTTAGCTATGAAATCTGTTTCATTGACATGCTTGAGTTGAAATGATTAAAATGTCACAAAAGTGTGAACATTTGTCAGTTGCTTAGCAACGGCAAAGAGTTACGTCACACTCGTGGCTAACGAGAAAAACAGGCTACGGCGCGACGTCACATTCTTAGTCAACGTTACAAAGCTTATGACATCGTGTGTTCCGTCTTTAGAGTATATTTCGCACCGACATCACGGTCGTCGATCAGTCAGACAGGCTAGCTGTTTGTAATGATGCCCACAGTAGGCTTTCACCTGACGACGAAGAGAGACCTGCTCTTCGAAACGTTGTGCTACAATTTTGAAAATTAGCAATGGAAAAAGACCAAACAGCTCAACCATTGAGAAATTCACCGTTACTCTCCCCCCCCTTCATTCAGATCAATAATAATAATAATAATAATAATAATAATAATAATAATAAAAATAATAATAATAATAATAATAATAATAATAATAATAATAATAATAATAATAATGGAAATATAATAATTGGATATTTATCTTTTGAAGAGGTGGAGAAGTTCAAATATCTGGGAGCAACAGTAACAAATATAAATTATACTCGGGAGGAAATTAAACACAGAATAAATATGGGAAATGCCTGTTATTATTCGGTTGAGAAACTTTTATCATTCAGTCTGCTGTCGAAAAATCTTAAAGTTAGAATTTATAAAACAGTTATACACCCGGTTGTTCTGTATGGCTGTGAAACTTGGACTCTCACTTTGAGGGAGGAACAGAGACTACGGGTGTTTGAGAATAAGATTCTTAGGAAAATATTTGGTTTTAAGAGGGATGAAGTTACAGGAGAATGGAGAAAGTTACACAACACAGAACTGCACGCATTGTATTCTTCACCTGACATAATTAGGAACATTAAATCCAGACATTTGAGATGAGCAGGGCATGTAGCACGTATGGGCGAATCCAGAAATGCATATAGAGTGTTAGTTGGGAGGCCGGAGGGAAAAAGACCTTTAGGGAGGCCGAGACGTAGATGGGAAGATAATATTGAAATGGATTTGAGGGAGGTGGGATATGATGATAGAGAATGGATTAATTTTTCACAGGATAGGGACCAATGGCGGGCTTATGTGACGGCGTCAATGAACCTCCGGGTTCCTTAAAAGCCAGTAAGTAAGTAAGTAATAATAATAATAATAATAATAATAATAATAATAATAATATCGTCATCATCATCATCATCATCATCATCATCATCATCATCATCATCATCATAGCAATCTCCGAGATCTGAGGAGAAGGCTAGGTACAACTGCATTACTATTTTATCACTTTGAACTACAGTGTTTGTAATATTGCATCTCCTCCTATGTTGTTACCCAATTACAGATATATGACAGTCTTCTCTTATGGACCGGATGGCCTTGGCATTATTAATTTTATGAGTGCAATTAATTGTATTCCATGTTTTGTGTTTAATTTATCTTCGACTAACATTTATTGCAGGTGAAGGGAACACCAAAATAATACGCCCATGAAAGTTCTAAAACGAATTAAGATAATAGGCCTACACCATTTTAAATGCCTTTCAATTAAATAATTCTTCATGACTGGTACAATCATTTTTTTAATTAATTTTATTTTACGGGTATTTAGAATAATTTTAATTCTTATGAAACCGGAGGCTCTTTAGGTGTGTGAATTCCAAGTCACTTTTTTCCTTTCTAATCCTGTCGATTAAACACGATCGAGTGGAATAGACATCCGAAATCATAGTGTGCAAAATAGCTCGTCATAGAAAGGTCTCTTGACAGAAATAATAGAGTAGGAACAAATTGCAGCTTTGTTCGGTGGCCTCCAATCAGGCAGATGTAATGGTCTTCAAATTATAGAGCGTACACACGGGGTAATGAGTCGGATAGAAAGTACAGAATCGCACGGGATTCCCTTCTCTTGCAGCCTGCGATGGACTTCCAGTTTCTCCCTCGATGTTAAAATAATGTTTCGTTGCAAAAATTTGAACAGCTGCATATGGTGTCGGCAGTGGTATAAAAATGGCAAAGACGCGGCTTTGGCGCTGATTTGATGCTCGTGGTTTCGAATCCTGCCCAGGACATATTAGTACATTGCATACTTAATGTACAATCTTATCTCGGCGACATACACTGCGTCATGGAATCTTCTTTATGAGTTCGTTTCGTAATTAACTAGGAAGTGCCTAGATTTGTGCTTAGGTTGTCAAGAAAGAAAAAAAGGAAGGAAGGAAAAAAAGAAACAAGGAGAAAAGAATGCAAATCTATCTTTCAGCCAAAGCTCCCTGTGAAGCAGAATTTGAAATCACATATGGTTTTGTGGGCACTCGATGTGGGTTTCTGGCTACTTGTCAGCCCACTCGAGGTATGTGCATATAAATGGAAAAATGGAGACGGTGTCGGGTGAAGTTCCTGGATAGCTAAGTCGGTATAGCGTTGGCGCGCTCAGCCAAAGGTCTTCGGATCGATACCCGGCCCCGGGAACAATTTTTCCCTTGAAATTATTCAAGGAGGGAAGAAGAAAAAATAAAGGAAAAGGGAAGAAAGAAAGGAAGGAGAAAAAAAAGAAGAAGGAAGAAAGGAAAAAGGAAGGAAGAAGGAAGAAAGAAAGGAAAAAGGAAGAAAGAAAGGAAAAAGGAAGGAAGAAAGAAAGAAGAAAGGAGGTAAAAAGGAAGGAAGAAAGGAAAAAGAAGGAAGAAGGAAGAAAGAAGGAAGGAAAAAAGGAAAAAGGATGAAAGAAAGGAAAAAAGGAAGGGAGAAGGAAGAAAGAAAGGAAAAAGGAAGGAAGAAGAAAGAAAGGAGGGCAGAAAGAAAGAAGAAAGAAAGAAAAAAGAAAGAAAAGAAATATGTTGTAGTCAATTGGTTTTCGGTCTATATAATATTTATATTTTTGTTTCTGTTGAGTGAACTCTTGTTTCCCCTTATGAAAAAAGTGTATTCTGTTGTTGATGTTTTTAATGCATTTCAAACGATTATATTCTCTTTTTGTTTTTTTTTGCCTGAGTGTCCAAATTTCACTTCTGTAGAGGAGGGAAGGCAGGACTAATAGGCTATGTTATAGATCCTGATTTTTGATACCTACAAGAAAGAAAGAAAAATACAAGGAAACTAAGAAACAAGAAAGAAAAGAAAGGGCAGAGAAAAACTAAGAAAGAAAGGAAAATATAAAGAGAAAGAAAGGAAGAAGTACGATGAGAGGGGAACGAAGGCGAGAATATAGGGGTAGAAGGTAAGAACAAAGAAAAGAAAGTTGTGAGGAAATAAAGAAAGAAAGTATTAAAATAAAGAGAGGAAAAAGGAAACAAAAAAGAAGAAATGTAACAAGAAAAAAAAAAGAAGTTGTTTGAAATTTCTTACAAAATCGGCCTAGTGAAGTTTTGGATCTGTGATAGTAGTTCGGAAATGGACTCTGAATGTGTTGGCGAGATATGAAATCTCTAAAATTGTAATTAAAAATATATATTTGAAGATCTCTAAACATGTCCCTCAATTAACTCAGTAGCACATCATTGATTTATTAGTCTACGAGCTCTGGTTCGATACCCGGCGTTAACTGGAATGATACTTATGATAGACAAGAGCAGGAATTAGGCGTTTTCCCGGAAATTTCTCGTTTCCTTCAACTTTATTAATTTGATCCCACCAACACTCATCATTCCACGTAACTCGTCACTTTACAACTTTTCCCCTATTCAAGAAGATCCGGCAAAGAATTTTAGCAAACAGAGTTGAACAGGCAGATATAGCTACAGCGTCACTGTAGAACTCTCACGATCCTGATTCAGTATCCGTCATGCGTAGAAATACGTAGTTTTAAACCCGTCAAGGATGTATAGTTGGCGAGACCCAATTGCACACAAAGGACGAGTTAAATCTGGTGACCCTTAGGGACTTGGTTGAGTCATCTTGGACTTCCAAATCCACCAATCGGGTTTCACTCATTTTATCTTTTCTTCCCCAGATAATTATATGGTTGCAGTGCAGAAGGATTTCAGTCCGCGCCTTGCGTAAATGAAATAATTGTACGTTATGCAACGAGCCTATAATGATAGTAATTAAGACGCAAGTATGTTTGTTTATGAAACGAGCGCAAGCGAGTTTCATAAATTTTTAGTTTTATTGGGTTATTTTACGACGCTGTATCAACATCTAGGTTATTTAGCGTCTGAATGATATGAAGGTGATAATGCCGGTGAAATGAGTCCGGGGTCCAGCACCTAAAGTTACCCAGCATTTGCTCGTATTGGATTGAGGGAAAACCCCGGAAAAAACCTCAACCAGGTAACTTGCCCCGACCAGGAATCGAACCCGGGCCACCTGGTTTCGCAGCCAGACGCGCTGACCATTACTCCACAGGTGTGGACTTCATAATTTTCATACGAGCGTCTTAATTACCATTATAGGCAAGTTTCACACGACTTTTTATGCTCGACCATATTTCTAACTTTAAATTATTCAGAAGTATGCATTTCATTTGTATCTGACAGAAGATCGGAAGTGACCTTGTTCATAGCTCTTGAATTGTGAGATATACGCAGACGCGAAAGTATTGATTTTTTCCGAGGAACAATAATGTCATTGACCTTGATGTAATGCAGGGAATGTATAACCTGGAAATTGATTTAGAATTGAAAAACGAGATGACAAATTGAATTTATTTGAATATTATTTACAATTAACGCTAATTATTATAGTAACAGAATATAACCTTCTGCAACGGTATTGGATTTCCAGCCTCCGTGACGTTTCCCTCGTCTTTCGATTGCATATCCGAGAATAATCGAAAACCTGAACTTTAATGAATAGGTGTACTTTAATGACATGCATTAAAGGACTGCTACCAGGTGTATAATTACTACATTTCGGCATGGTCGAGCATAAAAATATTAACACTAAATATCGAAGTAGTAAAAATCTTAATATGACATAAAGTGACTAGTAATGCTTTTGCTAATAGTAAATAATAGCTGCCTTCTAGAAAATGCAGATATTAATAGAAACGATCTCTCTGATATTCGTTTGCTGTAGGAATACATTTTTAGTAATTTATTCATTAAAACTAATCTCCTTCCTGCCCGTATAATAAAGGTAATAATTGTTTATTTGGTACAGAGACAAAAAATTTTAACATCCAGAAATACTCGTTGTTTTCTTTACAGTTACAAACATAAATACGTGCGTTCAACCATCTATTACGACTTTTCGTGTTTTTATCATTTTTATTATAGCAGAGATATAATTTTAAATCACAAAACAGAGACCTGATCTCTGTTATTTGTGGGAATATAGATGGATTCAGATATCCTCCTTACCTTTAATACTTCCTAGAATCGCATTGCACTTTGTGTGCTTGAAAACCCAGTTTAGTGCATTGGTAATGTATTTTACATGAAATCATTTAAGTAATACTATATGTTGATGAAGTAATGATGGGGTTCTCAAGAAATAAAACGATAAATGCTGAACAGTAATAGACGTTTGCAATGTAAATTGTTTAATTAAATCCATTACATGATTCCCCATATTTTTAATTAGTTTTCTTCTCATTTCTGCCTTAGTATGAGAAATTATATTTTATGTGGTAGTTAATATGACGTTATAAAGTGAATACAGAATCATTTACTGCATAGTTTGACAACTTACCACAATATCTTATTACTGAAGATTTTATTGGTAATAGTTCGTAGGGATTTAAATCTATGCCGACAATTATATGCAATTACGAAGTTTCAGTGAAAATCAAACTGATACTTGCAAGAAGTGAACTGAGGATAATCAGAGAGAGATGACAATATCATTATATCTCTCATTCGAGCAGAAGCGAGTGATATTGTCATGATTACAGTATACAGAATAGAGTTGTAATATTAACAATATTTAGACATTTATTGTTATGACATTGAAATATTTGAAATATTTAAATTGCTTGATTTTCAGGCAATCTAACTGTAACAAGGTTTTAATTCATGATATGTGACAAACCTTTCAATCTGTAGTTGCGACTGTACCAAATAGTTATATTTGTTGTATTCAGTTAAAAAAGAAGCAGTGGTTTTATTATTAATGTTTTTCATAATTTTTTTAAAATCTTAAATAGTTAAGCATTTTCTTCTTTATAAAAGAAAATATCGAAGATAACAGAGAGGGTTTGGAATTGAACGGATTACATCAGCTGCTTGTCTATGTTATGTTAGGAGAAAATCCACAAACGATTAGGGAAAACACGGGAATTTTACTAGAAGCAAGTAAAGAGATAGGTTTGGAAGTAAATCCCGAAAAGACAAAGTATATGATTATGTCTCGTGATGAGAATATTGTACGAAATGGAAATAAAAAATTGGAAATTTATCTTTTGAAGAGGTGGAGAAGTTCAAATATCTTGGAGCAACACTAACAAATATAAATGATACTCAGGAGGAAATTAAACACAGAATAAATATGGGAAATGCGTGTTATTATTCGGTTGAGAAGCTTTTATCAACCAGTCTGCTGTCAAAAACTCTGAAAGTTAGAATTTATACAACAGTTATATACCGGTTGTTTTTTATGGTTCTGAAACTTGGACTCTCACTTTGAAAGAGGAACATAGGTTAAGGGTGTTTGAGAATAAGGTGCTTAGGAAAATATTTGGGGCTAAGAGGGATGAAGATACAGGAGAATGGAGAAAGTTACACAACACAGAACTGCACGCATTGTATTCTTCACCTGACATAATTAGGAACATTAAATCCAGACGTTTGAGATGGGCAGGGCATGTAGCACGTATGGGCGAATCCAGAAATGTATATAGAGTGTTAGTTGGGAGGCCGGAGGGAAAAAGATCTTTTGGGAGGTCGAGACGTAAAATGGATTTGAGGGAGCTGAGATGTGATGATACAGAATGGATTAATCTTGCTCAGGATAGGGACCAATGGCGGGCTTATGTGAGGGCGGCAATGAACCTACGGGTTCCTTAAAAGCCAGTAAGTAAGTAAGTATAAAAGAAAATAAAATTTTTAAATATGAGCATTCACTTGTGATACATAATGAGATTGTTTACTTAAAAGCATTTTTGTTCCTATTTAATGTCAACTTAATCGTATTACAAATGTGCTTCTATCAATCACTGTTTGCAGGAAGAATGTATATATAATTCGTCTCTATCATACCATTATTACAAGACAAATATTGAAAGCATCAAGAAGAGAGTGTCGCCTGTGGATTTGGATGGGGTGGGCCCAGGTTAAATAAACGACAATAAGATGTGTCTGGATGTTGACGTTGCAGATAGATGCACTGCAACAAGATACCTGTTTCCCTAATTTGAAAATATTTTACATTTTTTACAGCACACAAAAACAAACCTACACCAAATCCTGAACACACAACTCGATTTCAGAACACACACACTTTTTGACTCCACATTACACTACACAAACACACCTCCATAGGAAACGCAATCAGAAGGCGCGAAGACCACCCAGTTCTGAGGACAGCCCACAGGCTGAAACTAGTCAACAAGGTACCGTAACCTAGTATTTATCACGTGAAAGCAAAATAAACATTATAATCCGATGTTAATAAAGTGTTTTTTGTTTTATTTTGTAAATAATCTCGAGGACCCTCCCCCCCCCCCTCAGCTCTTTACACGACCTCTATTTTGGAACCACGACTTACGGTATGACCTTACAAGTTATTAAGTTAATGGATAGAGAACAGTAATCTCTACTATCTACTTGGGAGGTCTTCGACTCTAAATTTCTTTGCAGAATCAACTACAATAAATGTGTTTGTGCCATTCACTTGGAGTATTAATATTTGCTCTTTGTGTTCGTTCACATCATCATCATCATCATCCTTCACGAATTAGGCCTCTGTAGACCTGTTTCGGCCCCATCTAGCAGTCTTCTTAAAGGTCTTCCTGGTCGACGATGTCCTCTAGGTTTATATTGCATCATAATTTTTGGGATTCTTGAATTTTCCATTCTTCTTACATGATCTAGCCAATTGAATTTGTATCTGCTGATTTTTTCTTCTACTGACTCTACTTCTAATTGTTCTAAAATTTCGTCATTCCTTTTTCGGTCTAAAAGAGTATATCCTGCTGTCCTCAAAAATTTCATTTCCGTTGCTTTGATTCTGTTCATGTCTTTTTTCTTTAATGACCAAATCTCGCTTCCGTATAAAAGGGTGGGTAATGCTAATGTATTATATATTTTTATTCTTGTAGATTTTTGTACTAATTTAGCTTTTAATGCATTGTTTATTATTCCTAGAATTTGTGTAAATTTGGTAATTTTCTTGTTCACATCTTTTTCATTTTGATAAGATATTTCACAACCCAGATAATTGAAATTTTGCACTTGTTCGAGGCATTGGTTATTGTGTATTATCTTACTTCTGACTGGGTCTTGTCCTAAAAATGCCATTACTTTTGATTTTTGTGCTGAAATTTCCATCCCAAAATCTTTTAATATTTTATTTAATGTATACAATCCTCTTTGTAAATTATGCTCTGAATTGGAAATTATGACTTGATCATCGGCATAGAGTAAGGTATTTAATGTTAGAGCACTGGTTATTTTGATTCCTGATGTGTAGATTTGGTTCCATTTTAAAATAATTTAATGTATATAAATATTAAATAAAGTTGGTGATAGTGGACAACCTTGTCGAACTCCATTATTAACTAATTTTCTTTCGGATATACAGTTATTTATTTTGACACTTATTTTACTGTCTGTGTAGATTTCTATTATATTTTGCAATAGCGTACCTATCTTAGGGAAAATTACATTACTTTCAAGCCTCAAACAAGCAGTATAAGGACAGATAATTTGTGTTCGTTCACATTCGGGTTAATTTGCCTTCTGAGTGTACTGCTCACCGGTTTAGTAGCGGATTGGATAGAAAACTCGAGTGACCAAAGAGCACAAGAACAAGTGGAGTTGCCCGAGGCCTTCTCTTCTTCTCTCTTTTTCTCGAGTTTTTTTTACAGCCGATCATCATCGATCCTACACTCGCTCTTGGCTTGATACATAGTTAGCTGTAATTCGAAGCCTATTGTTACGGATATTAACGCTCCCTGCAAGAAGTTAAACGCTGAAACTACTCACTTTTTTACATCCATTTCCTTCCTCTGCGTTGCTTAAGGGTTGACTTCTTGGAACCTCGGAATAGGCACTTTGCCGCCTCGGTCACGGAAATTGAATCATTTTTACACTCCATTTATTTAAAGTACTTTTTGTTGCGTACCTCGAGACATTTTATAAAGATTGGAATAACGAGTGGTAAAGACAGGTCATCCATCATGTAAAGGCAGTCACGAAAACAGATTATTAATGTTGTTGGTTATTCTAGATGTATTCGACAGCTATCAGAAGGGCATGATTGAGTTTAGTGCTTTGGTTCAAACTGCCTTGAGCAGACGAAGTGAACAAAGACTACCGACACCACCCGATACACACTGCTAGCTACTTTTTCAAACAAATTTAGTTAAACCTCCGCCGTCTCAAGAAACCAGGACCACCCAACTTACGTGCGTATTTCGCCTGTTAATAAATTAAATGTCAAGAAGATTATAAAACTAGTCATAAGAATTGAGAAAGAAAGGTTGTCAAGGTAAATAAAAATTACTTATTTAAAATATGGCCGCGCTCATTCGTCTAATAGGCTAGTTACCGTTTTTACCGCTGTATCCAAGGCTCGTCGGTTTTTAAATCAGGTCGGGGTAATGGATTGCTAGAAACGATAGAAATATTTAATGAAAGGAAATAAGATCGGCGATCCCGTCCCAATGTCGTATATATTTAAGATAATCAAACAACGTTGTTCTTGATTAAGATGTCTCCGTGAAAAATTATAGGTTATTTCTATCAGTTTACCTGCTTCGTGGGTGTCTCTTAAGATATAAAACTTAAACGATTTTTGGTTGTTTGGTCTACTGTCCGAAGACAGGTTTAAGACCTCTTAAGTTGAACCTCTTAAGTGACACCAATAACGCATCACTCATGAGACAACTAAGCCAAGGGATAATAGTGTAGGTGATCAGTCCCTTTCCCCCTCCATTATATAGCTACAGTAGTGGCAAAAAAAAAAAAAAAAAAAGACCGGACCGACCCTTGTAACTGATTTCAGAGCCTTGTTCACTCAAAGCACGATAGACTGGTAACTAAGACTTTCGTGGTTCGAATCCTGCCTGGGAAGGAAACTTTTTTTTTTCCTTATTCAAATTTATTCCCAATACTTTTCGATTGTAGCAATATTTTACTACTTAATTAACTTATTATTCCCAGAACATGAATTTTACCAGCAATCGAAAAGTATTAGGGATAAATTTGAATAAGGAACAAAAAAAAGTTTCCTTCGCAGGCAGGATTCGAACCATGAAAGTCTTAGTTACCAGTCTATCGTGCTCTGGAGTGAACAAGGCTCTGAAATCGGCTACAAGGGTCGGTCCGATTTTTTTTGCCACTACTGTACATAGCTGACTATATAGTAACATATTTCACTAATCAGACTTCAGATAACGATCTTTTAAACAAAAATGTACTACTATTCATGGAAAATTGAACCACTGATCTTGCGCAATACGACTGTGATAATGGAGTCTCTAAGTATTTTAAGCCGCGTATGTGAATACATTGCTAGCCCACTGGTCTTTCATCCAGACGGCCCGGGTTCGATTCTCGGTCAAGCCTGTGTGGAATTTTGCGAAGAACAAAACAGACTTTGCAGGAGGTTTTTTCTGGGTACTCCCGTTTCCCTTTTTAATCTCCACTCTAATGTCGCGCTGCACAGGTGCATAGATGAACGGGCCCTATCATTTATGTAAATAATTAGGCTACGTTATTTGCAATGTTTATAATTACTTGTTTTATTCTCTTAGGTGGGAACGAAGGAGGAAGTTTTATAACGCACTGAACTGGATTCTGAATGCAATTGTGATAAATCTAACAACATGAAATTGTTTAAACACAGAAATTACGTATTATCGACTTGTTAGGAAATGCTGTGATTGCAAACTAGTTTTATAAATAAGTACATTTATCCGAGGAGTTGTTAGTGCTGTTTTTATAAAAGAATGCAATTTGCTTACAAATGTGTGGAGATCTCGCAGCGGATCAAAAAGTGATCTTGACTGAAGAATTACGACGTTACTTTCCGAGGCATTGGTAGCAATTACAGCTGTTCTTTCAGGATCTCTTAAGAATCATTTAAAATACTTCTAAAAAACTCGGAATTTAAAACTCTAGATACACAACTTAACACACACAAAAAAAGAGTAATCGGACTTCTTAGATTTCCTATCATTCGGTGTAATTTAGTAACTGAAAACGTACGTATAAAACCGGTTTGAGTAGATATATAAAATTATTTTTAAAAAAGTTTATCTTTTTGTAAACCATTTTTCGATCGAAGGAAAGAATTTTATGAAACAGTCACGGTTGGATTATATGAAGATCTCTCGGCCAATTTTAAGCAAATTTGTTTGCCAAGCGAGATGCTAGCTGTTCCGTGCATTTTATGACCATCTGGTGTTACAGAGAAGACAGTTTGTAATTATGCGTTGTGGCAGGCAAGGCTAATGAATTTTCAACGGGCTGCACTTGCCATGCGGGGAGAAAGAAACGGCTGCGACAAAACGTTAATTTCTAATTCATAAATCAAACGGCACCACTGATGCAGGCTTGCGAAATTTGAATCGCATCTCAAACTCTTAAAGTACGTATAAGGAACCTCAATTAGTCTCAAGATATGATTTTTTTTTATCTTCTGGTGATTATTATAAACCATAAGTTCAGGCTCATGGGAGACGAGAAGAGGAGGCTTCTTTATCGCTCAACCTACCTCATTAACAGTCCCTGGGATCGTTTCTTCGGCGATTATACATTCATATGGCTACATAGTTACATCAGAGTAGCTATTCTGCAAGCATGTGAAACCAAATTATAATACATCTTGATTACACAACTTTTAACACTATATCACTTCGGAATATGTATTATATGTCTTTCTCGTGTTAAATTTTACACTTACCTGTATTTGTGTATTATGAAGAAAGCCAATAGCAGGCCGAAACGTGTCAACCAGGTACTGTAAAAATTTAACACGAGAAAGACATATAATACATATTCCAAATTATAATATTTATGCTGGCTTTAATGTATAAGATAATGCAATTAACACATTTTCGTTTATCCTTCTGTTAATGATAAATTGTAGCTAGTGTGTTCGAATGTAGCCGACAACATGAATATAAACGGTTGTCTGTGTGTTATCACTTATCATGTACGGTATCGTTTTACAAAAAGTCCACTACCATATCGACCCCAGGTTATGGAAATCATCACATTTCCATATTGTGCTATACATAGGTTAAAATAATGTAAAGTGAAACTCCGACAGAAATAAAAAAAAATACTGCAAATATAAATTGATATACAAGTTACAAAACATGTATGTTAAATTTGGAAACAAATAGAGGTAGAAATTTAAAACTTGTGTATATTATCAATTTTTGGATGGAAGTTTGCAATACCGTTTCATTGTAATAAGATAGTAGTAGTAGTAGTAGCAGTAGCAGTAGCAGATTACAATAAACCATCTCAGTCACTGAAGTTATAGTAACTACGTTCACTCAGTCTAAGAAATTAAATATATTGTATTCAGTAACTTGGACTATAAAATGCATGAAGAAGAGTGGAGTTTGTGAAATGGATAGACAGAATAAGAAATGAAGCTATACGAGAAAGAGTGGGTGAAGAAAGAATAATGTTGGAACTGATCAGGATGAGAAAAAGAAACTGCCTATTGAAGGATGCATTGGAAGAGATGGTGAACAGGAGAAAAGTTCGGGGCAAAAAAGATTTCAGATGACAGACAACACTAAGACATATGGATCGTATGCTGAGAATAAAAAGAAAGCGCAAAATAGGTTAGATCGGAGAATGCTGGGTTCTTATGAAAAATCTAACTATGAATAGATGGAAAAAGTAAGTGTAAAATACTCTCAAATGCAATGGTAATTGAGGTAAGATGTCAATGATAATGGTGATGGTGATGATGATGATGATGACGATGATAATGATGATGGTGATTAAGGAGAAAGATTATTACCTCTTGGAAATGCTATAAAGTCTTATCCTGATGATGTTCAAAAGAGACAAAATACTGTCGAAATGGAACTGAATAGTAGTAATAATGCGCCAAAGATAACATGATTATGTAGAAATAAACGAGTGACATAGTTTCTTACTCTTGCTCAAAAATTTGTAAGTTTATTGCCAGAAAAATGTATGTATGTATTTATTTTATTGGGTTATTTTACGACGCTGTATCAACATCTAGGTTATTTAGCGTCTGAATGAAATGAAGGTGATAATGCCGGTGAAATGAGTCCGGGGTCCAGCACCGAAAGTTGAGGGAAAACCCCGGAAAAAACCTCAACCAGGTAACTTGCCCCGACCGGGATTCGAACCCGGGCCACCTGGTTTCGCGGCCAGACGCGCTGACCGTTACTCCACAGGTGTGGACCGTATGTATGTATGTATGTATGTATGTATGTATGTATGTATGTATGTATGTATGTATGTATGTATGTATGTAATGCTCAACCAGATTGATTCAACATCATTTGGTTTCTGGCAGACCAGTACAAAGTCCCCATAGGAAATTTAAAATTTACACTTTTTTTTTTTTTTGCAAACATTTAAATGTCCCCAGCTTATAGACCCCTAATAGAAATTTCCTCATTACAAACGATGCACTGAGATGATGGTAAAATACCTAGTTTATATGGGCAAATTGCAGTATAGCGAACGTAGAAGTTCCGTCCACGACCCCTTCCACTTTTCCCCTACTAACTCATCAGACACTCTACGTGATAGGCGAGTGTTGTGTCGAATACACATTTCATGTGAGTGGGGATGACTTCCCCTACTGGCGTTCGCTATATTACGATTTATCCGAGAAATTCTTTCTTAAATGAGCGGTTAACTAATCGTTGCCAGAAAAATATAATACAAAGAAATATTGTAAATACACAAAATTCTAGCATTCCCCTTATAGACAGCGATCTCGTGCTCAGAGAAGGGAGGGAAGATATATTAGCATTTTACAATTGAAAAATTTGTAAAAAAAAATCGCGTTCTATCACTAGCAAAGAAAACGAAAATTTGTTCTTTGTCTTGAATATGCTTATTCAGTAATACTGATTTGAGTGAAGTAAAAAAAAAAAAAAAAGAATAAGTAGGAAAATCTAAAAGAAGAGGGAAGAAATTGTTTGGGGTGGAAGTACAAAAATTAATCTTAGTCCGTTAAATTTACAACAAAAACGAATAATTAAAATTTGTTTGAAGAAACGTTTCGATTATCCAACTAAATTAATTTATTCTGAATTTAATGTATTTAATATTGAACAAATTTATAAGTATACGCTGTTAAAATTTTATCATAAAAATCGTAATAAGTTTGTATTACAGACACACAATTATGACACAAGACGAAATATTAATTCAACATTAGTAGAACCTAAATGTCTCACATCTGCTGGTCTAAAGCATAGCATAAATTTTGGCCCTCGGTTGTACAATGCTTTAACTAAATTACACCCAGAACTTCTAACATGTAACCCACTAACATATAACAAGAAAATTAGAAACGTGTTAATATCTTAAATTTGATTAAATAAATTTATAGCCTATGTGTATGAATTAATCAACCTATATTATATTTGTATTCTATAATTTTGAAATATATATTAATCCTACTTTTCACGTGCGATATTATTCTTCTCTAGTGTTAATATTATATTATATACTTAATTCCATTGCCGCTGTAATTATATTTTAGTTCCTATTTTATTTCACTTATTTATTTATATTATTATTATTTTTTATTTTAATATTATATCTGAACTGCGACCGAGCACGAGCGCTGCTCATTCGGTCTCAAATTTTGTTAATACTACTGTATCTTCTTTTTATATTGCTTGTATTATTTTATTTGTATTTCTCTTTGTTTGGTT
The DNA here is from genome assembly GCF_040183065.1 of Periplaneta americana. Taxonomy (NCBI): domain Eukaryota; kingdom Metazoa; phylum Arthropoda; class Insecta; order Blattodea; family Blattidae; genus Periplaneta; species Periplaneta americana. The sequence continues at coordinate 124,394,644 of NC_091133.1, forward strand.
TTGTAATTATATTTCTTTATTCTGTATATTTGAATTTAAATAAATAAATAAATAAATAAATAAATAAATAAATAAAATTGAAGACGCAGGTGCAGGGTAAGAAAAAAACAGGAAGTACAGAACGGAGGAATAGGGCAAAGTAAGCAAAAAAAAAAATAGTTTCACACTGATCGTTCAGCAACAGAGGAATAATAATAATTATATTTTCGACTTGTATTGACGGAAGTCTTTACGATGCGGTAGAACTTGTTACACTCTACTGCGAATCGGTCACACACAAGTCGCGTGCGAAATATTGCTTTCACCTCAGCTTCTTCCGCCATTGTCATCACGTGTGCTGGACCACCAAGTAACTACTGCTGGTAGCTTATGCTCTCGGGGTAAAGCCATGCCGTCAGGTGCTTGCCGTGGTGAATTCCTCTTTGCACAGCAACGTGTAATAAAACGGGACCCAGGAACACGTGCACCAACAGCTCTCCTCAGGTCAAAGGAGTGCAGTTTCCACGTCTATACACTTCGTGATCTGAGAAGTATATTCCATTCCACTCTTCGTTGAAGTTCGAAATACTTAAGATCAAACAATAGGTAAAATTTAATCTTTGTACAGTAGAATCTCTATTATCCGTGGTAATGAAGGGGGTGGGCTAAACGGTTAATCGAAAAAATCGGATAATCCGCACCATAAAAGATTTTCATAAATTTAGTGATTAATTCTCACACTTCGTATTTTCCTCTATGATCTTCTATTGAACACGCTAGGCAGTGGATCAGAAATTCACTGATTTAAGTCTGGTTGTTAACAACGGGCTTCTAAGGGACAAGGAAACCCTTGCAATGGTTCTCTGTGGAAAGATAGGAATATTGGAAGTCTGATGTTGCAGATTTACATTCTTTTTACATTTTATCCTTGATTTTTATTAAATTGCACACAGCTGTGATTCCAATCTCGTATTGTGAGATAAGCCACAGTTTCTAGTTCTCAGAACCACTAAGTTATTTGCAAGTTTTTAATACCTAGCAAAATACGATTTCTTTTGATACCCTTGGAAGGCATTTTATATAGAAGTGATACAGTAATAATAATAATAATAATAATAATAATAATGATTTATTTAACCTGGCAGAGTTAAGGCCATACGGCCTTCTCTAACACTCAACCAGGAGTAAAGACTGCGTTACAAAAACACTACAAATTTACAAATTACACTACAATTTTACACACAAAACTGAATAAGATAATAATAATAATAATAATAATAATAAAAAAATATAAACAACAAATAAGAAGAAATCAGACATAATATATAACATACAGAAAGAAAGAAAAAAGCATAATAATATGTGAAGAGCAGGTCAAAATAAATGAGGCATACAAAAAAAAGACAATTATTCATAATAATAATAATAATAATAATAATAATAATAATAATAAATAAGAATAGTAATAATGATGATGATGATAATAATAATAATAATAATAATAATAATAGTAGTAATAAAATAGTGCAGTACAAAGTATACAGTGAATACAATATTTCTAAGTACACACAATAAGAAAAATTAAGATTATATATAGCTCAACTTATCACATTAGAGATATAACATTATCGGAAATTATGAAAACAAAAATATAAAATAAGTTGAATATCATTAGAACATAAAAAAAAATGTGAATTCGTGGAAACATGCAATACAACACTTGTCATAATAGTAAGTTAGTTTGGCAACTCGTCATAAGATAATTTTCTAACTTGGATTTGAAAGAATTCAATGTTCGGCAGCCCTTGACTTCAGGCGGCAGAGAGTTCCAGTGACGAGAGGTAGCAACAGTGAAGGATGAGGAATACAGAGATGATGTGTGAAGTGGAATTTCTAGCGTGTTATCGCGTTGTGATCGAGTATTAATATTATGATAGCGAGAGAGAGTATGAAAACGAGCGAATAAATAATATGGGGATGAAGTGTGCATAATTCGATATAAGAGAGAAAATGAGTGCAGATTTCTCCTCTCATGTAACCTAAGCCATGATAACTTCTTGAAAGAAGGTGAGATATGATCATAGTATCGAACATTACAAATGAAGCGGACGCACGCGTTATGAACACGCTGTAGTTTCTGAGCGGAATCAATCCTGAGATCACTGAACAAAACGTCGCAATAATCGAAGTGAGGTAGAATGAGTGTCTGTACCAGCGTCTGTTTTAATTTAGATGGATAATGATACAATCTTTTTAGTGAATGGAGAATAGAGAATGCCTTCTTACATGTATATTTAATATGCGTATCCCAATTGAGATTAGACAACTCGAACAGTAGGCTATGCTGTGTAAGGGTAAAGTCTTGTAATAACACTCTCTAGGAAAAGTAAAGTGCTAATATAATGTACAATGCTTAATATTATATTTCTGTAGCAAAAAATAAAAGCGAGAGAAAGATAGTCGGATAATCTACCAGTCGGTTAATAGTGTGATGGGTAATCGAGGTTCGCTGTATGTATCGAGGGTTCTTGTAATCACGTCGGGTTTTGGTTTTTACCTGTGGAATTTTTAGCCTTTAGCTTTAAATTAGATGAATACAAGGCGGGATTTCCATGTTGTGGGGTTTGCATGACGCTATACCTCAAATTGAAAACATACGACTTTGCTATAATTTAATCTTTGCTATTAATAACTATTTTTTAGAGTTACGTCGTGCTAATAATGATTAAAATTTGTGGAAAAAATCTTAATAATATTGTTCATATTTCTCTTTCTATTTCTTCATATTATTATTATAATAATGATGACCATGATTACTATTATTACCTTTAGTTGCGAATAAGCTCATTTAGGACTACGCAAAGTACTTAGAGGCGTTTCTTTGCCTTTATTTTTTCCCATACTTCTCTTATTCTTTGGCTGTGGGCTTCTTTTTTCTCTTCAGTCCACGTTGTTCCAATCTTTTTCTTCGGTTTTTCCTCTTCGTCAACTTAAAATTTATGAACTTTGATGCTAAAGATTTCTCTGTTTAAGATGTCTTCTTGTGTGAATCGTGTCAATTTTAAGTCATTTTTTTATTTCGCCCTTTTTTATGATATCTGTTTATGCGTTAATCATAAAATTCAACTATTTGTTTTGTGAGTCTGTCGAGATTCATTCTTTTGATGTGTCCGTAAAATTTTAACTTTCGTTTTCTGTCACTATGAATGTCTGTGTATTGTTTTTTTATTTCTTGTTTCCTTCTGAGCCTGTATTGCTCACCTATGACGTTTGGGCCGAAAATTTTCCTTACGATTTTGCTTTCTTTTTTCTAAATATTTTAGACATCTGCTTTTCTATATAAAGTTAACGTTTCAGCTCCATAGAGACATTCTGGTTTAATTACAGTGTTATAATGTCTTAATTTTGTATGTTTGGATATGCACTTTTTATTGCAAATATTTTGAGTGAGTCGATATTCAGTCTCTTTTTTGGGGGTGATCTAATTTTGTTCGCTTTTGTTTCAATTCCTGAATCATTTCAGAGAGGTATTTAAATATTATTATTATTATTATTATTATTATTATTATTATTATTATTATTATTATTCCTCGTTATTTATTCATACCCCTCATCATCTATTTCTTATTTTCATTTTTTATACATTATTATTATTATTATTATTATTATTATTAATCTATTTGTTCTTTATATTTCTTCTCAATCTAGTTCTTCTTCTAAAATTTTTAATATTCTAAGAAGAATAAAATACTTTCCACCATAACTAAGATATAATCCATTCCTGAACGTAGAATCCTTGCTGGTTCAATTCCAGTAATACGGTTATGTTCTATTCCAAGAATCACCATCTCCTATTCGGGACTTTTATTTATTGGGCTCCTTCGAACTGGTAGTAAATTACAATGTCAATTTTCATAAAGTCATTTGAAATAAGTATAATTATTTAATGCTAAAATCGTTTTATTTCTTATTATATGAATTGTAAAGGAAGAGTCGTGCTGAAAAACAATAGTGAAATCTTGAGCAAAATCTTTTAAAGATTTAGGATAAATGAAGACACATCAGAAATTCTGAAACGTTGGTCAAAATAAGTTTGGCGAAAGAGTAAAACACAATTTATTTTAGAAATGAAAAAAAAAATATATATATATTTATTTGTTTAAAAGCTGCTAATTTAAAAGACAATTTTGTTGTCATTTTCGTTCTCAGACATTAATATAACCTCACATCGATATTACGACGAAGTGAAGACAAACGACTGTGAGCATCTGTAATGTCGATATGAGGAAGAACGGAGCGTGTGAAATGGACAGACAGAATAAGAAATGAAGCTGTGCTAGAAAAAGTGGGTGAAGATAGAATGATGTTGAAACTGATCAAAAAGAGAAAAATAAATTGGCTGGGGCAGAAGAAGATATCAGATGATAGACAACATTAAAGTACGTGGATCGTATACGTATTCGAGAAAAAAAAAACTAAAACGGTCAATCTGTAGTATATTTAGGTAGGAAAATGTTGATTTCAAGGCGTTAAACGCGTTGATAATCAATATTAAAGCGAGAGATTAAGTATAGCCCGTGCCTTTTTCTAGCCGTACGTGCGTAGAAACTCTACCTACGTAATATAGTCAAACACGTGTTAGCCCTCTGCATTGCTTAAGATAAAAACAACTTTTTTGCTCTCCCACGCCCTAAAAACCGAAACTGCAAAGCGGGTTGATTACCACGCACTAATCTCTCCACGAGCTGAGTACGTGTCTAGGAATTGTTAATTCCAGTTCACACGACCGATTTATATTCATTATACTATTTATATTCACTCGGTATCGCGATGCGCTCATCAGACAACTGTTCCCATTTACTAAAGCGAGCATATGCAAGCTTGCCGCTTTCAATTTGTACGAAAATGAGCTGCGTATTATTCTGTAGCACTGAATTTACGCCTGCTTCACAGCTAGTCTGAAGAGCTAGCTTAGGTTTAAATTGGTGCTATAAATGTCTGACTCTGTTTCTGCCTCTATTATCGTGTCTATCATTTAAACTTTAACTGCCTTTACCGACTTCTAATTTGATTATCCACAGCTATTGATTGTTTATAAGGTCTTTTATTAGTAGAAAGTAGGTTTTTAGATAGCCTACTGAATGCAACATCTGCTGCACTACAAAAACCACAAAAGCGATTTAACCTCTCGTCGTTGCTGTTGGTGACCAAAGACATGAAACTCAATACTTTCATGGATCCGAATGCGTTACGTGACAGCCCATGGAGGGACATGGCCTAACAGCCGACTGTTGGCCTCACATCTACATGTGTCATCAGAGGTTGCTTTTTTACGACGCTTTATCAACAGCTTAGGTTATTTAGCGTCTGAATGAGAAGGTGATAATGCCGGTGAAATGAGTCCGGGGTCCAACACCGAAAGTTACCCAGCATTTGCTCATATTGGGTTGAGGGAAATCCTCGGCAAAAACCTCAACCAGGTAACTTGCCCCAACCGCGAATCGATCCCGGGCCACCTGGTTTCGCGGCCAGACGCGCTGACCGTTACTCCAAAGGGAGTTCGGGATTAATTCGGAAAACGTCCTGAATTGCTTGCTGGAACAAACCTATTGTAGCTCCCCAAATTCATCACAATCTTGGGTGGGTATCAGTCCCATACACTGGCCGAAATTTCATGAGAAAATGAATTTTCTTATGAAGTCTCAGCAGTCTTCAGATCAAATTTCTGTACATTTAAAGGACAAAACTAAAGTTATTTCAATCATTTATTGTCATAATACACTGCTCTCTTAAATTGACTGAGCATATTGGGAATTAAATCAATGACTTTCGCAAAACATGTTAACCTATGAAGTATTTTATATGAAACAATTTTTATCTCGAAAAGGAAGCAAAAGCGAGCAAAACTGTATTAAACGTTTTTGTGTGAAATATCTCAAAGAATAACTCTTTGAAATTAATGATATTATGTAGGCCTACTGTTCATCCTGTATGATTAGGAGCATCTTAAAGAAATGAAAGAATAATGTTAAAATTCCTTTGAATTCCATTAATTACAATTATAAATATCAAATAATGAGGTAAATAGAATTTTTTTACTTGTTTACTTAACGACGCTGTATCAACTACAAGGTTATTTAGCGTCGATGGAAATTGTTGATAGCGAGGTGAGGCCGAGAATTCTCCATAGATTACCTGACATTTGCCTTGCGGTTGGGGAAAACCTTGGAAAAAACCCAACCAGATAATCAGCCCAAGTGGGAATCGAACTAGAGCCCGAGCGCAACTCCAGATCGGTACCGGTAGGCAAGTGTCTTAGCCAACTGAGCTACGTTGGTGACTAACAACTAAATTAATGTTTATGTGTTATTAAATTGTGTAAATATTGTGTATTATCATTATTTGTGAATGTATCAGTTTTAAGATTAAGTTTATGTACTTTTGAACTATTAATAAATAATATCCAATATCCAATATTACATAATTGTTGTTACGCAGAAAATATCGGATAAAGAGGAGAGAAATAACTTCACCTTCAGGCTTACACTCATAAAGAACTAAATCTAGTCATTCAACTCTCCCATAAAATCATGATGTCATTACAGCAAATAGTTCTGTACGTGTCGTACCATTTAATAATGCTGTTTTCCTTCTTCACGTATCTCGAAAGCTTTTGATGAACGAAACGTTTTAATGACCCTTTACTTCGAAGTATAACATTGAATTAAATTATCATCACAGCAAATACGGTTCCCTCGTTTATACCGCACATTCCTCGAAGCCTTGATAACTGCATGCTCCGTACAGATCCTGCCGGCAATTGTGCATGTCACTACGCAAACAGTCGATTGCAAATGATTAGAAAAGCAAAAGTTTACATTCCTGCAGGAAAGAAATAGGAAGTGTTGGCTGTTTACAGATCCCAAAGCACTTAACAATGCCTTTACGCTACACTTCCAGAATGCATTCCGTTAAGGCCCTTCGCCAAGACCGGTCACTCGCAGCGGTGTAACACGGGGCTTGTAGGAAAGCGAAAAGCTCGACAAACAAAGAGGAGTAATGCGATGTGGGCCCATGCGAAGTGTAATGAGATTTTGTGGGTAATGTATATGTCAGGGGTAAACAATTCCAACAACGTACCGTCTCTAATGTAGTGAAACGAGTAAAAAGAAAGGAGCGGAAATTACACGACCGTTTTGCACAAGAATGCCAGTAGACGGACTACTACAGAGCAGAAACATCTTGGGTGAAAAAAAATAAGTTGATGGATCTCCTAGGACATTACAACGAAAATAGAAATTTTGTTCTCATAGCATTCTTCATGCGCTCGTAAACAGTATAATCGAGAAAATGATTATGTACATGTTTTTACAGATGTGATATTTAGTCAACATGCAGGGTGATTTAGGAGGAGTGGTAAATCTTTTACGGTCTTACTAATAAAAACTCTATATACAGACGTTTAACTGTCTTGTACTTATACAATGAGTAGCTCGTTTATAAGTCGTGTGTAAATTCCTTACTAATAATCACTACATACGTCGTGTATAACAGTATAACTCTTACACAGCTACGTCATAGTTTCGTCATTACTTCATTGCGAAAGGTAATAGAATATCTGAGGTTCTCTACTGGATCCGGTAGAGCGCTCTAGTGTGGCGTGTTAAATATCGATAGTACAACTGGCTCCAATCGATTACCAGACTACATTTTGGTCAAAGAGTACAAGCTACAGCAACATTATTCCAATAATTCTATGATCTTTGGTTTGTTCTTCTGTGGTTACAAGGTAACCATCATCATAAAATGACAGTCGATACGAACAGCTGTTAAAGCGGCGGCCATTTTTTCCCTATATACAACGCTTAAACAAGGGGTTTCGTGTATATAACTACTGCAAAGCAATTCCCATTGTATAGTTACAGCCTGTTTATACGTCCATAGCTTATTCACGGTTTATTAGTAACGTTTTCTGTCTCAACTCTGCATAAGTCTCGTATAAAAACTATACACGGCTTATTAGTAAGACTGTTAGAGGATAATAGTTTGGACTATTCTGAATAAAAAACTTCATATAAACATTTGTAAAATTTTCAATATGTGTGCAAATACAGCTGTTTGAATGTTACACATAACAATCTTTCCAAATGGCAAGAAGGAAAGACTGCTAAAACCTCATTTAAAGCGCTGGTAGAATTTAAATGAACCAATATCTGAGCAAAACGGTCTCGAGATGAAGCACTGATTATGACAAAGTTGAATACTTAATTACGATTTGTGATTTTAACCGAATCTATGTAGGTATAACAACTTTTATAGTATAGTTATTACTAATTATTTAGAAATACCGTTATCATCATCATCATAATCATCTTGTTACGTCGTAAGGGCGGTGGTTCAATCCGAAGGTCGCAGGTTCAAACCCGGCCGAGACGATGGATTTTGAAGGGAAATTCTTGATGTGGCTTCTTCCAGTAGGAAAGCAAAGTTGTGGGTTCTGTGTCGAATGTTTTACGGCACGTAAAAGAATCTTGTCCCTGACAGGGACTGCGGGCAAGATTTGTCGTCTGTTTCTCTTCACGTTGAATTTCGACTCTGCATATACTCTTCAGTTCAAAGTGTAACTAAATAAAGTATAACCACCACTACTACTACTACTACTACTACTACTACTACTACTACTACTACTACTACTACTACTACTACTACTACTACTACCATGTCGTAGGGACCATTCATATTAAATGGGAAAGAGAGAGAGAGAGAGAGATTTCTTTCATCTTCTGCCAGGCCGCTCTACATAATTATCTTAGTCTTCTAGATCTGTAGTTGGATACTTCGTGTATTTGTTTATTTAACTTCATTCGGAGAATATATTGATAAAAGTTACTAATGTGTTATGAAAAACATCAGTTCCATGTAGGTGTGTCAAAAATTAACATTACGGTTTACTGGAAGAACTTTGCGTAAATATTCCAAGAAGTTAATGAAACTGACCTACTAATACCATATGGTGGCCGGGTAGCTCAGTTGGTAGAGCAGCTGGCTACGGACTGGAAGGTCCGGGGTTCGATCCCAGGTGGTGACAGGATTTTTTCTCGTTGCCAAACTTTCAGAACGGCCCCAAGGTTCACTCAGCCTTCTATAAAATTGAGTACCGGGTCTTTCCCGGGGGTAAAAGGCGGTCAGAGCGTGGTGCCGACCACACCACCTCATTCTAGTGCCGAGGTCATGGAAAGCATGGGGCTCTACCTCTATGCCCCCCAAGTGCCTTCATGGCATGTTACGGGGATACCTTTACCTTTACCTTTTTTACTAATACCCTATATCAGCCTAAATTTACTCCATTCGACTAGTAGCAGTAGTAGCAGTAGCAGCAGCAGCAGTAGTAGCAGTAGTAGTAGCAGTAGTAATAGTAGTAGTAGTAGCAGTAGTAGTAGTAATAGTAGTAGCAGTAGTAGTAGCAGCAGCAGTAGTAGCAGTAGTAGCAGCAGGAGTAGTAGCAGCAGCAGGAGCAGTAGTAGTAGTAGTAGCAGGAGTAGTAGTAGCAGCAGCAGCAGCAGGAGCAGTAGTAGCAGCAGCAGCAGTAGTAGCAGCAGCAGCAGGAGCAGTAGCAGTAGTAGTAGTAGCAGCAGTAGTAGTAGCAGTAGTAGTAGTAGTAGCAGCAGTAGTAGTAGTAGCAGCAGAAGTAGTAGTAGCAGCAGAAGTAGTAGTAGCAGGAGCAGTAGTAGTAGTAGTAGCAGCAGGAGCAGTAGTAGTAGTAGTAGCAGCAGCAGGAGCAGTAGTAGTAGTAGTAGCAGCAGTAGTAGCAATAGTAGTAGTAGCAGTAGAAGTAGTAGCAGTAGTAGTAGTAGTAGCAGCAGAAGTAGTAGTAGCAGCAGCAGGAGCAGTAGTAGTAGTAGTAGTAGTAGCAATAGTAGTAGTAGCAGCAGCAGTAGTAGCAGTAGTAGTAGTAGTAGCAGCAGAAGTAGTAGTAGCAGTAGCAGTAGCAGCAGTAGTAGCAATAGTAGTAGTAGCAGCAGTAGTAGTAGTAGTAACAGCCGTAGTTTAATTTATATTACATAGATATAGTGCTAGGTAATAGAATATAAATAAGATAAAATAATAAATTTATACAATAATATACTAATTGATAAATTGTAGTTACAGACAAAACAGAATACTACATACTACTTTGAATGAATAACAATATTATGTATGAATGTTTAAACTAGATGGGAAATCACAGACTAACTAAAATTGACGATAACAGTAGCAGTAAAATAGTAGTAGCAACAGTAGCAATAATAGTAGTAGCGACAATAGCAGCAGTAGTAGCAACAGTAGGACAGGAGTAACGAAAGTAGCAACAGCAGTAGTAAAAACAGCAGCAGCAGTAATATCAACAGCATCAGCAGCAGTAGCAGGTCTAGCAATAGCAGCAGTAGTAGCAACAGTAGAAACAATGGTAGTAATATTTTATTTCACGATACTACAGAGGTTATTCAGTGTCGCATCTCAATGTAGACGAGAAATGGCTGACACATTTTGCCTGGTGTCCCTTTATCAAGGTCAGAGTTTTTCTGCCGTAAATCTACGACACGGACCACCCAGCTTTTTTTCTTCCCGGAGGAAACCATGATAGAGATTTTATCGCTCTTTAAAGATCATGCCCCATCCGTGTTTGAACCAGGGACTCTCGGCTCCAGCAACTAGCCGGTCTCTGCTAGAGCACGGAGCCTTGTTCACCCCTGTTATACACCATTTTGAGCTAATGGAGAAGCTCAAGGAGTTACGATGGTGCAGGTGATTGCAGACACTTGAGAGAAGCTCTGACGCTACAGTAAACAAGACCAGTCAGTCCGCGGCGAACAGTGTAAATAACCCCGGCGGCCGGTAGTGACCAGCTCAGCGGATTCCCAAGTGCCCACGATTTAATCTTGGGTTTCGTTTAACTTACGTACGTTCTAATAAGCGAATTATTATCCATAGAAATGCACAATAACTTGTCCGTACAAATGGCATCACGTCTACTAATTAATAACAGTAAAAACACGCAAAGACGATTATTGTCTGTTATCCGCACTAAGGCAGAGTAGATGTTTTAGTGAGGAGAGAAGAAGGCAGGATCTGTTGAGGTTTATAGTTGGGCTCACGAAGTAGAAATTATGAGGTGATAAAAATTGTGGGATAAGCAGCCATGATTGATTGAAAAACATCGATCCGTACCGTTTTATTGGTCAAAAGTAGTATCACTTAGTAAAAGTGTAATAGTCAATGAAAAATCGCAGGCTTGACCGGGGCTTGAACTCGGACCGCTGCATGACAGGCTGGTCTGACTACTCAGCCACAGTAGGGGACCATTTACTATTTTTTTTCATTCTAGTAGGTTATTTTACGATGCTTTATCAATATCTTAGGTTATTTAGCGTCTGAATGAGATGAAGGTGATAATGCCGGTGAAATGAGTCCGGGGTCCAACATCGATAGTTATTCAGCATTTGCTCATATTGGGTTGGGGGAAACCCCCGGAAAAACCTTCAACCAGGTAACTTGCCCGACCGGGAATCGGACCCAGGCCACCTGGTTTCGCGACCAGACGCGCTAACCGTTACTCCACAGGTGTGGACACCATCTACTATTAAGAATAAATCAATTTTCATCGCATCTTTTCAAAGGCCTTTCGAGCTAAACAACCGACGTAAAATGAATTTCAATAACCGCCAAAACGACCTCGTGTGTTCTACTGCTTTGGAGTACTGATCATGCGCAATGCGTTAAATTTGGAACTTAGAAAATTCAGACGGGTTATTTTTTTTCTGGAACTATACTTACGAAAGGAAGATAAAACTTTTCTTTAATATCCACAATATATTAGATTGGGGCCGAAAACGCTATCGTTGAACCTTAAACAATTAGTTAAAGAGATCTGAAATGTGGATATGGAGAAGGATGAAGCGTGTGAAATGGTCAGAAATAATAAAAAATGAAGCTGTGTTGGAAAGGGTGGGTGAAGAAAAAGTGATGCTGAAACTGATCAGAAATAGGAAAAGGAATTTCTGGGTCACTGGTTAAGAAGAAACTGCCTACTTGAAGAATGCACTGGAAGGAATGGTGAACGGGAGAAAAGTTCGGGGTAGAAGAAGATATCAGATGATAGACGACATTAAGATATATGGATCATATGAGGAAACGAAGAGGAAGGCAGAAAATAGGAAAGGTTGGAGAAAGCTGGGTTTGCAGTGAAAGACCTGCCCTTGGGTAGAACACTAAATGAAATGAATGTAATTATTATTATTAGTTGCTTGAAATTGTATTTTTAGATGCTTAGACATAATGAGAAATGAAGCTGTGTTGGAAAGAGTGGGCGAAGAAAAAGTGATGCTGAAACTGATCACAAATAGGAAAAGGAATTGCTGGGTCACTGGTTGAGAAGAAACTGTCTTCTGAAGGATTCACTGGAAGGAATGGTGAACGGGAGAAGAGTTCGGTGCAGAAGAAGATATCAGATGTTAGATAACATTAAGATATATGGATCATATGCGGAGACTAAGAGAAAAACAGAAAATAGGAAAGACTGGAGAATGCTGGGTTTGCAGTGAAAGACCTATCGTGGGTAGAACACTATGAATGAATGAATACTTTATTGCAAAATTCTGGTATTGAATTTGAAGCCACTTTGCCATTTGTTATTGTTATTAGTTACAACTTATTGACTAGTATTACACATCATGTATTCTTCACCTGACATAATTAGGAACATTAAATCCAGACGTTTGAGATGGGCAGGACATGTAGCACGTATAGGCGAATTCAGAAATGCATATAGTAGGTTTTTTTAGTAGGTTATTTTACGACGCTTTATCAACATCTAGGTTATTTAGCGTCTGAATGAAATGAAGGTGATAATGCCGGTGAAATGAATCCGGAGTCCAACACCGAAAGTTGCCCAGCATTTGCTCGTATGGGGTTGAGGGAAAACCCCGGAAAAAACCTCAACCAGGTAACTTGTCCCGACCGGGATTCGAACCCGGGCCACCTGGTTTCGCTGCCAGACGCGCTGACCGTTACTCCACAGGTGTGGACGTTATTGTTATTAGTTACAACTTATTGACTAGTATTACACGTCCTGAAGACTATGAAACATGCAGAGTAAGCCATTCAATAGAATATGAGTGAGATTTTATCTGGCCCGCTGGCGCAGTGTATACTGTACTTACACATTGTCAGGCTGTGAATGACAGCACGAGAAAATAAGCGTTTTACAAAAGAAACGACACAAAAGCGTGAAGGCGTGGATAATAACAGAGACGTATGAGAGTAGCAGTTTAATTCAGAGTCATGGAGAAAGACGGAAATTCGTACAATTATATTCGGGCATCGTGGTCGTCTGCAACGTAACGAATTCCACCAGGCCGTGAGAGCGAGCGAGCTATAGAGGCAGGCGCGTTGCGATGCTCTCCTGTCCGTCACGGCGACTTATCTCGGTAATGTCAGTGGGTGTCACAAAAAACGCCACCGCAGCAACACCACGGAAGCAAAAACAACAGATGAGCCACAAAATCCTTTTAACTGTCTCTTGTGCACGAAGTATTGGGAATAAAAAAGGAGAAATGTGAT